>NC_041388.1:394839254-394900045 GCF_002162155.2 Triticum dicoccoides | reverse complement strand
GGCACGTCTCAAAAACGGTACAATGCACGGAGATTGATCGAGGCTAACAGCGAACTCTGATGCAACAATTTTCCTTTAAGCATCCGGGCCGTCCGGGCAGCAAATCTGACGGCAGACGCGGTTCCACTCGGGCTGGGGCTCTCGTTTCTCACGGACCCCGCCCTCGGCGAATGGCGAGCCACAAAAAAATCCCGACACGAGGAGCGGAAATATTAAGGCGGGCGTATTTACAAGCAGGCCCTCCCTCCCTTCGCCGGCCGGCCAAGTCACGAGCTCGACGGCGCCGGCAATGGAGGCTGGGGCTGCGGGGCGGCCAGCGGGAAGCTCCTGGCCGACGAGAACAGCGCGGCGAACGACGAGGGCCTGTGCTGCTCCGGAGCGGCCGCCGGCGAAGCAATGCCGGCGCCTGAGGCGGGCGCGGGGGCAGCGGGCGAGGGGGCCGCCGCGGAGGCCGGGGCGGAGTTGGAGGCGACGCGCTCGCAGGAGGGGCACATGGAGAGGGTGGTCGCCGGGAGGTGCATGTAGAAGGGGTGCACCGTCTTGAGCGCGCGCAGCTCCGCCAGCTCCTTCTGCAGCCGCCGGTTCTCCTCCGTCAGCGTCTCGCAGCAGCGCTTCAGGTACTCGCAGTCCACCTCCGTCTGCTTCAGCTTCGTCCTGCACGCGCCGAGTCCAAAGCCAAAGCCAGCGCGCTTTTATTTAATGGTTTTTGCTTGACCGGCCAAGATTCTTGGTCGAGACGAGAGAGACAAAGGAGCAGGAAAAGAAAAGGATTTCATGGCGCCGCACCTGGCCCTGCGGTTCTGGAACCACACCTCCACCTGGCGCGGCCGGAGGTTGAGCTGCTTCGCCAGCGCCACCTTCTGCCTCTGCGCGCGGCGGAGCCATGGGCGTCAGAACGAGAGGAAATGGTTAAGCAAACGGGGTTGGTCACCGTGGTTGATGTGCATGCTTACGGGGTTGAGGGTGCTGTGCTCCTTGAAGCTCTCCTCCAGGAACGCGGCCTGCTCCTTGGAGAGGCGCAGCTTCTTGCGCGCCGAGCGGCCGTCGTCCTCGTCGCTGCCGCGCGAGCCGCCGGCGCCCGGGGCGGCGTCGCTGGCGCCGCGCGCGGAGAAGTCCATCGGGAAGGAGCCCCCGCTGTCGTTGGGCGAGGACGACACGGCCGCCCGCGCCGCCGCGGCGGTGTCCTCCTGCTCCTCCTCCGCCGCCGCGCAGGCGCCCCAGGCCGAGCCCCCGGACGACGGCGCCTGGTTCACGTCGAACCCCCGCGTCGACGCCTCCAAATGCCCTGAGGAACGGAACGGAACAGATCGGATCGCCCCGTCTCAGCACCACTACTCCGGCGGCGATCTCATCGCACGGCATGCAGAAACAAACACAAATCCAAGAAACGGAAAGGAAAAGGCAAGCATGCATCGCATCACTCACTGCTCTCGGACGGCCACGGGAAGCCGAGGCTGGGCACCATGGGCAGGAGCGCGAGCCGCATGGCCGGCTCCGGCGACGAGCCGCACCCCAACGCGAGCCCACCCCTGGCGGCGGCGCCGACATCGTGATCCCTTCTCCCCTCGCCCTCCCTCGCCGCCCCCGGGCCGACCCCGACCCCGACCCCGAGCCCCAGAACCAGCTCCCGGCCGGCGTCCGCCATGGCCTCCCCCAAGCTCAGCCCCAGCTCCATGCCTACCAGCAGGACGGACGACGACGGTGGGATATGGGACCGTGGAGACGCGCAAGGATTCGGAGGTTTTATAGGGGCGGGGACAGGGACGGGACTCCCCTCCCTCCCTCCCTCCCTCCTCTCTCTCCTCCGTGTGTGAGCTATAATGGCGGGTTTGACCAGTTGACGGGGCGCCCGCACGTGACCCGGTGGGAAAGGGGCGGGGCCGCCGTGCGATTCCGGCGTTCGCCGGGGTGGTTCGCGGCAAAAGCGGCGCGGTAATAATCATGTTAATCATTATCGCGGGCTCTACGTATCTTTCCCCTTTTATAAACAGCGCCCGCGATCTTTTCCAGAAAGCTGCCCGCGCAGCTGCTGCTGCTGCATGCCGCTCCTCCTCTCCGGCTCTTCTTCTCCGGCCGCGCACCCGCAGATTCTTTATGGCCGAATTTATGCCGCATGGCCGTCGACCCGTCGTGCATGCTGGACCTGGAGCTGTGCGGCAGTAAGTAATTTTGGAGTGCAGACGAGTGAGATTCTAGCTAGGGGCATAGCACTAAGGAGGAGGAGGGAGAGGAATGATGGGTGCAGAAAAGGAATGGGAAAAGATACTGTATTTTCCAAAGAGGAGGAATGATGAATGTGCGGTACGTAGATGGTGCCGTGTGTGTTCATATGATCGGTGTTCTCCCTGGCCTGCATGGAAGTCCATGATGGTAATTAGAGCCTATAATTGCATGCGATGGCAATGGCAATGGGATGGAATGAGATCTACTTATATCTATACCAAAGAAAGAAAGAAAGAAAATGCGTGCATGCCCATGTAATTCATGATGCATGCGTGAGGAGCAGATGGGCAGCTCCAGGCCAGGAGCTGCGGCGGAGGAGATCGGTCGAGCCGATCCGTGTCTGCGGGGAATGTGGAGAGAAGTAGTAGTGGTAGCAGCAACTCTTTTCTTCCCCTGCAAATTTGCATGCAGGCACGCATGATTACGGCCATCAATTCCTCATCCACCGCCATGCATGCATCATCATCGTCGTCGTCGTCATCATGTGTGTGTGTGTGGCTTGGCTACCTGCGTGATATTAAGCAATCCTGTTGATGTGTACAACGGGGACAAGCCGCTGGGGTCGTTCGCTCGCCGCAATCATGGCATGGCGCATCGGCATCATGGGTGCTGCTTGCATGCATGCATACATACACAGTACATACGGCCGCCCCAGCGAGCAGCAGCTTGGCTTGCGGCAAGCCGATCGCCCTGCTGCGGCCCCTGTGCGTGCCCTGTCCCTGCGACGGATGGCCATGGCCGATGGCGACAATGGTGGTGGCCTGCCCCTGCCGTTGGGCGATGTGTGTTGTGATGGATGATGGATGGATGGAGGAGTGGCGCCGGTGCAGGCGCATCAGGGCGCAATCATGGGTGTTTGTACGCATAGTACCCGGGGCCGGCCGGGGGTTCCTTTCACCGCAAAAGCAGCCCCCTCCGGTTTTCTACAAGTGTGCAAAGTGTGAATCATGCATGCCATCATGCATGCCCACAAAAAGGTCAAAAGGCCCTTGATGGATGGGCAGCGCAGCGCTAATCCTCCTCCTCCTCCTCCTTTCTCGCGCGTGTGATTGACTCGCAGAAACCAAAGGAAAGGATGCATTTTGGGATGGAAATGTGGGAGCTGGTGCAAATCGTTTAAATAGGACCCTAGGGGAAAATGTGTAGGGCATATGTTTGATTTTTCTTTTATGCTTATATTATATGGTGGAGTGCTTCCAAAGGAAAGGATGCATTTGTTGTTACTTGTGTTGATTGGTTTGAGTGATGAGTGGTATGGTCTAATCATGGGGAGAACGTTCAAAGCCATGGATGACGTGGTGCAAAAGTGTCTAGCAGTTCGATTGATTTCTTCTTGACATGCCGTGAATACAGTGTGCCAATGCTTGTGTTTATACATATGAGCTCATCATGCATGGGTATTTGGTAGCTCCTGTGTTTAATTTCCCTTTCGAAGGGAAAGGTCCATGCTCTTGGTTTTCCCCTTCTCTATCATCATTGCTAAAATGTTGAATGTCTACTAGATATGCCTATTTCAAGGGCGCACATTTGGTTGCTGGTGAAATTAAACCAACATCTTCTCTAGCGACGATCAACCTTTCTACATTCGCACCATTCGGGAAATGAGAGTGAAAGAAATCGACAAGTTTGATGTGCATAGCACATGGCGTGGTTAGTAACTTCAATCAGACGTGACATGACCGCCTCTGAACCCATTGAGACACGGTGGGCGTCAAACGTGAGCGGCAAAACACATTTGATTCAAGATCGTCCGAAAGACCTCTGTCTTTTTCTTTATTTCCCCATTCATACACGGTGGGCGGCAACACAAACACGACTGGGCCGAAATCGATGTAGTCAAATATTTTTAATAGGGGCAAGTTTGTAACTTCACTCAGACGTGACACAACCGCCCTACCTGTCAGCCCCGTTCATACACCGTAGGCGCCAACCATGGGCGCCAAAACACCCTCTCCTCGCCTGAAATCGCTCTAGGCAAATATTGGGGAGATGCGAGATTACCGTCCTATCCCCTACCGAAGAGACGTCCAAATTTTAAACGGGGGCTAAGGTCGTAACTTTCCCATATTTCAGACAGGCGCGTCCCAAAGACATAGTTCTCCGTACCTCTTCCTCCATTTTCCCATCCATACACCGTCCGCGCTAGAACACCACCCCACACCAGTCTGCTAAGTCTGCCACCCCATCCATCGCTGCCGTCCTCCACCATGCTAGAGCGCCTACCAAGACAGCGTCATCCACTGCTAGAGATGAATGTTTCTCATCCACAGTAACAGACCAGGAGCCATGCATCGCGTCCTCTTGCTTCAACGGCGCCGCCGTCCTCCTTGCCGGGGCTGCTCCGACGACCTTCTCGTCCACCGCAACGGGACTTATCCCCCAATGCATCCGTCTACCGTCGCAGATCTGCTTCCATGCCACCGACAGCCATCGCACCCCCGATGCCTACACGGCGCCGAAGAGAGGTGGTACTTCGTAACTTGGTTACCATACTTTCTTTTGAACTCTTAGAATCTTAGTTCTTAGTTCGAAGTAAACAATGGTTGCTAAGTAGCATTTATGCGGTTTACAGCTTCAAATCTGCCATGGCACGGTCATAATAGGGTTTAATTGATCATGCTTAGGGTTTTCCCCCTTTTATGATCACTATACGATCAGCCTATGTGCTTCGTGTCATAATAGCACTACTCCACCCATCTATCTAAACAAGCTTAGTTGTTCAAATTTGAATATGATATTATTAAAACAGAGTCGTTAAATTGGTCAGCTAAAGGTTCCTAATTTAGTTTTGAAAATGCATGTACGCCGCTGGGGTGTGGATCTACAGGGTGCACACGGTGGGCCGCGGCCCACCCTGGAATTTTGGGTCGGCGCAGATCCCGATTCCCCTCTGTTCTGCTGCGCTTCCGATCTCTACTCGCCCCCAGTGAAGGAAATATGCCCTAGAGGCAATAGTAAAGTTGTTATTTATATTTCCTTATATCATGATAAATGTTTATTATTCATGCTAGAATTGTATTAACCGGAAACTTAGTACATGTGTGAATACATAGACAAACAGAGTGTCACTAGTATGCCTCTACTTGACTAGCTCGTTAATCAAAGATGGTTAAGTTTCCTAACCATAGATATGAGTTGTCATTTGATAAACGGGATCACATCATTAGAGAATGATGTGATTGACTTGACCCATCCGTTAGCTTAGCACTATGATCATTTAGTTTATTGCTATTGCTTTCTCCAAAACTTATACATGTTCCTATGACTATGAGATTATGCAACTCCCGAATACCGGAGGAACACTTAGTGTGCTATCAAACATCACAATGTAACTGGGTGATTATAAAGATGCTCTACAGGTGTCTCTGATGGTGTTTGTTGAGTTGGCATATATCGAGATTAGGATTTGTCACTTCGATTATCGGAGAGGTATCTCTGGGCCCTCTCGGTAATGCACATCACTATAAGCCTTGCAAGCAATGTGACTAATGAGTTAGTTATGGGATGTTGCATTACGGAACGAGTAAAGAGACTTGCCGGTAATGAGATTGAACTAGGTATGATGATACCGACGATTGAATCTCGGGCAAGTAACATACAATTGACAAAGGGAACAACATATGTTGTTATGCGGTTTGACCGATAAAGATCTTCGTAGAATATGTAGGAACCAATATGACCATCCAGGTTCCGCTATTGGTTATTGATCGGAGTCGAGTCTCAGTCATGTATACATAATTCTCGAACCCGTAGGGTCTGCACGCTTAACGTTCGATGATGATCGGTGTTATGAGTTTATGTGTTTTGATGTACTGAAGGTAGTTCGGAGTTCCGGATGTGATCACGGACATAACAATGAGTCTCTAAATGGTCGAGACATGAAGATTGATATATTGGAAGGTTATGTTTGGACACCGGATTGGTTTCAGATGAGTTTGGGCATATACCGGAGTACCGGGGGGTTACCGGAACCCCCCGGGGGCTTAATGGGCCTACATGGGATTTAGTGGAAGAGAGAGGAGGCGGCCAAGAGGTGGGGGCGCCCCCCCAAGCCCAATACGAATTGGGAGGGGGGGGGCTTTCCTTCTTCTCCTCTTCCCCTTCCTCCCCCCTCCTATTAGGACTAGGAAAGGGGGGAAACCTACTCCTAGTAGGAGTAGGAATCCCCCCTTGGGGCGCACCATGAGGGCCGGCTAGCCCCCTCCTCATCTTCTTTATATACGGGGGAGGGTGGCACCCCATAGACACACAAGTTATCAATTGTTTTCAGCCGTGTGCGGTGCCCCCTCCACAGATACACACCTCAGTGATATCGTCGTAGTGCTTAGGCGAAGCCCTGCGCCGATAACTTCATCATCACCGTCAACACGCCGTCGTGCTGACAAAACTGTAACACCCCCAGTGTCATTCTACAGTAACCCTCTGTGATTAAACTAATCATTTTCCAAACAGTTCTTAATCACCTTTGTTCAATATCCCATTTGAAATTCCAGTCAATTCAAATTTAATTAAAGTTTGAAGTTGCCCAAAAGTTGCTGGAAAAATGTTCATCATTTGTCCATAACAATTATTTGTTAAGGAACACAACATCACTTTTGTGCAAAGATGAGCATTAGTAACTAAAACAGCACCAATTCAGCATTTTTAAAATGCTATCCTATTTATGAAAAATACCAAATGAATTCTTCTGGTCTCCAAAATATTTTTGGCACCGTCTATAATCACCAGGGATTTAATGGGACACCTCCCAAAATTTTCCTAAGTGAAATAGTTCACCAAATAATTCCCTTTCTATCTCTGTTAAATAAACAAAAGATTTTATTTTAAAAAAAGCACATGCCACCGTGCACTGGGCCAAGTGCACCGTGCCTGGCCCGAGCCAACTGGCCCAGCTAAGTCGGCCCACTCCCCCTCCCCAGTCGCTTCCTGTTCCTCCGACCGGGCGGGACAGCGCGCGCCCGTCGCCGCCCAGCCACCTCGCCAACGACGCCCGGCGAGGGGGTAAGGGCAGCCCCGACGCCTCGCGATCCCTCCCCCTCATGCACTCCCCCTGGACGCCTCCTCCATTCTTCCCCTTTCCTCTGGCCTCTCCCTCTCGCTCGGGTGCTCACCCAAGCATAGCCGTCGCCGCCGCCCTTCGTCGTCTCCACGGCCATCGTGCCTCCCACGTGGCCTGGCCGTGCTCGTCGGCACCGCCGTGGACCGCCACGACCGCTAGTGCCGCTGGTTGGAGCCGGGAAGCACCACATCGAGCAGATCGATCCGCCCCCTCTCTTCTCGGGCTCCGGCGATCTTCTCCATCTCCGGCCACCTCTGTGCTCCTATGCTGTCGCAGGCTTTTCGTAGCCACTCAGTGAGCTCCTCCCTTCCTCCATTCTTCTCCTTGCACCGCGTGTTTCCCCCTAGCTAGCTCGTCGCCGCAGACCACCCCACCATCGTGGCCACCATGGCCCGAGCTCGCATCCGAGCTCGTAGTCGAGCTCCTGGGGCTCATAGGAGCCCAACGCCGCTCTCCGCATCGCTTGCCGTGCCCCATAGCATCGAAACCACCTTCGCCCGAAGTCCGGCGCCGCCCGCGGTAGTCGCCGTCGACGTTCCCGGTCGCCTCAGCCGCGGTCATTTTGGAGCCCCGTAGCTTGATCCCCGCCAACGCCCATTCCGGCCGTCCACCTCGCTCGACGCTGTCGTCGTTGCAGCCCACCCCCGCCCGAGCTAAGGTTGCAGTTGGATGCGCCGCTTCTCCGGCGTCCGAACGAGCCCGGCCGCGCATGAAACGGCCCCCTGTGGCGCTTTTCCGGCGAAGTCCCGAGCCGCGCCGCCGCGATCTGTGTCGCCGGAGCTTCACTGCCGGCCATGTCGACGTGGCTGGCCTGGCCCCACCTCTGGGCCACTGCCAATGGGCCCCGCGGGCCTCGTTGACTGGGTTAACCCAGTCAACATGCTGACTGGGCAGCCCAGTGTCAGTCACATGCGGGCCCCACAGTTTTCTGTTAATTAAAACGTTTTTATAATTAAAATTAATTAGTTAGTTAATGTGTCACTGATAGGTGGGGTCGAGTAGCTAATTAACTCTGCTTAGTTAAAATTAAAACACTATTAGCCCCTATGTCTATGACAGGTGGGACCCAGCTGCCAGGTTTGACCTGAACAGCCGCGATTGACCTATTGACCTCAGCTGACATCATGCCGACATCATATTCCATTTCTGTTAATTTGAATAATTCCAGAAAATACTTTAATCTTTAAAAATTCATAGAAATTAAACCGTAGCTCGGATGGAAATGTTTAATACATGAAAGTTGCTCAGAACGACGAGACGAATCCAGTTACGTGGTCCATTTACCTGTCAGATGCATCTAACTATCTGAACATGGAATTTTCCCCCTCCGGTCATTTGTCTGACATAGGTCCGAAACCGGGAAAACATTCCCGGTTGAATTCCCTCTTCACCTATATCGTGTAGCCGTACATTAGGGCACACCCGCGTCAGCTTATTGCCATGTTATGCTTTGTGATGCTATGTTTGCTTTATATTTATTGTTTCTTCCCTCTCTTCTCTCCGGTAGACCCCGAGACCGATGCCGCCCCTGTGATCGACTACGTCGACGACGACCCTTCTTCCCTTTCAGCAGAGCTTCCAGGCAAGCCCCCCCTTTGATCATCCCAATATCGCCCATTCATTCTCTCATGCTTGCATTAGATTTTGCTACTGTTATTGTTTGCTCCTATTCTGATGCATAGCCTGCTTTTGTAACCTGCTTATTGTTACCTTATCTGCTTATCCTAAACTGCTTAGTATAGGTTGGTTAGTGATCCATCAGTGACCCCCACCTTGTCCTTGTTGCCCCTGCTTCATCATTGAAGACCGGATCAACGGGATCGAAGACCAGGCCCCGGCACCGCACATCACTTTCCCCTTTTGTTGCTTGACTCTGCAGAGTTACCATCGAGTGCCATGGGTGGAACCTCATACATCACTCCTGATGAGATCTCTGTAGTGTAGCTATCCGGTCGTGGTCATTGAGGGTGATTTCCTCCTTAACCACTTCTGGTACGGCTCTGTCGTGCAACCCCTCAAGTGTGAACCTCGAGGGTGGATCCTCTTATGTTCACCTTGATGATTACATCGAGTAGAATTCACCGGGGGTGATTCCTCGGGTTTTCCCCTTGGTGTTAGACACACAGTTACTATGGTTACTATGAATTTACACTGAACCATGTTATTAAAGACGGGTCGGCCCTGAGGGGTACCCGCGCGAGCTTAATAGCGAGTGATGTGGAGTCGGGTTGACCTCGAAGGTGCCCGCGAGATACTTACGAGGCGTGGCCGGGCATTCTTAGCCCTTGCCGCAAGTACTCGAGACAGCGCGACGGGGTCACAGCTTTCGTGAGTCTTTGCTCGTGACCGCACTACCAACACAGTAACTGTTTGGATATTTGATACGAGGGGCCTCTGTCCTGATAGCACTAACCATCACGTGGGCATTGTATGGGCGTTCTGCGTCGTATGCATCAGCCGAAGCTTAATAGACTTCAGCGGCTGAGCGGTGCGCGCCGGGTTGGACTGGTAAGCTCCAGCCTTTTTAAGGAGATAACTAGGTCTGCTCACTGGCCGCCCACGCAACGTGCAGGAGTTCCCGGAGCGATGGCCCAAGACCCCTGGGGGCATAGGTTTAGTCCGGCGTGATGGCCTCTCTACTAAGCCTAGGTCGGGTTGTGATAACCCACAAGTATAGGGGATCACAACAGTTTTCAAGGCTAGAGTATTCAACCCAAATTTATTGATTTGACACAAGGGGAGCCAACGAAACCGCTGTGTTGTCAATTCAACCACACCTGGAAACTTAATATCTGCAGCAAAGTATTTAGTAGCAAAGTAATATGATAGTAGTGGTAACGGTAGCAAAAGGTAATGGTAGCAAAAGTAATGTCTTTGGTATTTTGTAGTGATGATAATAATAGCAACGAAAAAGTAAATAAGCGAAGAACAATATATGAAAAGCTCGCAGGCAATGGATCGGTGATAGAGAATTATGCCGGATGCAGTTCATCATGTAACAGTCATAACCTAGGGTGACACAGAACTAGCTCCAATTCATCAATGTAATGTAGGCATGTATTCCGAATATAGTCATACGTGCTTATGGAAAAGAACTTGCATGACATCTTTTGTCCTACCCTCCCGTGGCAGCGGGGTCCTAGCGGAAACTAAGGGATATTAAGGCCTCCTTTTAATAGAGTACCGGACCAGAGCATTAACACATAGTGAATACATGAACTCCTCAAACTACGGTCATCACCGGGAGTGGTCCCGATTATTGTCACTCCGGGGTTGCCGGATCATAACACATAGTAGGTGACTATAGACTTGCAAGATAGGATCAAGAACTCTCATATATTGATGAAAACATAATAGGTTCAGATCTGAAATCATGGCACTCGGGCCCTAGTGACAAGCATTAAGCATAGCAAAGTCATAGCAACATCAATCTCAGAACAGAGTGGATACTAGGGATCAAACCCTAACAAAACTAACTCGATTACATGATAAATCTCATCCAACCCATCACCGTCCAGCAAGCCTACGATGGAATTACTCACGCACGACGGTGAGCATCATGAAATTGGTGATGGAGGATGGTTGATGATAACGATGGCGATGGATTCCCCTCTCCGAAGCCCCGAACGGACTCCAGATCAGCCCTCCCGAGAGGTTTTAGGGCTTGGCGGCGGCTCCGTATCTTAAAACGCGATGAATCGTTCTCCTCTATTTTTTCTCCCTGAAAGTGAATATAGAGTTGGAGTTGAGGTAGGAGGAGCTCCAGGGGGCCCACGAGGTAGGGGGCGCGCCCCCCACCCTCGTGGCTAGGGTGTGGGCCCCCTGGTCTTGATCTTTTGCCAGTATTTTTTATTATTTCCAAAAGGACGCTCCATGGAGTTTCAGGTCATTCCGAGAATTTTTGTTTCTGCACATAAATAACACCATGGCAATTCTGCTGAATATAGCATCAGTCCGGGTTAGTTCCATTCAAATCATGCAAGGTAGAGTCCAAAACAAGGGCAAAAGTGTTTGGAAAAGTAGATACAACGGAGACGTATCAACTCCCCCAAGTTTAAACCTTTGCTTGTCCTCAAGCAATTTAGTTGACAAACTGAAAGTGATAAAGAAAAACTTTTACAAACTCTGTTTGCTCTTGTTGTTGTAAATATGTAAAGCCAGCATTCAAGTTTTCAGCAAAGATTATGAACTAACCATATCCACAATAACGCTTAGGTCTCATGTTTACTCATATCAATGGCATAATCAACTAGCGAGCAATAATAATAAATCTCGGATGACAACACTTTCTCAAAACAATCATAATATGATATAACAGGATGGTATCGCCCTAGCCCTTTCTGAGACCGCAAAACATAAATGCAGAGCACCTTTAAAGATCAAGGACTGACTAGACATTGTAATTCATGGTAAAAGAGATCCAGACAAGTCATACTCAATGTAAAGTAACAGTAATGAATGCAAATGACAGCGGTGCTCTCCAATTGGTGCTTTTTAATAAGAGGATGATGACTCAACATGAAAGTAAATAGATAGGCCCTTCGCAGAGGGAAGCAGGGATTTGTAGAGGTGCCAGAGCTCGGTTTTGAAATAGAGGTGAATAATATTTTGAGCGGTATACTTTCATTGTCAACATAACAACCAAGAGATGGCGATATCTTCCATGCTACACACATTACAGGCGGTTCCTAAACAGAATGGTAAAGTTTATACTCCCCCTCCACCAACAAGCATCAATCCATGCTTGCTTGAAACAACGAGTGCCTCCAACTAACAAGAGTCCCAGGGGGAGTTTTGTTTGCAATTATTTTGATTTGATTTGCATAAAGCATGGGACTGGGCATCCCGGTGACCAACCATTTTCTCGTGAGTGAGGAGCGGAGTCCACTCCTCTTGAGAATAACCCGCCTAACATGGAAGATACGAACATCCCTAGTTGATACATGAGCTATTCGAGCATACAAAACAGGATATTTATTTGAAGGTTTGGAGTTTGGCACATACAAATTTACTTGGAACGGCAGGTAGATACCGTATATAGGTAGGTATGGTGGACTCATATGGAATAAATTTGGGGTTTATGGGATTGGACGCACAAGAAGTATTCCCGCTTAGTATAGGTGAAGGCTAGAAAAAGACTGGGAAGCGACCAGCTAGAGAGTGACAACAGTCATGAACATGCATTAAAATTAATCAACATCGAATGCAAGCATGAGTAGGATATAATCTACCATGAACATAAATATCGTGAAGGCTATTTTGATTTTGTTTCAACTACATGCTTGAACATGTGCTAAGTCAAGTCACTTAAATCATTCAGAGGAAGATACCACCCTATCATACCACATCACAACCATTTTAATAGCATGTTGGCACGCAAGGTAAACCATTATAAGCTCCTAGCTAATTAAGCATGGCACAAGAAATTATGATCTCTAGTTGTCATTGCAAACATGTTTATTCATAATAGGCTGAATCAGGAACGATGAGCTAATCATATTTACAAAAACAAGAGAGGTCGAGTTCATACCAGCTTTTCTCATCTCAATCATTCCATCATATATCGTCATAATTGCCTTTCACTAGCACGACCGAATGGTGTGAATAATAATAACAATGCACGTGCATTGGTCTAAGCTGGAATCTGCAAGCGTTCAATAAACAGGAGAAGACAAGGCAATATGGGCTCTTTTGTCAGATCAACAATAATGCATATAAGAGCCACTTAAACAATTTAATTATGGTCGTCTCCTATCAACCCCCAAAGAAAAGAAATAAAACTATTTACATGGGAAAGCTCCCAACAAGCAAAAGAAGATCAGGAAATCTTTTTGGGTTTTCTTTTTAGTTACTACTACAAGCATAGAAATTAAAGCTAGCTAAAAGCTACAACTATTTTTTGGTTTTTCTTAAGGTTTATTAAACACACAAGAAGAAAGCATAAAAAGGAAATAAACTAGCATGGATAATACAATGAAAATGTTTGAGCACCGACATCTAGCAATGAGTGTGTGAACATTAATGTAATGACGGTGAGAAATACTACTCCCCCAAGCTTAGGCTTTTGGTCTAAGTTGGTCTATGGCCACGGCTGGCCTGGCGAATATCCATAGTAATAGTTGGGGTCGTACTGCGAAGAAGAAGACTCTGATTGCCACTTGATGGCAATCATCTCCGGATCCCACTGGTAATTAAACTGTCGTGGAGGATCAACTTGTGGTTCCGACTCTGGCTCTGTGGCTGATGTAGGGTTGTGGTAAGCGTGAATGTCCTCCGGCGAGACGAGGTACTGGCTGTTCGCGTTGGTCACGGAGGAAGTTGCTGAGGCCTCCGCGGTGCGAGGCAGATTATATTTGGGCTTCTTTGCTTCTTCATTTTGCTTTTCCTTCGAGCTTCGGCTCGATGAGCCCCTCAAAAATCTCTTCATTATTTTCTGAAAAAATTCTGAAATTTTTAGTAACTTCAAAATAAAAGTGAACCAAACTCAACAAAGTTGATAGCAACTACTCCTAGAAGTGCCTAGAGCCTATATCATGCATCAAAACTACTTGGAACCACATAAATTTGACATGCAAGCTCAAGAACAGGGTCACCTAAGAAGCAAAAATATGCAATGAATAAAGCACTAGAACAAAAACTAATTGGACCAATGGAGGAGTCACATACCAAGGAACAATCCCCCAAGCAGTTTTGTGAGAGGTGCTTTGAGCAAGGAGATCGAAAATGGCAACAAAATGAGCTTGGACTCGGGTTTGAGCTAGATAATGGTGTTTGTGGGAGGAAGAAGGAGTGTGTGGGTGCAGGAATAAGTGGAGGAGGGCCACCGTGGGCCCACGAGGCAGGGGGGCGCACCCAGGGGGTAGGGCGCGCCCTCCACCCTCGTGGCCAGGTGGATGCCCCCCTGTTGTGTTCTCAGTGCCAAATATTCTCAAATATTCCAGAAAAAAATCATATTTAAATTTCAAGGCATTTGGAGAACTTGTATTTTTGGGGTATTTTTATATTGCACGAGTAATTCAGATAACAGACGGAAAATACTATTTTTACTTTATTTAATATAAATAACAGAAAGTAAAAGGAGGGTACACAGAATTGTGTTTTCTAAATTCATCCATCTCATGATCATCAAAAGGAATCCATTAACAAGGTTGATCAAGTCTTGTTAACAAACTCATTCCGAATAACATGGAACCGGAGAATTTTCGAATAACACTAGATTACCTCAACGGGGATATGCACATCCCCAACAATAAGAATATCATATTTCTTCTTGACAGTAGGAAGAGGAAATTCAAAACCTCCAAAAATAATCGATGGAATTTTTCCAATAGAATTGATACTGTGGACTTGAGGTTGTTTCCTCGGGAAGTGTACCGTATGCTCATTACCATTAACATGAAAAGTGACATTGCCTTTGTTGCAATCAATAACAGCCCTTGCAGTATTCAAAAAGGGTCTTCCAAGAATAATAGACATACTATCGTCCTCAGGAATATCAGGAATAACAAAGTTCGTTAAAATAGTAACGTTTGCAACCACAACAGGCACATCCTCACAAATACCGACAGGTATAGTAGTTGATTTATCAGCCATTTGCAAAGATATTTCAGTAGGTGTCAACTTATTCAAATCAAGTCTACGATATAAAGAGAGAGGCATAACACTAACACCGGCTCCAAGATCACATAAAGCAGTTTTAACATAGTTTCTTTTAATGGAGCATGGTATAGTGGGTATTCCTGGATCTCCAAGTTTCTTTGGTATTCCACCCTTAAAAGTATAATTAGCAAGCATGGTGGAAATTTCAGCTTTCGGTATCCTTCTTTTATTAGTAACAATTTCTTTCATGTACTTAGCATAAGGATTCATTTTAAGCATATCAGTTAATCGCATACGCAAAAAGATAGGTCTAATCATTTGAGCAAAGCGCTCAAAATTCTCATCATCCTTTTTCTTAGATGGTTTGGGAGGGAAAGGCATGGGTTTCTGAACCCGTGGTTCTCTTTCTTTACCATGTTTGCTAGCAACAAAGTCTCTCTTATCATAACGTTGATTCTTTGATTGTGGGTTATCAAGATCAACAACAGGTTCAATTTCTATATCATTATCATTGCTAGGTTGAGCATCAACATGAACATTATCATTAATATTATCACTAGTTTCAGGTTCATTATCAGATTGTGTTTCAGCATCAGAAATAGAAATATCATTTGGATTCTCAGGTGTTTCAGTAATAGGTTCACTAGAAGCATGCAAAGTCCTATCATTCTTCTTTTTGTTCCTTTTAGAAGGACTAGGTGCATCTATATTATTTCTCTGAGAATCTTGCTCAATTCTCTTAGGGTGGCCTTCAGGATACAAAGGTTCCTGAGTCATTTTACCAGTTCTAGTAGCCACTCTAATAGCAAAATCATTATTCTTACTATTCAGTTCATTGAGCAAATCATTTTGAGCTTTAAGTACTTGTTCTACTTGAGTGGTAACCATAGAAGCATGTTTACTAATAAGTTCAAGTTCACCTTTGACATTAGCCATATAATCACCCAAGTGTTCAAGCATATCAGCACTGCCTTTTAATTCTCTACCAAAATAAGCATTGAAGTCTTCTTGCTTAACCATAAATTTATCAAACTCATCCAAGCATGGGCTAGCAAACTTAGTAAATGGGATTTCAGCTTTATCATATATATAGAGAGAATTTACCTTTACTACCTGTGTCGGGTTATCAAGACCATGTATTTCTTCAATAGGCGGTAAATTAAGACCATTTATTTCTTCAATAGGAGGTAAATTCTTAACACCGTCAGCTTTAATACCCTTTTCTTTCATAGATTTCTTTGCCTCTTGCATATCTTCAGGACTGAGAAATAGAACATCCCTTTTCTTCGGAGTTGGTTTAGGAATAGGCTCAGGAAGTGTCCAATTATTTTCATTTGTCAACATATTATTCAATAGAATTTCAGCTTCATTCGATGTTCTTTCCCTGAAAACAGAACCAACACAACTATCCAAATAATCTCTGGAAGCATCGGTTAGTCCATTATAAAAGATATCAAGTATTTCATTTTTCTTAAGAGGATGATCAGGCAAAGCATTAAGTAATTGGAGAAGCCTCCCCCAAGCTTGTGGGAGACTCTCTTCTTCAATTTGCACTATATATATATATATATATATATATATATATATATATATATATATATATATATATATATATATATCCCTTAAAGCAGGTTGTTTCTTATGAGCAGGGAAATATTTAGCAGAGAAGTAATAAATCATATCCTGGGGACTACGCACACAACCAGGATCAAGAGAATTAAACCATATCTTAGCATGACCCTTTATTGAGAACGGGAATATTTTAAGGATATAAAAGTAGCGAGTTCTCTCATCATTAGTGAACAGGGTGGCTATATCATTTAATTTAGTAAGATGTGGCACAACAGTTTCAGATTCATAGCCATAAAAAGGATCAGATTCAACCAAAGTAATTATATTAGGATCAACAAAGAATTCATAATCCTTATCAGTAACACAGATAGGTGAAGTAGCAAAAGCAGGGTCAGGTTTCATTCTAGCATTAAGGGATTGCTGCTTCCATTTAGCTAATAACCTCTTTAGATCATATCTATCATTGCAAGCTAAAATAGCTCTAGTAGCTTCTTCATCCATAACATAACCCTCAGGAACAACATACAATTCATATTTATTAGGGGGAGAGTCTTCATCATCACTTTCATCAATATTATCAGTTTCAATAATTTCATTCTCTCTAACCCTAGCAAGTTGTTCATCAAGAAATTCACCAAGTGGCACAGTAGTATCAAGCATAGAAGTAGTTTCATCATAAGTATCATGCATAGCAGAAGTGGCATCATCAATAACATGCGACATATCAGAATGAATAGGAGAAGTAGGTTTAGGTGTCGCAAGCTTACTCAAAATAGAAGGTGAATCAAGTGCAGAGCTAGATGGCAGTTCCTTACCTCCCCTCGTAGTTGAGGGATAAATCTTGGTTCTTGGATCTTTCAAGTTCTTCATAATGATAAGCAGATATAAATCCCAAGTGACTCAAAGAATAGAGCTATGCTCCCTGGCAACGGCGCCAGAAAATAGTCTTGATAACCCACAAGTATAGGGGATCGCAACAATTTTCAAGGGTAGAGTATTCAACCCAAATTTATTGATTCGACACAAGGGGAGCCAACGAATATTCTCAAGTATTAGCAGCTGAGTTGTCAATTCAACCACACCTGGAAACTTAATATCTGCAGCAAAGTATTTAGTACCAAAGTAATATGATAGTAGTGGTAACGGTAGAAAAAGTAATGTTTTTGGTATTTTGTAGTGATGATAACAATAGCAACGGAAAAGTAAATAAGCGAAGAACAATATATGGAAAGCTCGCAGGCAATGGATCGGTGATAGAGAATTATGCCGGATGCAGTTAATCATGTAATAGTCATAACCTAGGGTGACACAGAACTGGCTCCAATTCATCAATGTAATGTAGGCATGTATTCCGAATATAGTCATACGTGCTTATGGAAAAGAACTTGCATGACATCTTTTGTCCTACCCTCCCGTGGCAGTGGGGTCCTAGCGGAAACTAAGGGATATTAAGGCCTCCTTTTAATAGAGTACCGGACCAGAGCATTAACACATAGTGAATACATGAACTCCTCAAACTACGGTCATCACCGGGAGTGGTCCCGATTATTGTCACTTCGGGGTTGCTGGATCATAACACATAGTAGGTGACTATAGACTTGCAAGATAGGATCAAGAACTCTCATATATTGATGAAAACATAATAGGTTCAGATCTGAAATCATGGCACTCGGGCCCTAGTGACAAGCATTAAGCATAGCAAAGTCATAGCAACATCAATCTCAGAACATAGTGGACACTAGGGATCCATGAAGTTTCAGGTCATTCCGAGAACGTTTGCTCCTGTACATAAATAACACCATGGTAATTCTGCTGAAAACAACGTCAGTCCGGGTTAGTTCCATTCAAATCAAGCAAGTTAGAGTCCAAAACAAGGGCAAAAGTGTTTGGAAAAGTAGATACGACGGAGACGTATCTGGTTGCGGCGTATTGTTTGGCCGAGGCCGGGCATGACCCAGGAAAGTGTGTCCTGCCGGAGTTAATCGAGCGTGGTGGGTAAGTTGGTGCACCCCTGCAGGGAAGAAAACATCTATCGATAGCCTGTCCTACGGTAACGGACACTTGGAGTTGTATCCCCATCGATACAACTAGAACTGGATACTTGAGATGAGACATGGATATGAGAAATGGATAGTATGGCTCTGGGATTGCTTTCTCGTAGGGAGTCGAGAAAGGATCCCTGGCCGAGGTTGATAACACTACTGCTACTTTACTTTATGCTACTCTACTCCCTCCAGTTGCTGCAAGATGGTGGTTTCTAGAAGATGCTAGTCTTCGATAGGACTAGCTTCTCCCCCTCTCATTCTGGCATTTCTGCAGCCCAGTCCACATATACAACCTTCCTTTGATAATGTTGCATATGTAGTGTAGATCGTTGCTTGCTGAGTACTTTGGATGAGTACTCACGGTTTCTTTGCTACCTCTTTTCCCCCATACCCGATTGTTGTGACCAGATGACGGATCCCAGGAGCCATACGACACCACTGATGATTACTACTACCCTGAGGGTGCCTACTACTACAAGACGGCCGCTGACGACCTGGAGTAGTTAGGAGGCTCCCAGGCAGGAGACCTTGCCTTTTCGATAGTTGTTGCTTTTGTGCTGGCCTTCTTAAGGCAAACTTGTTTAACTCATGTCTGTACTCAGATAATGTTGCTTCCGCTAACTCTTGTTTATTCGAGCTTATGTATTCGAGCCCTCGAGGCCCCTGGCTTGTAATATAAAGCTTGTATTATTTTAATTTGTGTCTAGAGTTGTGTTGTGCTATCTTCCCGTGAGTCCTTGATCTTGATCGTACACATTTGCGTGTATGATTAGTGTACAATTGAATCGAGGGCGTCACAAGTTGGCATTAGAGTCGACTGCCTGTAGGTACCCCCCTTTCCAACTCCTTGGCCGAAGTCGAGTCTAGTCACTACAAAAAACTTTTACTAACATGGTTGTGTGGCCTACGGGCCCACGTCGCCATTGGGTGGTATTAGGATCTTTTATTCCTTGTCTATACTATGGGACTCTGATCTCTCTTCTATTCGGGTTAAATGAATTTCGCTAAATCTAACATTAGGATCTCGTGATCACTTTCACCTAGAGAGCACCTTATTACCGATGATCGTCTGCTGCACGAGAAGTTTTCGAGGTTACTCTACAATGTTCTCCCGAGACACTCGTACCCACCGCCTTTACAAATTCCCTACCACTGTTATATCCCTATTGATAACTACATACACCTGCTATTCTTACATTCAATCCCATTGATCTTGTTATTACAAGATGCCCTGAACTACTCTCTCTTGTTCCGAGAATCCCTTGAGCTTACTGCCTTGCAGTTCCTTATCACCTGAATACCCCTATGGATAACTTTGTGCACCTATTGAGTATCCGCTCATCCTCAGTTGATTCATGTACTTCACAAAAAGTCTTCGTAATACCATTCATTCTTGTGAAAATCCTCAACAACCTATTGTTCTTGAATTTCTTGTTTGCTTGCATTATGGTTAATACCATAAGTCTAGTAATCTTATTTTCATCCTTTGTCATTATCATTTTGAGTCCCTTGATACAATAAGTTGCGAATGCTCGCAATCCTCAATCAGATCCTAGAATTCATCCTTCCGGCTCAGACGTCATTTTAACATGTGCTAGATCTCGACCAATCAAATCGCCGTCGATTGTACCCCTAAGGCTATTCTACCTATCCATCCTTAATCAGAGCATTGCTTCTGATCCCTTGTCTTGGAATTGATAATTCCTTTGCAATTGAGCTTTGAGTTAGTCAGTTGTTTCTATAATCTGATCTCCTTGCATTCTTTCTTCCTCTGGTTGAGTACTGATGCTCACATTAGATCCCTTGTGGACCACCAGTCCCCTTTTTCGGATTTTATCCGACAACGTCCTTCATATTCAATAAGATTGTGAGCCTTTCCTCGGATATATAATGCTTTTGGTAAATTGTATCCTCCGCTTTCTCAAGCATGCTCTACTACCGAGCTTGTGTTATTTATTCTTGAAATTTATGATATATGTTCCTAAGATGCCCCGATGGGTTGAACCTATGCCTTCCCTAATCTGTGTGAACTCGAAAGTTATGAGGGTTATACTCTATTTTCTTTTCGTCAGATAAAATTTCAATACTACAGCTTCATCAAGAGCGAGAAATAAAATGAAAGGTTATGCATTGTAGAAGTGGGAGTCGACCCTGAACCTTTGTGTTCATGCCCACGGACACGGTGTGGAACTTATCATGAAAGCTTCTTGCAAGGATATTTAATCATTTGAATAATTCTTCCGGTATCGTAAATTGGATCCCTTGCAGTTATGGTCCCGACCATATTTCCTCCTTGATCCCATGTACTGGGTAAGTTAAATTACTTATCCTCTGCAAATCATTTCCCCCGTCCAACCTCTACTCCGATCTACCTTCTGGCATTGCACCTAGTACTTGATACTGGGAAGCTTTATACCCCATCACATCATTCCTAGCCTGATCGGCTATATTTTTATCATGTCAACTTTTTAACTGTGCTACCTGGTCCTTATGCCTGAAGCAACTTCCGACGATGAGCTAAGCTTACGTCGATCTTCCTCATCTTATCATTTCACCTCAAACAACAAGCTTGACTTTGAGCTTGTGTCGAATCCGTGGTTCTCATAGCCTTTCACTCCATCCTTCCTTTTCTGCTCGGTGGCATCTTCTTAGAGTCTCTCGACAAAATTTGTCTTGATCACCGTCAACACTTTGGCTTCTTCAGAGATGTCAATTGAATTCATGGCTAGAAATACCATCCTTGCCTCTCGATGATTTGTGTCAGCATAAACAACATTCTTGTATTCCCCCCAACACAAACTTGATCATATTAATTTTGGGAATACATCCTTTTTGACATGTCGATGGATTGCTACTGAGCCCGTTGGCCACACCCTCATCTTTTCCCTGCTAAAATTGTATGACTTATTTTCTAAGTTGTTTCCGATGGATCCTTGGTGTATCCAAAGTCTGACCTTTGCTTGAAACCATGTCAATTCTATCTCGAAGCATGTCTGTGGTAATCCGATCTCCAATAAGAACATTTGAAGCACGATACTAAATTTTCTTTATCAATTATCCAAATACCGTTGTATGGGTAATATCATGAAATTTCTTTCCCCTTACATAAATGGTTTTATACTTCTATCCTGTCATGGATACCATGCTCTGCTTGTCCTTGGGAAGGATATACCCCTGAAATATGTGTTTAAACACATTTTTCTTTCCATTGTTCTGTTTAATCTGACAATTACATTTTCCTTTCCATTGGTTTGTTTAAACCTTATTGTGATCTATATTATATAAGCAGTAATATTTCCCTACTTTTGTAAACACCTCTTTGTATCACTCTATCAGTAAGACCCTGTTACTATTGTTGATGACATTCCGGTAGCCACCGATGGACGAGAACTTTGCCTAATGGCCTGCCTCATTCAACGAGCAGGAAAATGGTTCTCTTCGTCCCTCGCCCTTGGTACCGACGTTGTTGCCGACATAACTGACAGGTTACACTCTGACATGCCTTGCTATCATGACCGTACAAGATGTCAGCACCCTTCCTACTTTTTAACCCACCTGGTGGGCCCATAACCCACAGTTCCATAGGATCGGAACCTGACTCTCCTGTATATCCTTTATTCCAAAGTATCATTTGCTCTTGGCTTTGTGTGTTGTCACGAGCCACCGTCCGAGAGATGATCTATTCCTGATGCTCTGAGCCCCCTTCTCACACTCTGTTCAGGTATCAATCGTTTGTCCATTCGCTTGAAACTTCCTATTGTACCTTCATATTTTGCTCTCGAAGTTTTCTTAAGTTTCAACTCGAGAGACACTTCTGCCACATTCCCTGAATTTTTCACCAGATAGTTAACCCTATAAGGGTCAGTTCTCCCGAAGTTACTCTTTACTTCCGCACTTAAATCTCGGGACGAGATTTCTTGTAGTGGAGGAGATTTGTAACACCCCCGGTGTCATGCTACAGTAACACGCTGTGATTAACTAATCATTTTCCAATCAGTTCTTAATCACCTTTGTTCAATATCCCATTTGAAATTCCAGTCAATTCAAATTCAAGTGAGGTTTGAAGTTGCCCAAAAGTTGCTGGAAAAATGTTCATCATTTGTCAAAAATTCCATAAGAATTATTTGTTAAGGAACACAACATCACTTTTGTGCAAAGATGAGCATTAGTAATTAAAACAACACCAATTCAGCATTTTTAAAATGCTATCCTATTTAATTCCTCTGGTCTCCAAAATATTTTTGGCACTATCTATAATCACCAAGGATTTAATGGGACACCTCCCAAAAATTTCCTAAGTGAAATAGTTGACCAAATAATTCCCTTTCTATCTCTATTAAATAAAAAAAGATTTTATTTTTTTAAAAAAGAAAGAGCACAGGGCACTGTGCACTCGGCCAAGTGCATAGTGCCTTGCCCGAGCCAACTAGCCCAGCTAAGCCGGCCCACTCCCCCTCCCCGGTCGCTTCCTGTTCCTCCGACCGGGCGGGACAGCGCGCGCCCGTTGCCGCCCAGTGACCTCGTCGGCGACGCTCGGCGAGGGGATAAGGGCAACCCCGACGCCTCGGGCTCCCTCCCCCTCATCCACTCCCCCTGGACGCCTCCTCCATTCTTCCCCTTTCCTCTAGCCTCTCCCTCTCGCTCGGATGGTCACCCAAGCATAACCGTCGCCGTCGCCCTTCGTCGTCTCCATGACCACTGTGCCTCCCACATGGCCTGGCCGTGCTCGCCGGCATCACCGTGGACCGCCACGACTGCTAGTGCCGCTGGTTGGAGCCGGGAAGCACCACATCGAGCAGATCGAGCCGCCCCCTCTCTTCTCGGGCTCCGGCGATCTTCTCCGTCTCTGGCCACCTCTGCGCTCCTAAGCTGTCGCAGGCTTTTCGTAGCCGCTCGGTGAGCTCCTCCCTTCCTTCATTCTTCTCCTCGAACTGCGTGTTTCCTCCTAGCTAGCTTGTTCCGTTGCCGTGAGCTCGTCGCCGTAGATCACCCCACCGTCATGGCCATAGTGGCCCGAGCTCGCGTCCGAGCTCGTAGTCGAGCTCCTGGGGCTCGTAGGAGCCCAATGCCGCTCTCTGCATCGCTTGCCATGCCCTGTAGCGCCGAAACCACCTTCGCCTGAAGTCCGGTGCCGCTTGCGGTGGTCGGCGTCGACGTTCCCGGTTGCCTCAGCCGCTCACGCTGATGCCGTTCGACACAGCTTCGTCTCCATGTTTAAACGGGACCAGCCGCGGTCGTTTTGGAGCCCCGTAGCCCGATCCCCACCAACGCCCGTTCCGGCCGTCCGCCCCGCTCGACGCCGTCGTTGTTGCAGCCCACCCCCGCCCCAGCTAAGGTTGCAGTTGGATGCGCCGCTTCTCCCGCGTCCGAACGAGCCCGGCCGCGCTCGAAACGGCCCCCTATGGCGCTTTTCCGGCGAAGTCCCGAGCCGCGCCGCCGTGATCTGCGTCGCCGGAGCTTCACTGCCGGCCACACCGATGTGGCTGGCCTGGCCCCACCTCTGGGCCACTACTAGTGGGCCCCGCAGGCCCCGTTGACTGGGTTGACCCAGTTAATGTGCTGACTGGGCAGCCCAGTGTCATTAACATGCGGGCCCCATCGTTTTTTTTGTTAATTAAAACGTTTTTATAATTTAAATTAATTAGTTAGTTAATGTGTCACTCACGGGTGGGGTCCAGTAACTAATTAACTCTGCTTAGTTAAAATTAAAACACTATTAGCCCCTATGTCTTTGACAGGTGGGACCCAGCTGCCAGGTTTGACCTGAACAGCCGCGTTTGAATGTTGACCTCAGCTGACATCATGCTGATGTCATATTCCATTTCTATTCATTTGGATAATTCCAGAAAATACTTTAATCTTTAAAAACTCATAGAAATTAAACCGTAGCTCAGATGAAATTTTTTAATACATGAAAGTTGCTCAGAACAACGAGACGGGTCCGGATATGCGGTTCGTTTACCTGTCAGATGCCTCTAACTATCTCAACATGGAACTTTCCCCCTCTGGTCATCTGTCTGACATAGGTCCGGAACCGGGAAAACATTCCCGGTTGAATTCCCCCTTCACCTATATTGTGTAGCCGTACATTAGGTCACACCCGCCTCAGCTTATTGCCATGTTATGCTTTGTGATGGTATGTTTGCTTTATATTTATTGTTTCTTCCCTCTCTTCTCTCCGGTAGACCCCGAGATCGATGCCACCCTTGTGATCGACTACGTCGACGACGACCCTTCTTCCCATTCAGCGGAGCTTCCAGGCAAGCCCCCCTTTGATCATCCCGATATCGCCCATTCCATTCTCTCATGCTTGCTTTAGATTTTTCTACTATTATTGTTTGCTCCTATTCTGACGCATAGCCTATTTTTGTAACCTGGTTATTGTTACCTTACTTGCTTATCCTAAACTGCTTAGTATAGGTTGGTTAGTAATCCATCAGTGACCCCCACCTTGTCCTTGTCGCCCCTGCTTCATGATCGAAGACCCGATCAACGGGATCGAAGACCAGGACCCAGCATCGCTCATCACTTTCCCCTTTTGTTGCTCAACTCTGCAGAGTTACCATCGAGTGCCGAGGGTGGAACCTCATACATCACTCCTGATGAGATCTCTGTAGTGTAGCTGTCCGGTCGTGGTCATCTAGGGTGATTTCCTCCTTAACCACTTCCGATACGGCTCTTTCGTGCAACCCCTCAGGTGTGAACCTCGAGGGTCGATCCTCTTACGTTCACCTTGATGATTACATCGAGTGGAATTCACCGGGGGTGATTCCTCGGGTTTCCCCTTGGTGTTAGACACACAGTTACTATGGTTACTATGACTTTACACTAAACCATGCTACTAAAGATGGGTCAGCCCTGAGGGGTACCCGCGCGAGCTTAATAGCGAGTGATGTGGAGTCGGGTTGACCTGGAAGGTGCCCGCGAGATAGTTACGAGGCGTGGCCAGGCATTCTTAGCCCTTGCCGCAAGTACTCGAGACGGGGCGACGGGGTCACATCTTTCGTGAGTCTCTGCTCGTGACCGCACTACCAACACACTAACAGTTTGGATATTTGATATGAGGGGCCTCTGGCCTGATAGCACTAACCATCACGTGGGCATTGTATGGGTGTTCTGCGTCGTATGCATCAGCCGAAGCTTAATAGACGGCAGCGACTGAGCGGCGCGCGCCGTGTTGGACTGGTAAGCTCCTGCCTTTTTAAGGAGGTAGCTAGGTCTGCTCACCGACCGCCCAGACAACGTGCAGGAGTTCCCGGGGCGATGGCCCAAGACCCCTGGGGGCATAGGTTTAGTTCGGCGTGCTGACCTCTCTATTAAGCCTAGGTCGGGTTGCGGCGTATTGTTTGGCCGAGGCCGGGCATGACCTAGGAAAGTGTGTCCGGCCAGAGTTAATCGAGCATGGTGGGTAAGTTGGTGCACCCTTGCAGGGCAGAAAACATCTATCGATAGTCTGTCCTACAGTAACAGACACTTGGAGTTGTATCCCGATCGATACAACTAGAACTGGATACTTGAGATGAGACATGGATATGAGAAATGGATAGTATGGCTCTGGGATTGCTTTCTTGCAGGGAGTCGAGAAAGGATCTCTGGCCGAGGTTGATAACATTGCTGCTACTTTACTTTATGCTACTCTACTACCTCGTGTTGCTGCAAGATGGTGGCTTCCAGAAGATGCTAATCTTCGATAGGACTAGCTTCTGCCCCTCTTGTTCTGGCATTTTTGCAGCCCAGTCCACATATGCAGCCTTCCTTTGATAATGTTGCATCTGTAGTGTAGATCATTGCTTGCTGAGTACTTTGGATGAGTACTCACGGTTGCTTTGCTACCTCTTTTTGCCCCATACCCGATTGTTGCGACCAGATGATAGATCCCAGGAGCCAGACGACACACTGATGATTACTACTACCCCGAGGGTGCCTACTACTTCAAGATGGCCGCTGACGACCTGGAGTAGTTAGGAGGCTCCCAGGGAGGAGGCCTTGCCTTTTCGATCGTTGTTGCTTTTGTGCTGGCCTTCTTAAGGCAAACTTGTTTAACTCATGTCTGTACTCAGATAATGTTGCTTCCGCTGACTCTTGTGTGTTCGATATTATGTATTCGAGCCCTCGAGGCCCCTGGCTTGTAATATAAAGCTTGTATTATTTTAATTTGTGTCTAGAGTTGTGTTGTGATATCTTTCCGTGAGTCCTTGATCTTGATCATACACATTTGCCTGTATGATTAGTGTACGATTGAATCGAGGGCGTCACAAAAACTCTCCCTTGGCCTCAACTAGATCAAGAGTACGAGGGACGTCACCGAGCTGAACGTGTGCAGATCGCGGAGGTGTCGTGCGTTCGGTACTTGATCGTTTGGATTGCGAAGACGTTCGACTACATCAACCGTGTTTCTTAACGCTTCCGCTTTCAGTCTACGAGGGTACGTAGACACACTCTCCCCTCTCGTTGCTTTGCATCCCTAGATAGATCTAGCATGATCGTAGGATTTTTTTTGAAATACTGCATTCCCCAACAGTGGTATCAGAGCCAGGTCTATGTGTAGATGTTATATGCACGAGTAGAACACAAAGGAGTTGTGGGTGTGGGTATATACGTATTGCTTGTCGTCACTAGTTGTTTCTTGATTCAGCGGTATGGTGGATGAAGTGGCCCGGACCGACATTACATGACCGCGTTCATGAGACTAGTTCTACCGACGTGCTTTGCACATAGGTGGCTGGCGGGTGTTAGTTTCTCCAACTTTAGTTGAATCATATTCAATGAACATGGTTCTTTTTGAATATTAAAAAGCAATCACTATACCGCGTTTTGGTTTTTGATGCGTAGGTAAGAACGGTTCTTGCTAAGCCCATAGCAGCCACGTAAAACTTGCAACAACAAAGTAGAGGACGTCTATCTTGTTTTTGCAGGGCATGTTGTGATGTGATATGGTCAAGACGTGATTATATAAATTGTTGTATGAGATGATCATGTTTTGTAACACAGTTATCGGCAACTGGCAGGAGCCATATGGTTGTCGCTTTATTGTATGAAATGCAATCGCCATGTAATTGCTTTACTTTATCACTAAGCTGTAGCGATAATCGTAGAAGCAATAGTTGCCGAGATGACAACGATGCTACGATGGAGATCAAGGTGTCAAGCCGGTGACGATTGTGATCATGACGGTGCTTTGGAGATGGAGATCAAAGGCACAAGATGATGATGGCCATATCATATCACTTATATTGATTACATGTGATGTTTATCCTATATGCATCTTATTTTGCTTAGTACGGCGGTAGCATTAGAAGATGTTCTCTCACTAAATTTCAAGGTATAAGTGATCTCCCTGAGTATGCACCGTTGCTATAGTTCGCCGTGCCGAGACACCACATGATGATCGGGTGTGATAAGCTCTACGTTCACATACAACGGGTGCAAGCCAGTTTTGCACAAGCAGAACACTTAGATTAAACTTGACGAGCCTAGCATATGCAGATATGGCCTCGAAACACTGAGACTGAAAGGCCGAGCGTGAATCATATAGTAGATATGATCAACATAGTGATGATCACCGTAGAAAACTACTCCATCTCACGTGATGATCGAACATGGTTTAGTTGATATGTATCACGTGATCACTTAGATGATTAGAGGGATGTCTATCTAAGTGGGAGTTCTTAAGTAATATGATTAATTGAACTTTAATTTATCATGAACTTTGTACTTGATAGTATTTTGCATGTCTATGTTGTTGTAGATAAATGGCACGTGTTGTTGTTTCGTTGAATTTTAATGTGTTGCTACAGAAAGCTAAGTTGAAAGATGATGGTAGCAATACACAGTCTGGGTCCGTAACTTGATGATTATCCTCATTGCTGCACAGAAAAATTACATCCTGCAAGCACCGCTAGGTGCCAAACCCGCTGCAGGAGCAACCCTAGATGTTATGAACACCTGGCAGAGCAAAGCTGATGACTACTCGATAGTTCAATGTGCCATGCTTTACGTCTTAGAACCGGGACTTCAACAATGTTTTGAACGTCATGGAGCATATGAGATGTTCTAGGAGTTGAAGTGAATATTTCAAGCAAATGTCCGGATTGAGAGATATGAAGTCTCCAATAAGTTCTATAGCTGCAAGATGGAGGAGAATAGTTCTGTCAGTGAACATATACTCAGAATGTTTGGGTACCACAATCACTTGACTCAGCTGGGAGTTAATCTTCCGGTTGGTAGTGTCATTGACAGAGTTCTTCAATCACTGCCACCAAGCTACAAAAGCTTCATGATGAACTATAATATGCAAGGGGTGGATAAGACGATTCCTGAGCTCTTCGCGATGCTAAAGGCTACGGAGGTAGAAATCAAGATGGACCATCAAGTGTTGATGGTCAACAAGGCCGCCAGTTTCAAGAAGAAGGGCAAAGGGAAGAAGGGGAACTTCAAGAAGAATGGCAAGCAAGTTGCTGCTCAAGTGAAGAAGCCCAAGTATGTACCTAAGCCTGAGACTGAGTGCTTCTACTGCAAAGGGACTGGTCACTGGAAGCGAAACTGCCCCAAGTATTTGGTGGATAAGAAGGATGGCAAAGTGAAAGGTATATTCGATATACATGTTATTGATGTGTACCTTACTAATGCTCACAGTAGCACCTGGGTATTTGATACTAGTTCTGTTGCTAATATTTGCAACTCAAAACAGGGGCTACGAGTTAAGCGAAGATTGGCTAAGGACAAGGTGATGATGCGCGTGGGAAATGGTTCCAAAGTCGATGTGATCGCCGTCGGCACGCTACCTCTACATCTACCTCGGGATTAGTTTTAGACCAGAATAATTGTTATTTGGTGCTAGCATTAAGCATGAACATTATATCTGGATCTTGTTTGATGCGAGACGGTTATTCATTTAAATCAGAGAATAATGGTTATTCTATTTATATGAGTAATATCTTTTATGGACATGCACCCTTGATGAGTGGTCTATTTTACTAAATCTTGATAGTAGTGATACACATATTCATAGTATTGAAACCAAAAGATATAAGTTTAATAATGATAGTGCAACTTATTTGTGGCACTGCCGTTTAGGTCATATTGGTGTAAAGCGCATGAAGAAACTCCATGCTGATGGGCTTTTAGAATCACTTGATTATGAATCACTTGATGCTTGCGAACCATGCCTCATGGGCAAGATGACTAAGACTCAACAATGGAATGAGCAATAGACTTATTGGAAATAATACATACTGATGTATGCGGTCCGATAAGTGTTGATGCTCGTGGTGGGTATCGTTATTTTCTGACCTTCACAGATGATTTGAGCAGATATGGGTATATCTACTTGAAGAAACATAAGTCTGAAACATTTGAAAAGTTCAAAGAATTTCAGAGTGAAGTGGAAAATCATCGTAACAAGAAAATTAAATTTCTATGATCTGATCGAGGAGGTGAATATTTGAGTTATGAGTTTGGTCCTCATTTGAAACAATGCGGAATAGTTTCGCAACTCATGCCACTTGGAACACCATGGCGTAATGGTGTGTCCGAACGTCGTAACCACACTCTATTAGATATGGTGCGATCTATGATGTCTCTTACTGATTTACCGCTATCATTTTGGGGTTATGCTTTAGAGATGGTTGCGTTCACGTTAAATAGGGCACCATCGAAATCCGTTGATACGACACCATATGAAATGTGGTTTGGCGACAAACCCAAGTTATTGTTTCTTAAAGTTGGGGGCTGCGATGCTTATGTGAAAAACCTTCAAATCTCGAACCCAAATCGGAGAAATGTGTCTTCATAGGATACCCAAAGGAGACTGTTGGGAACCTTCTATCATAGATATGAAGGCAAGATATTCGTTGCTAAGAATGGATCCTTTCTAGAGAAGGAGTTTCTCTTGGAAGAAGTGAGTGGGAGGAAAGTAGAACTTGATGAGGTAATTGTACCTGCTCCCTTATTGGAAAGTAGTTCATCACAAAATTCAGTTCCAGTGATTCCTACACCAATTAGCGAGGAAGCTAATGATAATGATCATGAAACTTCCAATCAAGTTACTACCGAACCTCGTAGGTCAACCAGAGTAAGATCTGCACCAGAGTGGTACGGTAATCCTGTTCTGGAGGTCATGTTACTTGACCATGACGAACCTACGAACTATGAGGAAGCGATGATGAGCCCAGATTCTGCGAAATGGCTTGAGGCCATGAAATCTGAGATGGGATCCATGTATGAGAACAAAGTGTGGACTTTGGTTGACTTGTCTGATGATCGGCAAGCCATATAGAATATATGTATCTTCAAGAAGAAGATTGGCGCTGACGGTAATGTTACTATCTACAAAGCTCGACTTGTTGCGAAAGGTTTTCGACAAGTTCAAGGAGTTGACTATGATGAGACCTTCTCACCCGTAGCGATGCTTAAGTCTGTCCGAATCATGTTAGCAATTGCCGCATTTTATGATTATGAAATTTGGCAAATGGATGTCAAAACTGCATTCCTTAATGGCTATCTTAAAGAAGAGTTGTATATGATGCAACCAGAAGGTTTTGTCGATCCAAAAGGTGCTAATAAAGTGTGTAAGCTCTAGCGATCCATTTTATGGACTGGTGCAAGCATCTCAGAGTTGGAATATACGCTTTGATAGTGTGCAAAGCATATGGTTTTATACAGACTTTTGGAGAAGCCTGTATTTACAAGAAAGTGAGTGGGAGCGTTGTAGCATTTTTGATATTATATGTGGATGACATATTGTTGATCGAAAATGATACTAAATTTCTGAATAGCATAAAACTATACTTGAATAAGAATTTTCAATGAAAGACCTCAGTGAAGCTGCTTATATATTGGGCATCACGATCTATAGAGATAGATCAAAACGCTTAATTGGACTTTCACAAAGCACATACCTTGATAAAGTTTTGAAGAAGTTCAAAATGGATCAAGCAAAGAAAGGGTTCTTGCCTGTGTTACAAGGTGTGAAGTTGAGTCAGACTCAATGCCCGACCACTGCAGAACATAGAGAGAAAATGGAAGTCATTCCCTATGCTTCAGCCATATGTTCTATCATGTATGCAATGCTGTGTACCAGACCTGATGTGTGCCTTGCTATTAGTTTAGCAGGGAGGTACCAAAGTAATCCAGGAGTGGATCACTGGACAACGGTCAAGAATATCCTGAAATACCTGAAAAGGACTAAGGATATGTTTCTAGTTTATGGAGGTGACAAAGAGCTCGTCGTAAACGGTTACATTGATGCAAAATTTTACACTAATCCAGATGACTCTAGGTCACAAACCGGATACGTATTTTTATTGATTGGTGGAGCTGTCAGTTGGTGTAGTTCTAAGCAGAGCGTTGTGGCAGGATCTACGTGTGAAGCGGAATACATAGCTGCTTCAGAAGCAGCAAATGAAGGAGTCTGGATGAAGGAGTTCATATCCAATCTAGGTGTCATACCTAGTGCATCGGGTCCAATGAAAATCTTTTGTGACAATACTGGTGCAATTGCCTTGGCAAAGAAATCCAGATTTCACAAGAGAACCAAGCACATCAAGAGATGCTTCAGTTCCATCCGCGATCAAGTCAAGGAGGGAGACATAGAGATTTGCAAGATACATACAGATCTGAATGTTGCAGACCCGATGACTAAGCCTCTCTCACAAGCAAAACATGATCAGCACCAAGACTCCAGGGGTGTTAGAATCATTACAATGTAATCAAGATTATTGACTCTAGTGCAAGTGGGAGACTGAAGGAAATATGCCCTAGAGGCAATAATAAAGTTGTTATTTATATTTCCTTATATCATGATAAATGTTTATTATTCATGCTAGAATTGTATTAACCTGAAACTTAGTACATGTGTGAATACATAGACAAACAAAGTCTCACTAGTATGCCTCTACTTGACTAGCTCGTTAATCAAAGATGGTTAAGTTTCCTAACCATAGACATGAGTTGTCATTTGATAAACGGGATCACATCATTAGAGATTGATGTGATTGACTTGACCCATACGTTAGCTTAGCACTATGACCGTTTCGTTTATTGCTATTGCTTTCTCCATAACTTATACATGTTCCTATGACTATGAGATTATGCAACTCCCGAATACCGGAGGAACACTTAGTGTGCTAGCAAACATCACAACGTAACTGGGTGATTATAAAGATGCTCTATAGGTGTCTCCGATGGTGTTTGTTGAGTTGGCATAGATCGAGATTAGGATTTGTCACTCCGATTGTCGGAGAGGTATCTCTGGGCCCTCTCGGTAATGCACGTCACTATAAGACTCACAAGCAATGTGACTAATGAGTTAGTTATGGGATGTTGCATTATGGAACGAGTAAAGAGACTTGCCGGTAACGAGATTGAACTAGGTATGTTGATACCGACGATCGAATCTCGGGCAAGTAACATACCGATGACAAAGGGAACAACGTATGTTGTCATGCGGTTTGACCGATAAAGATCTGCGTAGAATATGTAGGAACCAATATGAGCATCCAGGTTCCGCTATTGGTTATTGATCGGAGACGAGTCTCGGTCATGTCTACATAGTTCTCGAACATGTAGGGTCCGCACGCTTAACGTTCGATGACGATCGGTATTATGAGTTTATGTTTTTTGATGTACCGAAGGTAGTTCGGAGTCCCAGATGTGATCACAGACATGACGAGGAATCTCAAAATGGTCGATAAATGAAGATTGATATATTAGAAGGTTATGTTTGGTCACCAGAATGGTTTTGGATGAGTTTGGGCATATACCGGAGTACCGGGGGGTTACCGGAACCCCCGAGGGGCTTAATGGGCCTACATGGGCTTTAGTGGAAGAGAGAGGAGGCAGCCAAGAGGTGGGGGCGCCCCCCCAGCCCAATCCGAATTGGGAGGGGGGCTGTCCCCCTTTCCTTCTTCTCCTCTTCCCCTTCCTCCCCCCTCCTATTAGGACTAGGAAAGGGGGGAAACCTACTCCTAGTAGGAGTAGAAATCCCCCCTTGGGGCGCACCATGAGGGCTGGCCGGCCCCCCTCCCCTCCTTTATATACAGGGGAGTGGGGCACCCCATAGACACACAAGTTGACAATTGTTTTAGCCATGTGCGGTGCCCCCCGCCACAGATACACACCTCGGTCATATCGTCGTAGGGCTTAGGCGAAGCCCCACTCCGGTAACTTCATCATCACCGTCAACACACCGTCGTGCTGACAAAACTCTCCCTCAGCGTCAACTGGATCAAGAGTATGAGGGACGTCACCTAGCTAAACGTGTGCAGATCGCGGAGGTGTCTTGCGTTCGGTACTTGATCGGTTGGATCGCGAATACGTTTGACTACATCAACCGAGTTTCTTAACGCTTCCGCTTTCGGTCTACGAGGGTACGTAGACATACTCTCCCCTCTCATTGCTATGCATCCCTAGATAGATCTGATACATCTCCAACGTATCTACTTTTCCAAACACTTTTGCCCTTGTTTTGGATTCTAACTTGCATGATTTGAATGGAATTAACCTGGACTGACGTTGTTTTCAGCAGAATTACCATGGTGTTATTTATGTGCAGGAGCAAACGTTCTCGGAATGACCTGAAACTTTACAGAGACACTTTTCAGAAAATAAGAAAAATACCTGCAAAAGATGAAGGCCAGGGGGCCCACCACCTTGCCACGAGGGTGGGGGGCGCGCCCCCTACCTCGTGGGTCCCCTGTTGCGTCTTCGACTCTAACTCCACCTCCATATATTGAGTTTCGATGAGAAAAAAATAAGAGAGAAGAAATCATCGCGTTTTACGATACAGAGCCGCCGCCAAGCCCTAAAACCTCTAGGGAGGGCTGATCTGGAGTCCGTTCGGGGCTCCGGAGAGGGGAATCCGTCACCATCGTCATCATCAACCATCCTCCATCACCAATTTCATCATGCTCACTGCCATGTGTGAGTAATTCCGTCATAGGCTTGCTGGATGGTGATGGGTTGGATGGGATCTATCATGTAATCGAGTTAGTTTTGTTAGGGTTTGATCCCTAGTGTCCACTGTGTTCTGAGATTGATGTTGCTATGACTTTGCTATGGTTAATGCTTGTCACTGGGGCCCGAGTGCCATGATTTCAGATCTGAACCTATTATGTTTTCATCAATATATGAGTGTTCTTGATCCTATCTTGCAAGTCTATAGTCACCTATCATGTGTTATGATCCGTTAACCCCGAAGTGACAATAATCGGGATACTTACCGGTGATGACCGTAGTTTGAGGAGTTCATGTATTCACTATGTGTTAATGCTTTGTTCTAGTACTCTATTAAAAGGAGGCCTTAATATCCCTTAGTTTCCGTAAGGACCCCGCTGCCACGGTAGGGTAGGACAAAACATGTCATGCAAGTTCTTTTCCATAAGCATGTATGACTATGTTCGGAATACATGCCTACATTATATCAATGAACTGGAGCTAGTTCTGTGTCACCCTAGGTTATGACTATTACATGATGAACCGCATCCGGCTTAATTCTCCAGCACCGATCCATTGCCTACGAGCTTTCAATATATTGCTCCGCTTATTTACTTTTCCGTTGTTATTGTTATCATCACTACAAAATACCAAAAACATTGCTTTTACTACTATTACCTTTTGCTACCGTTATCACTACTATCATATTACTTTGCTACTAAACACTTTGCTGCAGATATTAAGTTTCCAGGTGTGGTTGAATTGATAACTCAGCTGCTAATACTTGAGAATATTCTTTGGCTCCCCTTGTGTCGAATCAATAAATTTGGGTTGGATACTCTACCCCCGAAAACTGTTGCGATCCCCTATACTTGTGGGTTATCAAGACTATTTTCTGGCGCCGTTGCCGGGGAGCATAGCTCTATTCTTTGAGTCACTTGGGATATATATCTGTTTATCATTATGAAGAACTTGAGAGATCCAAAAACCAAGATCTATCCCTCAACTACGAGGGGAGGTAAGGAACTGCCATCTAGCTCTGCACTTGATTCACCTTCTATTTTGAGTAAGCTTGCCACACCTGCACCTGCTTCTGCTATTCGTTCTGATATGTCGCATGTTATTGATGATGCCACTTCTGCTATGCATGATACTTATGATGAAACTACCTCTATGCCTGATACTACTATGCCACTTAGTGCTTTTCTTGATGAACAACTTGCTAGGGCTAGAGAAATTGAAAATATTGAATCTAATGATACTGATGAAAGTGATGAAGAACCACTTGCCATTCCTAAGGGTTATGTTTTTGATCAAGATGCTTCTTTAGCCATTTTAGCTTGCAGAAATAGAACTGAACTTAAAAAATTATTAGCTAAATGGAGTAAGCAATCTCTAAATGCTAGAATGAAACCTGACCCTGCTTTTGCTACTTCACCTATCTTTGTTACTGATAAGGATTATGAATTCTCTGTTGATCCTGATATAATTACTTTGGTTGAATCTGATCCTTTTCATGGTTATGAATCTGAAACTGTTGTTGCACATCTTACTAAACTGAATGATATAGCCACCCTATTCACTAAAGATGAGAGAACTCACTACTTTTATATACTTAAAATATTTCCATTCTCATTAAAGGGTGATTCTAAGATATGGTTTAATTCTCTTGATCCTGGTTGTGTGCGTAGTCCCCAGGATATGATTTATTACTTCTCTGCTAAATATTTCCCTGCTCATAAGAAACAAGATGCTTTAAGGGATATATATAATTTTTTGCAAGTTGAAGAAGAGAGTCTCCCACAAGCTTTGGGGAGGCTTCTCCAATTACTTAATGCTTTGCCTGATCATCCTCTTAATAAAAATGAAATACTTGATATCTTTTATAATGGACTAAAACGATGCCTCCAAAGATTACCTGGATAGTTGTGCTGGTTCTGTTTTGAGGGAAAGAACACCGGATGAAGCTGAAATTCTATTGAATAATATGTTGACAAATGAAAATAATTGGACACCTCCGGAGCCAATTCGTGAGCCTATTCCTAAACCAACTCCGAAGAAGAGGGGTATTCTATTTCTCAGTCCTGAAGATATGCAAGAGGCAAAGAAATCTATGAAAGAAAAGGGTATTAAAGCTGAAGATATTAAGAATTTACCTCCTATTGAAGAAATACATGGTCTTAATTTACCGCCTGCTGAAGAAACATATAATGCAAATCTTTTGCCTATTGAAGAAACTCATGGTCTTGATAACCCGACATAGGTAGTAAAGGTAAATTCTCTCTATAGATATGATAAAGCTATAATCCCATTTACTAAAATTGCTAGCCCATGCTTAGATGAGTTTGATAAATTTATGGCTAAGGAAGAAGACTTTAATGCTTATTCTGGTAGACAATTAAAATACAATTCAAATATGCTTGGACACTTGGGTGATTATATGGCTAATGTTAAAAGTGAACTTAAACTTATTAGTAAACATGCTTCTATGGTTACCACTCAAGTAGAACAAGTACTTAAAGCTCAAAATGATTTGCTCAATGAATTGAATAGTAAAGATAATGATTATGCTATTAGAGTGGCTACTAGAACTGGTAAAATGACTCAGGAACCTTTGTATCCTGAAGGCCATCCTAAGAGAATTGAGCAAGATTCTCAGAAAAATAATTTAGATGCACCTAGTTCTTATAAAAAGAAGAAAAAGAAAAATGATAGGACTTTGCATGCTCCTAGTGATCCTATTGTTGAAACACCTGAGAATCCAAATGATATTTCTATTTCTGATGCTGAAACACAACCTGGTAATGAACCTGACACTAGTGATAATGTCAATAATAATGTTCATGATGATGCTCAACCTAGTAATGATAATGATATAGAAATTGAACCTGCTATTGATCTTGATAACCCACAATCAAAGAATCAACGTTATGATAAGAAAGACTTTGTTTCTAGGAAACATGGTAAAGAAAGAGAGCCTTGGGTTCAGAAACTTATGCCTTTTCCTCCCAAACCATCCAAGAAAAAGGATGATGTGGATTTTGAGCGCTTTGCTGAAATGATTAGACCTATCATTTTACGTATGCGATTAACCGATATGCTCAAAACCAATCCTTATGCTAAGTACATGAAAGATACTATTACAAATAAAAGAAAGATACCAGAAGCTGAAATTTACACCATGCTTGCTAATTATACTTTTAAGGGTGGAATACCAAAGAAACTTGGAGATCCAGGAGTACCCACTATACCATGCTCCATTAAAAGAAACTATGTTAAAACTGCTTTATGTGATCTTGGAGCCAGTGTTAGTGTTATGCCTCTCTCTTTATATCGTAGACTTGATTTGAATAAGGTGACACCTACTGAAATATCTTTGCAAATGGCTGATAATTCAACTTCTATACCTGTTGGTATTTGTGAGGATGTGCCTGTTGTAGTTGCAAATGTTACTATTTTAACGGACTTTGTTATTCTTGATATTCCCGAGGATGATAGTATGTCTATTATTCTTGGAAGACCCTTTTTGAATACTGCAGGGGCTGTTATTGATTGCACTAAAGGCAATGTCACTTTTCATGTTAATGGTAATGAGCATACGGTACACTTTCCGAGGAAGCAACCTCAAGTTCATAGTATCAACTCTATTGGAAAAATTCCATCGATTATATTTGGAGGTTTTGAATTTCCTCTTCCTACTGTCAAGAAGAAATATGATATTCTTATTATTGGGGATGTGCATATCCCCGTTGAGGTAACATAGTGTTATTCGAAATTTCTCCGGTTCCATGTTATTCGGAATGAGTTCGTTAACAAGACTTGATCAACCTTGTTAGTGGATTCCTTTTGATGATCATGAGATGGATGAAACTAGAAGGCACAACTTTTTATATCCTACTTTCACTTTCTGTTATTTATATTAAATAAAATAAAAATAAATATTTTTCTGTCTGTTATCTGATTATCCGTGCAATATAAAAATACCTCAAAAATAAAAGTTCTCCAAATGCCCTGAAAATTAAATATGATTTTTTCTAGAATATTTGAGGATTTATGGAACAGAGAACATACCAAGGGGCCAACCACCTTGCCACGAGGGTGGAGGGCGCGCCCCCTGCCTCGTGGGCCCACGGTGGCCCTCCTCCACTTATTCCTGCACCCACACACTTCATCTTCCTCCCCCAAACACGAATATCCAGTTCAAGCACGAGTTCTAGCTCATTTTGCTGCCATTTTTGATCTCCTTGCTCAAAGCACCTCTCACAAAACTGCTTGGGGAGATTGTTCCTTGGTATGTGACTCCTCCATTGGTCCAATTAGTTTTTGTTCTAGTTCTTTATTCATTGCAAATTTATGCTGCTTAGGTGACCCTGTTCTTGAGCTTGCATGTCAAATTTATATGGTTCCAAGTAGTTTTGATGCATGATATAGGCTCTAGGCACTTGTAGGAGTAGTTGCTATTAATATTATTGAGTTTGTTTACTTTTATTTTGAAGTTACTAAAAATTTCAGAATTTTTCAAAAAATGATGAGGAGATTATTGAGGGGCTCATCGAGCCAAAGCTCGAAGGAAAAGGCACCGAAGCCTAAGTATAATTTGCCGCGCACCACGGAGGTTCGGGCGTGTGAATGGCCTTCCAAGGATTTCTTGAGAGCAGCCAGGATTTATGAAGATTTTCATGAATTGGCTCATAATGCAGGCCTCACCGCTTTCCTCCACGACCAATGCGATCAGTATCTCTTACTCACAAATACCTTTTTGCAAAACTTTCATTTTCATTCTAGGAACTCACCACCTACGGTGGATTTTCATTTATATGATGAGCATAAGGAGATGTCACTTTATGATTTTTGTCGGATTTGTTTAGTCCCTTTTGAGGGCAAGACAGAAGAACCACATCGTGATGATGTGGAGGGATTTATTGATACTATCACTGTAGGGGAAACTAGGAATGTTTCCGATGCACGAATCACCAGCATACATTTTCCTGTTTTACGTTACTTTGCATTATTTGCTAGTCGTTGCTTAATTGGTCGCGGAAATTGTGGAAACCTTAGTATCCATGATATTATTATTTTTCTCCAAGGTTTATACAGTGATAACACTTTTAGTATGGGCGGTATTATTGCTAAACGGTTAAGTCTGAACCGTACAAAGGGCCCCATCTTTGGAGGCATCTATGCTACACGCCTAGCTGCACATTTTAACATACCTATTAGGCATGCTGAGAAGGAAGAAAAAGTGCTGCCTCGTGTTTATCTAGATTATAAAAGTATGGTGGCGCATGATTTTATTGTTAAGAATAGGGAAGGAGAGCTTAAATATCAATTGTTCTTTAATAAACATCATCCTGAGACTATTACCTTGCCTGCTTCTTCTTTGTTTGATTTGACTGTAGGCACGTACCTTGTTCTGTTGACGGCTATTCACGCCTACCGGAAGCCTGCACCAGCCGAGGAGCCAGAGTCGGAACCACAATTTGATCCTTCACGACAGTCTAATTATCAGTGGGATCCGAAGATGATTGTCAGCCTGTGGCAATCGGAGTCTTCCTCGTCTGCACCGCAGTACGACCCCAACTACTATTATGGATACCAGCCAGGCCATCCGTGGCCATAGACCAACTTAGGCCAAAAGCAAAGCTTGGGGGAGTACATATTTCTCACCGACATTACATTTATGTTCACACACTCATTGCTAGGTGTCTGTGCTCATACTTTTTCATTGTATTATCCATGTTAGTTTACTTTCCTTTTTATGCTTTCTTCTTGTGTGTTTAATAAACCTTAAGAAAAACAAAAAAAATTAGTTGTAGCTTTTAATTAATTTAATTTCCATGTTTGTAGTAGTGATTAAAAAGAAAACCCAAAAATATTTCCTGTTCTTCTTTTGCTTGTTGTGAGCTTTCCCGTGTAAATAGTTTTATTTCTTTTCTTTTCTTTGGGGTTCGATAGGAGAAGACCATGATTAAATTGTTGAAGTGGCTCTTATATGCATTATTGTTGATCTGACAAAAGAGCCCATATTGCCTTGTCTTCTCCAGTCTATTGAATGCCTGCAGATTTCAGCTTAGTCCAATGCACGTGCACTATTATTATTATTCACACTATTCGGTCGTGCAAGTGAAAGGCAATTATGATGATATATGATGGACTGGGTGAGATGAGAAAAGCTGGTATGAACTCGACCTCTTTTGTGTTTGTAAATATGATTAGTTCATCGTTCCTGATTCAGCCTATTATGAATAAACATGTTTGCAATGACAACTAGAGATCATAGTTTCTTGTGCCATGCTTCATTAGCTATGAGTTATAATGGTTTACCTTGCGTGCCAACATGCTATTAAAATGGTTATGATGTGGTATGATAGGGTGGTATCCTCCTCTGAATGATTTAAGTGACTTGACTTGGCACATGTTCATGCATGTAGTTGAAACAAAATCAACATAGCCTTCATGATGTTTATGTTCATGGTGGATTATATCCTACTCATGCTTGCATTCAGTGTTGATTAATTTTAATGCATGCTCATGACTGTTGTCGCTCTCTAGCTGGTCGCTTCCTAGTCTTTTGCTAGCCTTCACCTTTACTAAGCGGGAATACTGCTTGTGCATCCAAACTCCTTAAACCCCAAAGTTATTCCACATGAGTCCACCATACCTACCTATATACGGTATCTACCTACCGTTCCAAGTAAATTTGTATGTGCCAAACTCTAAACCTTCAAATAAATATCCTGTTTTGTATGCTCGAATAGCTCATGTATCAACTAGGGCTGTCTGTATCTTCCATGTTAGGCGGGTTATTCTCAAGAGGGAGTGGACTCCGCTGCTCACTCACGAGATAAATGGCTGGTCACCGGGATGCCCAGTCCCATGCTTTATGCAAACTAAATCAAAATAATTGCAAACAAAACTCCCCCTGGGACTCTTGTTAGTTGGAGACACTCGTTGTTTCGAGCAAGCCATGGATTGATGCTTGTTGGTGGAAGGGGGAGTATAAACTTTACCATTCTGTTTGGGAACCGCCTATAATGTGTGTAGCATGGAAGATATCGCCATATCTTGGTTGTTATGTTGACAATGAAAGTATACCGCTCAAAATATTATTCACCTCTGTTTCAAAACCGAGGTCTGGCACCTCTACAAATCCCTGCTCCCCTCTGCGAAGGGCCTATCTATTTACTTTTTTGCTGGGTCATCATCCTGTTATTATAAAGCACCAGTTGGAGAGCACCGTTGTCATTTGTATTCATTATTGTTAGTTTACATTGAGTATGACTTGACTGGATCTCTTTTACCATGAATTACAATGTCTAGTCAGTCCTTGGTCTTTAGAGGTGCTCCGCATTTATGTTTTGCGGTCTCAGAAAGGGCTAGCGATATACCACCTTGTTATATCATATTATGATTGTTTTGAGAAAGTGTTGTCATCCGAGTTTTATTATTATGGCTCGCTAGTTGATTATGCTATTGATATGAGTAAACTTGAGACCTATGCGTTATTGCAAATGTGGTTAGTTATAATCTTTGCTGAAAACTTGAATGCTGGCTTTACATATTTACAACAACAAGAGCAAACAAAGTTTGTAAAAGTTTTTCTTTATCACTTTCAGTTTATCAACTGAATTGCTTGAGGACAAGCAAAGGTTTAAGCTTGGGGGAGTTGATACGTCTCCAACATATCTACTTTTCCAAACACTTTTGCCCTTATTTTGGACTCTAACTTGCATGATTTGAATGGAACTAACCCGGACTGACGCTATTTTCAGCAGAATTACCATGGTGTTATTTATGTACAGGAGCAAACGTTCTCGGAATGACCTAAAACTTCACGGAGACACTTTTCAGAAAATAAAAAAAATACCTGCAAAAGATGAAGGCCAGGGGCCCACCACCTTGCCACGAGGGTGGGGGGCACGCCTGCCACCCTAGGGCGCGCCCCCTACCTCGTGGGCCCCCTGTTGCGTCTCCGACTCCAACTGCACCTCCACATATTGAGTTTCGATGAGAAAAAAATAAGAGAGAAGAAATCATCGCGTTTTACAATACGAAGCCGCCGCCAAGCCCTAAAACCTCTCAGGAAGGCTGATCTGGAGTCTGTTCGGGGCTCTAGAGAGGGGAATCCGTCGCCATCATCATCATCAACCATCCTCCATCACCAATTTCATGATGCTCACCGCCGTGCATGAGTAATTCCATCGCAGGCTTGCTGGACGGTGATGGGTTGGATGGGATCTATCATGTAATCGAGTTAGTTTTGTTAGGGTTTGATCCCTAGTGTCCACTGTGTTTTGAGATTGATGTTGCTATGACTTTGCTACGGTTAATGCTTGTCACTGGGGCCCGAGTGCCATGATTTCAGATCTGAACCTATTATGTTTTCATCAATATATGAGTGTTCTTGATCCTATCTTGCAAGTCTATAGTCACCTATTATGTGTTATGATCCGTTAACCCCGAAGTGACAATAATCGGGATACTTACCGGTGATGACCGTAGTTTGAGGAGTTCATGTATTCACTATGTGTTAATGCTTTGTTCCGGTACTCTATTAAAAGGAGGCCTTAATATCCTTTAGTTTCCGTAAGGATTACGCTGCCACGGGAAGGTAGGACAAAAGATGTCATGCAAGTTCTTTTCCATAAGCACGTATGACTATGTTCGGAATACATGCCTACATTATATCAATGAACTGGAGCTAGTTCTGTGTCACCCTGGGTTATGACTGTTACATGATGAACTGCATCCAGCATAATTCTCCATCACCGATCCATTGCCTATGAGCTTTTCATATATTGTTCTTCGCTTATTTACTTTTCCGTTGCTATTGCTATCATCACTACAAAATACCAAAAACATTACTTTTACTATTGTTACCTTTTGCTACCATTATCACTACTATCTTATTACTTTGCTACTAAACACTTTGCTACAGATATTAAGTTTCCAGGTGTGGTTGAATTGACAACTCAACTGCTAATACTTGAGAACATTCTTTGGCTCCCCTTGTGTCGAATCAATAAATTTGGGTTGAATACTCTACCCTCGAAAACTGTTGCGATCCCTGATACTTCTGGGTCATCAAGATCTTGCATGATCGTAGGATTTTTTTTGAAATATTGCGTTCCCCAACACCGAGCCGCGTGCCTCGCCATCCTCGGATGACATGACTCTAGGAGGAGACACCGAACTAACAGGAGGTCAGGAACCACTCACCCAACAGTGGCACCGTTTCCCGGGCGCGCCGCCGTGCCTACCTTCCCAGTCCGTTCAGGGCTCACGCATGCAGCACCCACTAAACCAACCCGATTTATCCTGAGATACGTCCTCAACACTCAGCAGCCACTCCTCATCACCCATTTCCAATTGATTCATTACTCATTAGGCAAGACTGTCATTAGGGTTTGTTGTGTGCTGAGTGCTACCCAGACTTAATGGTTTATATATTTCAGTAATATTTAGTACATGTAAAGTTCATAGGGTTTCAAAATTCCGACCCTAGAAACAGACACTAGTCATGTTGGATTGTTGGTCATAGTGACATTGAGCCAGATTACTACTGCAGGTCAGGTTTGTTGACAATATTAGTTGTCTTTTTTTACTCATTCGATATGATATCCGATTATTCACGTCGATTAGTTGCAAACAATAAGTGCTAGACCAACTTCTTGATTCAGAATTTGGACGGTCTCTTACTACAGTTAAAATTCTGCATAGTTGTCCTAGTAATCTCACAAGTAATGATTGATTCACTACCTCTATGCTTGCCTTGTCATATTTGTTGTCAATATTCTTTCAGAGTGGACCACCCTGTTTGAAAATACTGGAACCGCATACATGAGTGAATAGTATTTCTCTATGTGATCTCTTCCATCATGTGTGGGCAACGAACACTGCATTGTATAGAAAGAAAGTGTCATGTCCACCTTTTACATAGACTACGATATTTTACATGCATGGAATACAATCTGCCTACTTGCTTTGTGTCGCACTACCAGCACTCCACCCTTGAAGCTAAACACTACGCCACTCATAATTCCTTAGTTTATTTGTTCAAATATGAATTTGATATGATTCTAATGTTCCTACTTCAGTTTTGAAATGTGTGTATGCCTATTATAGAGACATAAGAGGTTTGTATTTCTATGTGTGGTTTGGTCAACACGGTTGGGGCATGAACTTTGTATACGCGGCGCTTTGTAGGGTGGCACTCTTCGAGTTAATCCGCAATGCATTCCACAGATAATCTGACCACTTTTTATGTTTTCATGAATCTCAGATATTTGAAAACATCATAATGATTATGAGTGATACATCTTCGTCGTATCTATATTTTTTTATTGTTTGATGTCAATATTATACAACTTTCACATACTTTTGGCAACATTTTATATGATTTATGGACTAACCTATTGATCCAGTGCCCGGTGCCAGTTCCTGTTTTTTGCATGTTTTTTGTTTCGCAGAAAATCCGTATCAAATGAAGTCCAAACGCGATAAAAATTGATGGAGAATTATTTTGGAATATATGTGATTTTTGGGACTTGGAATCAACGCAAACGGAGGCCCACAGTGCCCAAGAGACACCAGGGCACGCCCCAGGCTCCAGGCGTGCGGTGGTGGGTTGTGCTCACCTCGTACATTGGTTGGAGCTCTACTTCGGGCGCAAGGAAGCTTATATCCAGAAAAAATCATGTTAAAATTTCAGCGCAATTGGAGTTACAGATCTCCGCGAATATAAGAAACGGTTTTCGGCCAGATCTAGGGAACGCGAAACAGAAGAGAACAGAGAGGGAGATCCAATATCGGAGGGGCCCCCGCCCCTCCACCGCCATGGAGGCCATGGACCAGAGGGGGAACTCTCCTCCCATCTAGGGGGGAGGCCAAGGAAGAAGAAGAAGGAGGGGGGCTCTCACCCCCTCTTTGTGGCGCCGGAACGTCGCCGGGGCTAGGATTGTGACGACGATCTACATCAACAATCTTGCTACCGTCAACACCAACTCTATCCCCCTCTATGCAGCGGTGTAACACCCCTTCTCCCCGCTGTAATCACTACTTAAACATGGTGCTCAACTCCATATATTATTTCCCAATGATATTTGGCTATCCTATGATGTTTGAGTAGATCTGTTTGTCCTGTGGGTTAATCGTGATCTTGGTTGATATGATTGTAGATTTTATTTATGGTGTTGTCCTACAATGCCCTCCATCTCGTGCAAATGTGACGGGTCCCTGCTGTAGGGTGTTGCAATACGTTCATGATTTGCTTATGGTGGGTTGCGAGAGTGACAGAAGTTTAAACCCGAGTAGAACAATCCCCTCTGACTCCTCCACTAGGGAGCTACATTGACTTAGGTTTCCCTCTATCTCAGAATCATTGTTAGGATCATATTATGAGCATGAATCTGTAGGTGCAGATCATTTGCATTGCATTGCATCCAGCCTTGATTTCAGTCCCTTAATGCCAAGTTTGGCAGCCATGGCATTGTTCTGCTTTATTCTTTTCGTGCGCGCAAGCTCATTGATAACCCACAAGTATAGGGGATTGTTTGTAGCCTTCTTCGATAAATAAGAGTGTCGAACCCAACCGAGGAGCTAAAGGTAGAACAAATATTCCCTCAAGTTCTATCGACCACCGATACAAATCTCCGCACACTTAACATTTGTTTTACCTAAAACAAGTATGAAACTATTTTGCAAGAATAAAACTAGGAGTTTTTTTTACGAGAATAAAACTACGAATGAATTGCAAGGTATGCACACTTTTATTACCTTGCAATTTATTCGTAGTTTTATTCTCGCAAAGAACTCCTAGTTTTATTCTTGCAAAATAGTTTCATACTTGTTTTAGGTAAAACAAACGTTAAGTGTGCGTAGAGTTGTATCGGTGGTCGATAGAACTTGAGGGAATATTTGTTCTACCTTTAGCTCCTCGTTGGGTTCGACACTCTTATTTATCGAAGAAGGCTACAAACAATCCCCTATACTTTTGGGTTATCAATGAGCGCGCGCATGAAAAGAATAAAGCAGAACAATGCCGTGGCTGCCAAACTTGGCATTAAGGGACTGAAATCAAGGCTGGATGCAATGCAATGCAAATGCTCTGCACCTACAAATTCGTGCTCAGAATATGATCCTAACAATGATTCTGAGCTAGAGGGAAACCTAAGTCAATGTAGGTCCCTAGTGGAGGAGTCAAAGGTAGATGCCCTATCTTATTCACCCATCAAGGTGCTTGCTCTAACTTTCCAATGTTATTTTTTGAGGGAAAACCCAGGGCTTTCTACATGCTTTTACAGCAGACTTGATCACTCCTCACTAGCCCTGTTAGCTGATGGGGTACTTTGGCTATCAATATCATGTCTCCGTTGTCCCACGCATGGGCTGCTAGGGCACGACCTACCCTGTTGCAGGTTCTGGCTGTCTCCTTCACCATAGAGTCGAGGAAAGCAGCTCTACTCTCCTGTATGTCTGTGGCAATTGGGCGGAGCGACGAAGCATTCGGGGTACGTGATTCCAGTCGCTTTGCAAGTGTGGTGCAGTCCATTTCAATCATCACTCTGCCTCTCAACTTTGTTTTCAATGCCGCGAGGCCTGCCGCAACTGCAGAGCATCAGCTTCCTTTAGATCAGTGCATGGGCCAACTCGCTTGCAACGTGATAAGGCTACTGTCCCTATCAAATCTCTCACTACCCATCCAATTGTGGTTGTACCCTCATTTCGGAATGAAGCATTAGTGTTTAATTTCCACCAGCCACTTGTAGGAGGCTCCCAGTGAGTGGGTTTTTTGATTCGATAGCCCCTCGGTTCTGGTTCCTGGAATAGTGTATCTTTGCCATATATGCACTCCTTTACTCCCATGCACTGACTCAATTCTTGTTCATACTTGACCAGGAAATCCACCGAGACTGAAATTGATGCTTTTCCTCCCTCATGTACATAGTTGTTCCTAAGGTGCCAAGCTATCCAAATCAGCAAGAGGATCTAGCCCCTCGTAGTTTCATCCCATGCATCTAACAGTACAAGGAGCCAATCATTCCCCATGTAGCAGAACCTATTTTCTGAAGGAAGGTGACATAATTTGCGTAATTCAGACCTCGCTCTTGCCTTGGTACAGACAATTACTGCATGATATTCATACTCATCCTCCATCCCACAGATGGAACATCTAGCCATCTTCTCCAGGGTTCTATGCATCTTATTTTGTTTTGTCGCAAGTAATTCGGTTGTGATCCTCCACCCCATGACCTTAACCTTTTGTGGGACATTATATTTCCATATTAGGTTCCAAATTCTTCTTTCATCAGCTATGCATGAGGAGCTGGAAGCCGGGACATTGTCTCGTTGTGTAATCTGTGTTGCCAGCCGGTAAGCACTTTTCACTGAAAAAATTCCAGATCTATCCGCATGCCATGCAATGGAGTCCTCTGTCTTTCTGGTAGGAAGCTTAATTCTACAAATTTTATCCGCGTCAAAAGCTGGAAAAAATTTGTTAATCAACTCAATGTTCCATTCGTACCTATCTGAGTGAATCAGCTGGTTCACCCAGCGTAATCTGGAGCGCCTTGTGAACTTTGCTGCCTTAAGCCCTGCTTGCCTTGGTATCCAATTATCCCTCTCGATGCGAATTTTCTTCCCATCACCTACTCTCCAAATAAGACCCTCCTTCAACAGCTCCAGTCCGAATTCAATACCTCTCCAAGCCGGGGAAGCATATGATGCAACACACGGTGTCAAGAATATCACCGTTAGGAAAATACTTGGACTTGAGCACTCTGGCACACAAGCTCTCCGGACTTTGAAGAATTCGCCAACCTTGTCTAGCTAGCAAAGCTTGGTTAAACAAGTGCATGTCCCTAAACCCCATCCCCCCTTTGATAACCCAAAAGTATAGGGGATCGCAACAATTTTCGAGGGTAGAGTATTCAACCCAAATTTATTGATTCGACACAAGGGGAGCCAATGAATATTATCGAGTATTCGCAGCTGAGTTGTCAATTCAACCACACCTGAAAGACTTAATATCTGTAGTAAAGTATTTAGTAGCAAACTAGTATGGAAGTAACGGTAACAGTGGCAAAAGTAATAGTAGTAGTATTGTAGCAATTATAATAGTGGCAACGGAAAAGTAACTGAGCAAAGATCAATATGTGATTCAAGAGTCTCAAGTACATCTTCACTCAGCCTAATCTCAACCTTAGGCAGACTCGATGGGTCGAAATGATTCAAGAGTATAATCCGAGTATTGAGTATACTCCAGGCAAGGCCAATGTGATTGCTGACGCATTGAGCAGGAAGGCTTATTGCAACAGTCTAATTCTCAAGCCTTATCAACCCGAGCTTTGTGAAGCTTTCCGCAAACTCAATCTGCAAGTTGTTCCTCAAGGTTTCCTCGCCAACCTTCAAGTCTCTCCTACCTTGGAAGACCAAATTCGCCAAGCTCTGCTTCTTGATGCTATGGTGAAGAAGGTGAAGATTGGGATTGCCAAGAGTCAACCCAAGTATAAGTGCTACCGCCTTGATGACAAGGATACTCTCTTCTTCAAGGATTGTATTGTTGTGCCCAAAGGTGACCTTCGTAAAGTGATCATGAATGAGGCTCACAATTCACTCCTCTCCATCCACCCTGGGAGCATGAAGATGTATCAGGACCTCAAGCAGGCTTATTGGTGGACTCGAATGAAGCACGAGATTGCTCAGTTCATGAATGAGTGTGATGTCTGCAGAAGAGTGAAGGCAGAACACCAAAGGCCAGCTGGTCTCCTACAACCTCTTGCCATTCCAGAATGGAAGTTTGACCACATTGAGATGGACTTCGTGACTGGGTTTCCAAAGTCCAAGCGTGGCAATGATGCTATATTCGTTGTCATCGACAAACTCACTAAAGTGGCTCACTTTCTGCCTATCAAAGAGTCTATCACTGCAGCTCAATTGGCGGAGCTGTATACCTCTCGGATTGTCTCGTTGCACGGTAATCCACAGGTGATCTCTTCAGACCGTGGCAGCATCTTTACCTCCAAGTTTTGGGATTCTTTTCAGATGGCCATGGGCACCAACATCCGCTTCAGCACAGCTTTCCATCCTCGAACTAGCGGTCAAGTCGAGCGTGTCAATCAGATTCTTGAAGATATGCTCAGGGCTTGTGTGATCTCCTTCGGCATGAAGTGGGAAGATTGTCTTCCATATGCTGAATTCTCCTACAACAACAGTTTTTAAGCCAGTTCGGGCATGGCCCAATTCGAAATTCTGTATGGCAGGAAGTGTCGTACCCCTCTCAACTGGTCTGAAACCGGTGAACGTCAACTTCTGGGAAATGACTTAATCACAAAGGCAGAGGAAATGTGCAAAGTCATTCGAGATAACCTCAAAGCAGCGCAATCGCGCCAGAAGAGCTACTATGATAGTAAGCACCATGATTTGGCTTTCGAGATCGGAGATCATGTTTACCTCCGCGTCTCTCCAATGAAAGGTACTCGTCGCTTCGGTATCAAAGGGAAGCTTGCCCCTAGATACGTGGGACCTTTCAAGATCGTCAGCAAGAGAGGCGATCTCGCCTATCAACTCGAGCTTCCTTCAAACTTTGCCAATGTGCATGACGTGTTCCATGTCTCTCAGCTCCGCAAGTGCTTCAAGACTCGTGACCGCACCGTCAACTTCGAAGACATTGATCTCCAAGAAGATCTCTCTTATCGTGAGCACCCCGTTGCTATTCTTGAAGAAACTGAACGCAAGACTCGCAATAAGTCAATCAAATTCCTCAAAGTCAAGTGGTCACACCATTTCGACCGTGAAGCCACCTGGGAACGCGAGGATCACCTCCGTTCTGAGTACCCGACGTTCTTTCAGTCCAAGATCTCAGGACGAGATCCTTTCGTAGTGGTGGAGTGTTGTAACACCCCAGATGTAATTTACCTAATATGTATCCAACTCTTGCCGTTTCCGGCGTTAAGTTATTTTATTTCCTCGGGTTCGGGTTTTTGCCTCCATGTGTTGTTTTCGTTGTCATGCATCTCATATCATGTCATCATGTGCTTTGCATTTGCATACGTGTTCGTCTCATGCATCCGAGCATTTTCCCCGTTGTCCGTTTTGCATTCCAGCACTCCGTTCTCCTCCGGTGGTCATTTCTACCTTTCCCTCGTGTGTGGGGATTAAACATTTCCGTATTGGACCGAGACTTGCCAAGCGGCCTTGGTTTACAACCGGTAGACCGCCTGTCAAGTTTCGTACCATTTGGACTTCGTTTGATGCTCCAACGGTTAACCGAGGGACCGAAAAGGCCTCGTGTGTGTTGTAGCCCAACACCCATCTATTTTGGCCCAAAACCTACCAAAACCCTCTCCATCATCTAGAGTGTTCGATCACGATCGCGTGGCCGAAAACCGCACCTCATTTGGACTCTCCTAGCTCCTCCTATGCCTATTTAAAGGCCCCCTCCGAAATTCTCGTTTTCCTCTCCCCGAAACCCTAGATCCACCCCTCTCCGCGCGGCCGGACACGTCTGCCGGCCGCCGGATAGCATCCGCCGCCGCCCGCAGCGAATCGCAGCGCGCCAAGTGGCGCCGCGCCCACTTCCCCGCCGCCAGGCCCGCCGGCCCGGAGCAGGTCCGCCCGCGCCGCACCCGGGCCAGATCGAGCTCGCCCGCGCCCCGCTGCCGTCCTCCTCGAGTCCGGCCACATCGCCGACCGCCACCCCGGTCCTCCTCGTCGCCGGTGGCCGCCGCACGCACCTCGCCGCCCGCCGCCGCATCTCCTCCGGCCGGAGCCGCATCTCGCCGGCGCCACCCGCGGCCACCTCGGCCGGATCCGCCCTCCTCGGCCACCACCTCGCCTCTCTGGCCGCCGTCATCTACAGTACCTCCGGTGAGCTACAGTGTCGGCCGATCCGATCCAAACCGGGCAAACCCTAGATATGGTTTCGGTTGACTTTCCCCCTCTCCCCTAATTATTTTGCCATGTTCATCGTGCCGTAACTTTGCATCCATAGATCCATTTTGGGCGTGTATTATATAAAAATGTTCGTCTCAGAGAGGACATCATTTCATCTCATTGCATCATTTTTATTTGAGTTCATCGTGATGCCCGAAATGCTGTTGGAAGAGTGCTATTTGAGATAATTGTCAGATCTGCTGCTCCAAATAGCTATTTGTCATTTTTCCATGATTAATGTGTGCATGATATGCCCATGAGCTCTACATGTGTTTTGTCATATGCTTTGCCATCTTTCCAGAGGTGCAATCCATGTATTTTTGTGATGTGTGTGGTGACTAGCACAAGCTTGCAAAGTGGTGCATTAGTTAATGCTGATTTCAGGGACTTGGCAATTCCACTAAGTCCTTGATCTGTTTTTATCAATATGCCATATGTTCATGTTGTTTCCTAGTGATCCGTGCCTCTTTTGAGGATGATCAGTAAGGATGATTTGTTAATATTGTAGTGCTCTACATATCCATGTCTTTGTTTGCAATTATGGAGCACCCTAGCTTGAGTCAATCGAGCTCTACTTTTGCTATTTCGTGAATCTGGGCAGATTGTCCACTAGTTAGCGATTTTGCCAAGGATGTTGTAGTTGATCCGTGCATGCTATGTTGTTGTTCTTGACATGTCTAGCTTGTTTAATGTGTATTCTTGATGGGTGTATGCTTAGATTGTCATGACATGCTCTGTAGTGAGTGCATCGAGCTCGTAAACATGCCTACTCAATATCTGATTTGCATGTTCCAGTTTTTCACCAAGTCTGTGACCTGATTATGTTTTTGCCATGTTCACATGCTTGCAATTGTATTTTCTGATCCCTTTTGGCTCAAGGTCACTAAGGGACTTTTGTTAAGCTATTTGAGTAGCTCCATACCATGCCTTGCTTTGCCATGTTAAGTTCCTGTAGCATATAGTTTTCATGCTCCAAAGTGTGCTACCTGATCTGAAATTCCAGACAAGTGTTAATTTCACCAAGTCTGAAATCTGTTTACCAATTGCACTTTTGCCATGCTTGTTTGAACCTGTTAATGGATGTATTGGACGTAGCTCAGTGTTCATCTTTTGTTAAGCATCATGAATGGATCCCTGCCATGTATTTTGTTGCCATGTTTGAGTGCTGTAGCATGTTTGTCTTGTTGCATTTAGATGGCTACTTGCTGTTTATCGCAGACCACTGCCGTATTTGTTTTGCTTGCCATTTCCAAACCGTGCATCCGATTCCGGTGTTCTTTATATCGATTTGAACCGAAATCACCTCACCTTTCCAGTGGCACACTTGGATTTTCAAGTTGAGGCCAGGTTCATTCATTCCTTGTCAAATTTTGTATATGCATCACATATCGCATCCCGCATAGCATACCATGTTTGCATCATGTGTTTGAGCTTTGCACGTGGTTGATTGTGTCCTTTTTGCTTGTTCGTCTTGTTTGGGTAGAGCCGGGAGATGAGTTCGCTAACGAGGAGCCCGTTGAGTTTGCTTTCGAGGATCCAGTCAACTTTGACAACTTTGCAGGCAAGATGATCATACCCTCGAAATCACTTCTATCTTTGCTTTGCTAGATGCTCGCTCTTTTGCTATGCCTATGCTACGATGCCTACCACTTGCTTATCATGCCTCCCAAATTGCCATGTCAAACCTCTAACCCACCATGTCCTAGCAAACCGTTGATTGGCTATGTTACCGCTTTGCTCAGCCCCTCTTATAGCGTTGCTAGTTGTAGGTGAAGATTGGAGACCGTTCCTTGTTGGAACATTATTTTCTTATTGGGATATCATTATATTATCTTGTTATCTTAATGCATCTATATACTTGGTAAAGGGTGGAAGGCTAGGCCTCTCGCCTAGTGTTTTGTTCCACTCTTCCCACCCTAGTTTCCGTCATATCGGTGTTATGTTCCCGGATTTTGCGGTCCTTACGCGGTTGGGTGATAATGGGAACCCCTTGACAGTTCGCCTTGAATAAAGCTCCTTCAGCAATGCCCAACCTTGGTTTTACCATTTGCCACCTAGCCTCTTTTTTCCTTGGGTTTCCGGAGCCCGAGGGTCATCTTATTTTAAACCCCCCCGGGCCAGTGCTCCTCTGAGTGTTGGTTCACCTCGTCAGCCGCTGGTGGCCACCAGGGGCAACTCTGGGCTGGCCTACTGGAAGTTTAGACAATCTGAGTGTGCCCTGAGAACGAGATATGTGCAGCTCCTATTGGGATTTGTCGGCACATTCGGGCGGTGTTGCTGGATTTGTTTTAACTTGTCGAAGTGTCTTGTAGAACCGGGACACCGAGTCTGATCGGAATGTCTCGGGAGAAGGTATATCCTTCGTTGACCATGAGAGCTTGTCATGGGCTAAGTTGGGACTCCCCTGCAGGGATTTGAACTTTTGAAAGCCGTGCACGCGGTTATGGGCAGATGGGAATTTGTTAATGTCCGGTTGTAGATAACTTGAACCTTAACTTAATTAAAATGAATCAACTGTGTGTGTTACTGTGATGGTCTCTTCTCGGCGGAGTCCGGGAAGTGAACACGGTGTTGGAGTAATGTTTGCCGCAGGTTGTTCTCTAGTTATTCGTTCGTGCTTTGCCTTCTCTTCTCGCTCTCTTTTGCAAACAGGTTAGCCACCATATATGCTAGTCGCTTGCTGCAACTCCACATATTACCTTGCCTTACCTATAAGCTTAAATAGTCTTGATCGCGAGGGTGCGAGATTGCTGAGTCCCTGTGGCTCACAGATTACTTCCAAACCAGATGTAGGGCCTGATGACTCCGTTCCAGATGATGCGCTTGAGCTCAAGTGGGAGTTCGACGAGGACTCACGCCGTTACTATGTGTCTTTCCCCGATGATCAGTAGTGGTGCCCAGTTGGGGCGTTCGGGACGGTGTCGCATGTTGGCTTGATCTTTTATTTTGGCACAGTAGTCGGGCCATGAGTGATTGGATGATGTAATGCTATTTATGTACTTTGTTTGACGTGGCGAGTGTAAGCCAACTATGTACCTTTCCCTTTATTATCTATATTACATGGGATGTTGTGAAGATTACCTTACTTGCGACATTGCTTTCAATGCGGTTATGCCTCTAAGTCGTGCTTCGACACGTAGGAGATATAGCCGCATCGAGGGCGTTACAAGTTGGTATCAGAGCCTTCCCCGACCTTAGGAGCCCCCACTGCTTGATCGTTTTTAGCAGCCGTTGTTGAGTCTAGAAAAATGTTTTGAGTCTTTTAGGAATTATATATCGGAGAGTTTAGGAATTCTTTTTACTCCCCAGTCTCCTCATCGCTCTGGTAAGGCATCCTGACGTAGAGTTTTGACTCTTCTCTTCTCAAATTTCACTAAAAAATATTTTAGGATCACGCGGGTATCTTGGAATCGTTTCGATCGATTTGTGACGAGAACATTGTTCTTGGTGCCTCCTGTCATTTAGGGGTTGTGGCAGTGTCCCGGGGAGTTGAGCTCCGAGATGTTGTCGTCACAATTTTATCGTTGCAGTTCTGGAATACCTGAGTTTAGTTCGCCGACATCAAAAATCTCTTTTATGCAGTTGTTGGTGAGATAACCTCGACGCCACCCAGTACTGGGGTGGGAGTTCGGGAGTATTGCCATAACTTGTATAACGGTTGCTTTTCGAAGGTTGAGGTAGATGGTTTCCGAAGTTTTTCTCGGTTATGTGTTGAAGGATGGATATAGCTGGATGTAGGATTTGTTAGATTTGGGTGAGATATTATGCTTCCCCTATATCCCCAACACCTGATTGCATAACCGGAAAGGTTCGGGAGTTTCATAGGTGGGAATTCTTGTAGCTCTAGTTCTTCTTCCATGGATATTTGGTTTGAGATTGGGATTTCTGACCGAGTATTCATTCTTGATCCGTACCTTGTTGATTTATTCCTCTACCTAAATTCTAAGCGGCTTCTCACTTTATGGATATGTGACCATTTCAAGTGGAATGCGTTCGTTGTTATGTTCGGATGTGAAGACTATATGTTGCAATTTCAACCCACTTGATTCAGCTTCATTTTATCTGTCAATGTGCTAACGGATGTCACCCTCTTCAGGATGGCTCCCGCTAAGAGCAGCAATCAGAATCAGAATCAGGATCCGCCACCACCTCCCCCTCCTCCAGAGGCATGGCAAGCTGTGATAGCTGCTACCAATGCAAACACGTAGTTGATCATGCAAATTCTTCAAGAGCGCAACCAAGCGAACCAAGGCAACCAAGGCAACAATCAGAATCACTTTGCTACACTCAACCAGTTCCTTGCTAACCAGCCAAAGACCTTCAGCAATTGTGTTGAGGCAACTGATGCTGACGATTGGCTCGTGGACTTATGCAAGCACTTCGAGTGCAGTAACGTCAGGCATGAGGACTTTGTCAAGTTCGCGTCCTTCCAACTAAAAGACCAAGCTGCAGAATGGTTCCAGCAGTACAAAGATTCCAGAGGAGGCCGTGTGATTACCTGGGATGAATTCCGTCAAGACTTCAAAGCTCATCATATTCCTCAGAGCGTGGTGGAAAGCAAGCGTGAGGAATTCCACAAATTGAAGCAAGGCTCTTTGTCTGTCTATGACTACAACAAGTTCTTTCAGAAGCTCGCCCGCTTTGCTAAGCAGGACGTCCCTGACGAGAAGAGCATGATATACCAGTTCAGGGGTGGTCTCAGAGAAGAAATCCAGCTAGCTCTTGTTCTCTTCGAGCCCTTGAGGTACGATGAGTTCTACAACATGGCATTGAAGCAAGAGGCTGCTCAACTGAAGTGTGATGCTTCCAAGAAGCGAGTCAGAGATGCTACTCCTTCTTCCTCTACTCAAGTGGCCAAGCAGCAGAAGTATTGGCTTCCTCCTCCTCCATTCCGTCAGCCATATCAAAAGAGCAAAGGTGGCAGTGGATCTTCCCACCACCCAACCCTGGCTTTCAGAACAAGACTTCGTCTCAAGCTCCAAGATCGAGTGCTCCGTATCACCGTCCGCTTTCAGAGGTCACGTGCAACAAGTGCCAACAGAAGGGTCACTATGCCAACAAGTGCTTCAATTAGAGGCGTCTCCCTCCTCCTCCTCCTGTGAGATCGGCAAGTATAGCTGTGGTCAAGCATAACCCCAAGTACGCCAAGGTCAACACGGTGAATGCAGCTCAGGCAGAGGACTCATCAGATGTCATCATGGGTAACCTTCCTGTTAATGATGTTCCTGCAAAAGTTCTTTTTGACACTGGTGCATCGCATTGTTTCATTTCAAGACCTTTTGCATCTAAGCATGGGTGGTATGCTCAAGTTATGCATAAACCGTTAGCAGTTGTCTCTCCGGGTAGATGTTTGCTCGCTAACTACGAGATTCCGGATATTTCTATCTCGATGGGTGATTTAAAGTTTCTGGCTTCTCCAATGGTCCTTGGTAACTCGGATATTGATCTTATTCTCGGGAGGGACTGGCTTTCTAAGCACAAGGCTCAGATTGATTGTGCAGCCAGGCAGATTCAATTGACTCATTTGTCTGAGGATGTAATTGTCTTTGCTGCTCGGGATAATACCATCCGTATGTTTTCTCTCAATGAGAAGGGTGAACTGGATGCCATCTCGCAAATTCCAGTCGTTTGCGAATATCAACACGTCTTTCCAGAAGAGCTTCCAGGAATGCCTTCGTACTGGCCAGTTGAATTCGTCATCGATCTTGAGCCTGGCACGGAACCTGTTTGTAAGCGTCCTTACAAGCTCGGACCTGAAGAGTTGAAGGAGCTGAAGAAGCAACTCGATATTCAAGAGAGAATGGGTCTCATCCGACCTAGTTCCTCTCCGTGGGGTTGTGGAGTACTCTTTGTGAAGAAGAAGGATGGAATGGACCGACTTTGTGTTGACTACCGTCCATTGAACAAGAAGACTATCAAGAACAATTACCCACTTCCCAACATCAACGAGCTGTTCAAACAACTCAAAGGTGTCCAAGTATTCTCCAAGCTTGATCTCCGTATGCATTATCACCAGATTCGAATCCGTGAGCAAGATATTCCCAAGACGGCTTTCAGGACAAGCTATGGTTCATATGAATACACTGTCATCTCTTTTGGCCTCGTCAACGCTCCTCCGACTTTCTCTCGCATGATGAACTTCATCTTCAACGCCTACACCAATGACTTCGTTTTGGTCTATCTCGACGACATTCTGGTCTTTTCAAAGAACAAGGAAGATCATGCCAAGCATTTGCGTTTGGTACTCGATAAGCTCAGGGAACATCAGTTCTACGCCAAGTTCTCAAAGTGCGAATTTTGGCTCGACGAGGTTCTTTATCTTGGGCATATCATCTCTGCCAAGGGCATTGCGGTGAATCCTGAGAAGGTGTCTGCAATTGTGAATTGGAAACCACCCCAGAACGTGAAGCAACTCCGTAGCTTCCTTGGTCTTGCAAGCTACTGTCGAAGGTTCATGGAGAACTTTTCAAAGATCGTGAAGCAACTCCGTAGCTTCCTCGGTCTCGCAAGCTATTGTCGGAGGTTCGTGGAGAACTTTTCAAAGATCGTGAAGCCTCTGTCTAATCTTCTCCAGAAGCACGTCAAGTACGTTTGGTCTCCGGAGTGTGACATTGCTTTCAACACTATGAAAGAGAAATTGGTCACTGCTCCAGTTCTGACTCCTCCTGATGAATCCAAACCGTTCGAGGTCTTCTGTGATGCCTCTCTTCAAGGTCTTGGTGTAGTGTTGATGCAAGAGAAGAAAGTTGTGGCTTATACCTCTCTCCAGTTGAAGCCCAACGAGAAGAACTACCCCACTCATGACCTCAAGTTGGCGGCAGTTGTGCATGCTCTTTTGACATGGAGACAACTCTTATTGGGAAGAAAAGTGGACATCTTCAATGACCACACGAGTCTCAAGTACATCTTCACTCAGCCTAATCTCAATCTCAGGCAGACTCGATGGGTCGAAATGATTCAAGAGTATAATCCGAGTATCGAGTATACTCCAGGCAAGGCCAATGTGATTGCTGACGCATTGAGCAGGAAGGCTTATTGCAACAATCTGATTCTCAAGCCTTATCAACCCGAGCTTTGTGAAGCTTTCCGAAACTCAATCTGCAAGTTGTTCCTCAAGGTTTCCCCGCCAACCTTCAAGTCTCTCCTACCTTGGAAGACCAGATTCACCAAGCTCAGCTTCTTGATGCTATGGTGAAGAAGGTGAAGATTGGGATTGCCAAGAGTCAACCCAAGTACAAGTGCTACCGCCTTGATGACAAGGATACTCTCTTCTTCGAGGATTGTATTGTTGTGCCCAAAGGTGACCTTTGTAAAGTGATCATGAACGAGGCTCAAAATTCACTCCTCTCCATCCACCCTGGGAGCATGAAGATGTATCAGGACCTCAAGCAGGCTTATTGGTGGACTCGAATGAAGCACGAGATTGCTCAGTTCGTGAATGAGTGTGATGTCTACAGAAGAGTGAAGGCAGAACACCAAAGGCTAGCTGGTCTCCTCCAACCTCTTGCCATTCTAGAATGGAAGTTTGACCACATTGAGATGGACTTCGTGACTGGGTTTCCAAAGTCCAAGCGTGGCAATGATGCTATATTCGTTGTCATCGACAAACTCACTAAAGTGGCTCACTTTCTGCCTATCAAAGAGGCTATCACTGTAGCTCAATTGGCGGAGTTGTATACCTCTCGTATTGTCTCGCTGCACGGTATTCCACAGGTGATCTCTTCAGACCGTGGAAGCATCTTTACCTCCAAGTTTTGAGATTCTTTTCAGAAGGCCATGGGCACCAACATCCGCTTCAACACAGCTTTCCATCCTCAAACTAGCGGTCAAGTCGAGCGTGTCAATCAGATTCTTGAAGATATGCTCAGGGCTTGTGTGATCTCCTTCGGCATGAAGTGGGAAGATTGTCTTCCATATGATGAATTCTCCTACAACAACAGTTTTCAAGCCAGTTCGGGCAAGGCCCCATTCGAAATTCTGTATGGCAGGAAGTGTCGTACCCCTCTCAACTGGTCTGAAACCGATGAACGTCAACTTCTGGGAAATGACTTAATCACAAAGGCAGAGGAAATGTGCAAAGTCATTCGAGATAACCTCAAAGCAGCGCAATCGCGCCAGAAGAGCTACTATGATAGTAAGCACCATGATTTGGCTTTCGAGATCGGAGATCATGTTTACCTCCGCATCTCTCCAATGAAAGGTACTCGTTGCTTCGGTATCAAAGGGAAGCTTGCCCCTAGATACGTGGGACCTTTCAAGATCGTCAGCAAGAGAGGCGATCTCGCCTATCAACTCGAGCTTCCTTCAAACTTTGCCAATGTGCATGACGTGTTCCATGTCTCTCAGCTTCGCAAGTGCTTCAAGACTCCTGACCGCACCGTCAACTTTGAAGAAATTGATCTCCAAGAAGATCTCTCTTATCATGAGCACCCCGTTGCTATTCTTGAAGAAACTGAACGCAAGACTCGCAATAAGTCAATCAAATTCCTCAAAGTCAAGTGGTCACACCATTCCGACCGTGAAGCCACATGGGAACGCGAGGATCACCTCCGTTCTGAGTACCCGACGTTCTTTTAGTCCTAGATCTCGGGACGAGATCCTTTCGTGGTGGTGGAGTGTTGTAACACCCCGGATGTAATTTACCTAATATGTATCCAACTCTTGCCGTTTCCGGCATTAAGTTATTTTATTTCCTCGGGTTCGGGTTTTTGTCTCCGTGTGTTGTTGTCGTTGTCATGCATCTCATATCATGTCATCATGTGCTTTGCATTTGCATACGTGTTCATCTCATGCATCCGAGCATTTTCCCCGTTGTCCGTTTTGCATTCCGGCGCTCCGTTCTCCTCCGGTGGTCATTTCTACCTTTCTCTCGTGTGTGGGGATTAAACATTTCCGGATTGGACCGAGACTTGCCAAGCGGCCTTGGTTTACTACCGGTAGACCGCCTGTCAAGTTTCGTACCATTTGGACTTCGTTTGATGCTCCAACGGTTAACCGAGGGACCGAAAAGGCCTCGTGTGTGTTGCAGCCCAACACCCCTCCATTTTGGCCCAAAACCCACCAAAACCCTCTCCATCATCTAGAGCGTTCAATCACGATCACGTGGCCGAAAACCACACCTCATTTGGACTCTCCTAGCTCCTCCTATGCCTATTTAAAGGCCCCCTCCGAAATTCTCGTTTTCCTCTCCCCGAAACCCTAGATCCACACCTTTCCGCGCGGCCCGACACGTCCACCGGCCGCCGGACAGCGTCCGCCGCCGCCCGCAGAGAATCGCAGCGCGCCAAGTGGCGTCGTGCCCACTTCCCCGCCGCCAGTCCCGCCGGCCCGCAGCAGGCCCGCCCGTGCCGCACCCAGGCCAGATCGAGCTCGCCCGCGCCGCACCCAGGCCAGATCGAGCTCGCCCGCGCCCCGCCGCCGTCCTCCTC
>NC_041388.1:394647015-394838491 GCF_002162155.2 Triticum dicoccoides | reverse complement strand
TCGAGTCCGGCCACGTCGCCGACCGGCACCCCGCGCCGCCCCGGTCCTCCTCGTCGCCTGCGGCCGCCGCACGCTCCTCGCCGCCCGCCGCCGCATCTCCTCCGGCCGGAGCCGCATCTCGCCGCCGCGGCCATCGCCAGCGCCACCCGCGGCCACCTCGGCCGGATCCGCCCTCCTCGGCCACCACCTCGCCTCTCCGGCCGCCGTCGTCTACAGTAACTTCGGCGAGCTACAGTGCCGGCCGATCCGATCCAAACCGGGCAAACCCTAGATCTGGTTTCGGTTGACTTTTCCCACTCTCCCCTAATTATTTTGCCATGTTCATCGTGCCGTAACTTTGCATCCGTAGATCCGTTTTGGGCGTGTAGCATATCAAAATGTTCGCCTCAGAGAGTACATCATTTCATCTCATTGCATCATTTTCATTTGAGTTCATCCTAATGCCTGAAATTCTGTTGGAAGAGTGTTATTTGAGATAATTGTCAGATCTACTGCTCCAAATAGCTATTTGTCATTTTTGCCATGATGAATGTGTGCATGATATGCCCATGAGATCTACATGTGTTTTATCATATGCTTTGCCATCTTTCTAGAGGTGCAATCCATGTATTTTTGTGATGTGTGTGGTGACTAGCACAAGCTTGCAAAGTGGTGCATTCGTTAATGCTGATTTCAGGGACTTAGCAATTCCACTAAGTCCTTGATCTGTTTTTATCAATATGCCATATGTTCATGTTGTTTCCTAGTGATCCGTGCCTCTTTTGAGGATCATCAGTAAGGATGATTTGTTAATCTTGTAGTGCTCTATCCATCCATGTCTTTTTTTGCAATTATGGAGCACCCTAGCTTGAGTCAATAGAGCTCTACTTTTACTATTTCGTGAATCTGGGCAGATTGTCTACTTGTTAGCGATTTTGCCAAGGATGTTGTAGTTGATCCGTGCATGCTATGTTGTTGTTCTTGACATGTCTAGTTTGTTTAATGTGTATTCTTGATGGGTGTATGCTTAGATTGTCATGACATGCTCTGTAGTGAGTGCATTGAGCTCGTAAACATGCCTACTCGATATCTGATTTGCATGTTCCAGTTTTTCACTAAGTCTGTGACCTGATTATATTTTTGCCATGTTCACATGCTTGCAATTGTATTTTCTGATCCCTTTTGGCTCAAGGTCACTAAGGGACTTTTGTTAAGCTCTTTGAGTAGCTCCATACCATGCCTTGCTTTGCCATATTAAGTTCTTGTAGCATATAGTTTTCATGCTCCAAAGTGTGCTACCTGATCTGAAATTCCAGACAAGTGTTAATTTCACCGAGTCTGAAATCTGTTTACCAATTGCACTTTTGCCATGCTTGTTTGAACCTGTTAATGGATGTATTGGACATAGCTCAGTGTTCATCTTTTGTTAAGCATCATGAATGGATCCCTGCCATGTATTTTTTTGCCATGTTTGAGTGATGTAGCATGTTTGTCTTGTTGCATTTAGATGGCTACTTGCTGTTTATCGCAGACCGGTGCCGTATTTGTTTTGCTTGCCATTTCCAAACCGTGCATCCGATTCCGGTGTTCTTTATATTGATTTCAACCGAAATCACCTCACCTTTCCAGTGGCACACTTGGATTTCCAAGTTGAGGCCAGATTCATTCAATCCTTGTCAAATCTTGTATATGCATCACATATCGCATCCCGCATGGCATACCATGTTTGCATCATGTGTTTGAGCTTTGCACGTGGTTGATTGTGTCCTTTTTGCTTGTTAGTCTTGTTTGGGTAGAGCCGGGAGACGAGTTCGCCAACGAGGAGCCCGTTGAGTTTGCTTTTGAGGATCCAGTCAACTCTGACAACTTTGCAGGCAAGATGATCATACCCTCGAAATCACTTCTATCTTTGCTTTGCTAGATGCTCGCTCTTTTGCTATGCCTATGCTACGATGCCTACCACTTTCTTATCGTGCCTCCCAAATTGCCATGTCAAACCTCTAACCCACCTTGTCCTAGCAAACCGTTGATTGGCTATGTTACCGCTTTGCTCCCCCTATTATAGCGTTGCTAGTTGCAGGTGAAGATTGGAGACCGTTCCTTGTTGGAACATTATTTTCTTGTTGGGATATCATTATATTATCTTGTTATCTTAATGCATCTATATACTTGGTAAAGGGTGGAAGGCTCGGCCTCTCGCCTAGTGTTTTGTTCCACTCTTGCTGCCCTAGTTTCCGTCATATCGGTGTTATGTTCCTGGATTTTGCGTTCCTTACGCGGTTGGGTGATAATGGGAACCCCTTGACAGTTCGCCTTGAATAAAGCTCCTCCAGCAATGCCCAGCCTTGGTTTTACCATTTTCCACCTAGCCTATTTTTCCCTTGGGTTTCCGGAGCCCGAGTGTCATCTTATTTTGAATCCCCCGGGCCAGTGCTCCTCTGAGTGTTGGTTCACCTCGTCAGCCGCCGGTGGCCACCAGGGGAAACTCTAGGCTGGCCTACCGGAAGTTTAGACAATCTGAGTGTGCCCTGAGAACGAGATATGTGCAGCTCCTATCAGGATTTGTCGGCGCATTCGGGCGGTGTTGCTGGATTTGTTTTAACTTGTCGAAGTGTCTTGTAGAACCGGGATACCGATTCTGATCGGAATGTCTCGGGAGAAGGTATATCCTTCGTTCACCGTGAGAGCTTGTCATGGGCTAAGTTGGGACTCCCTGCAGGGATTTGAACTTCCGAAAGTCGTGCCCGCGGTTATGGGCAGATGGGAATTTGTTAATGTCCGGTTGTAGATAACTCGAACCTTAACTTAATTAAAATGAATCAACTGTGTGTGTTACCGTGATGGTCTCTTCTCGGCGGAGTCCGGGAAGTGAACATGGTGTTGGAGTAATGTTTGCCGCAGGTTGTTCTCTAGTTATTCGTTCGTGCTTTGCCTTCTCTTCTCGCTCTCTTTTGCGAACATGTTAGCCACCATATATGCTAGTCACTTGCTGCAGCTCCACATATTACCTTGCCTTACCTATAAGCTTAAATAGTCTTGATCGCAAGGGTGCGACATTGCTGAGTCCATGTGGCTCACAGATTACTTCCAAACCAGATGCAGGGCCTGATGACTCCGTTCCAGATGATGCGCTTGAGCTCAAGTGGGAGTTCGACGAGGACTCACGCCGTTACTATGTTACTTTCCCTGATGATCAGTAGTGGTGCCCAGTTGGGGCGTTCGGGACCGTGTCGCATGTTGGGTTGATCTTTTATTTTGGCACCGTAGTCGGGCCATGAGTGATTGGATGATGTAATGCTATTTATGTACTTTGTTTGACGTGGCGAGTGTAAGCCAACTATGTACCTTTCCCTTTATTATCTACATTACATGGGATGTTGTGAAGATTACCTTACTTGCGACATTGCTTTCAATGCGGTTATGCCTCTAAGTCGTGCTTCAACACGTAGGAGATATAGCTGCATCGAGGGCGTTACACATCTTTTGTCCTACCCTCCCGTGGCAGCGGGGTCCTATTGGAAACTAAGGGATATTAAGGCCTCCTTTTAATAGAGTACTAGATCAAAGCATTATCACTTACTGAATACATGAACTCCTCAAACTACGGTCATCACCGGGAGTGGCCCCGACTATTGTCACTCCGGGGTTGTCGAATCATAACACGTAGTAGGTGACTATAACTTGCAATATCAGATCAATAACACAAATATATTCATGAAGACATAATAGGTTCAGATCTGAAATCATGGCACTCGGGCCCTAGTGACAAGCATTAGGGATAGAAAAGTCATAGCGACATCAATCTTAGAACATAGTGGATACTAGGGATCAAACCCTAACAAAACTAACTCGATTACATGGTAAATATCATCCAACCCATCACGGTCCAGTAAGCCTATGATGGAATTACTCACGCACGGCGGTGAGCATCATGAAATTGGTGATGGAGGATGGTTGATGATGATGATGGCGACGGATTCCCCTCTCCGGAGCCTCGAACGCACTCCAGATCTGTCCTCCCGAGGAAGAACAGGGCTTGACGACGGCTCCTTATCGTAAAACCCAATGAATCCTTCTCTCTGATTTTTTCTCCCCGAAAGAGAATATATGGAGTTGGAGTTGAGGTCAGTGGAGGTCCAAGGGCCCCACAAGGTCGGGTTGCGCGCCCAAGGGGGGTGGGTGCACCCCCACCCTCGTGGCTAGGGTGTGGGCCCCCTTCACTTGATTCTTTCGCCAATATTTTTATTAATTCCAAAAAATATCTCCGTGAAGTTTCAGGTCATTCCGAGAACTTTTTATTCTGCACAAAAATAACACCATGGCAATTCTGCTGAAAACAACGTCAGTCCGGGTTAGTTCCAATCAAATCATGCAAGTTAGAGTCCAAAACAAGGGCAAAAGAGTTTGGAAAAGTAGATATGATGGAGATGTATCAACTCCCCCAAGCTTAAACCATTGCCTGTCCTCAAGCAATTCAGTTGACAAACTGAAAGTGATGAAGAAAAACTTTTACAAACTCTGTTTGATCTTGTTGTTGCAAATATGTAAAGCCAGCATTCAAGTTTTCAACATAGATTATGAACTAACCATATTCACAATAACTTTTAGGTCCCACATTTACTCATATCAATGGCATAATCAACTAGCAAGCAATAGTAATAAATCTCGGATGACAACACTTTCTCAAAACAATCATGATATGATATAACTGTTGGAAATATGCCCTAGAGGCAATAATAAAAGCATTATTATTATATTTCCTTGTTCATGATAATTGTCTTTATTCATGCTATAATTATGTTATCCAGAAATCGTAATACATGTGTGAATAACAGACACCAACATGTCCCTAGTAAGCCTCTAGTTGACTAGCTCGTTGATCAACAGATAGTCATGGTTTCCTGACTATGGACATTGGATGTCATTGATAACGAGATCACATCATTAGGAGAATGATGTGATGGACAAGACCCAATCCAAAACATAGCATAAGATCGTGTAGTTCGTTTGCTAGAGTTTTCCAATGTCAAGTATCCTTTCCTTAGACCATGAGATCGTGTAACTCCCGGATACCGTAGGAGTGCTTTGGGTGTACCAAACGTCACAACGTAACTGGGTGACTATAAAGGTATACTACGGGTATCTCCGAAAGTGTCTGTTGGGTTGACACAGATCAAGACTGGGATTTGTCACTCCGTATGACGGAGAGGTATCACTGGGCCCACTCGGTAATGCATCATCATAATGAGCTCAAAGTGCCCAAGTGTCTGGTCACGGGATCATGCATTACGGTACGAGTAAAGTGACTTGCCGGTAACGAGATTGAATGAGGTATTGGGATACCGACGATCGAATCTCGGGCAAGTAACATATCGATTGACAAAGGGAATTGCATACGGGGTTGCTTGAATCCTCGGCATCGTGGTTCATCCGATGAGATCATCGTGGAGAATGTGGGAGCCAACATGGGTATCCAGATCCCGCTGTTGGTTATTGACCAGAGAGTCGTCTCGGTCATGTCTACATGTCTCCCGAACCCGTAGGGTCTACACACTTAAGGTTCAGTGACGCTAGGGTTGTAGGGATATGTATATGCAGTAACCCGAATGTTGTTCGGAGTCCCGGATGAGATCCTGGACGTCACGAGGAGTTCCGGAATGGTCCGGAGGTAAAGAATTATATATAGGAAGTCCTGTTTCGGCCATCGGGACAAGTTTCAGGGTTATCGATATTGTACCGGGACCACCGGAAGTTTCCCAGGGGTCCACTGGGTGGGTCCACCTGCCCCGGGGGCCACATGGGCTGTAGGGGATGTGCCTTGGCCTACATGGGCCAAGGGCACCAGCCCCAAAGGGCCCATGTGCCTAGGGTTTCACAAAAGGGATGAGTCCCAATAGTGGAAGGCACCTCCTAGGTGCCTTGGGGGGGAGGGAAACCTCCCCTTGGCCGCCGCCCCCCTAGGAGATTGGATCTCCTAGGGCTGGCGCCCCCCCCTAGCTCTCCTATATATAGTGGGGGAAGGAGGGCTTTTCATCCACGCCTTTGGTTGCCTCCTTCTCCCTCTCCAACACCTTCTCCTCCTCCATAGCTCTTGGCGAAGCCCTGACGGAGTACTGCAGCTCCATCACCACCACGCCGTCGTGCTGCTGCTGGAGCCATCTTCCTCAACCTCTCCTTCCTTCTTGCTGGATCAAGAAGAAGGACACGTTACGCTGACCGTACGTGTGTTGAACACGGAGGTGCCGTCTGTTCGGCGCTAGGATCTTCGGTGATTTGGATCACGTCGTGTACGACTTCCTCATCCCCGTTCTTTGAACGCTTCCGCGCGTGATCTACAAAGGTATGTAGATGCAATCCAATCACTCGTTGCTAGATGAACTCCTAGATGGATCTTGGTGAAACCGTAGGAAAATTTTTGTTTTCTGCAACGTTCCCCAACAGTGGCATCATGAGCTAGGTCTATGCGTAGTTCTCTTGCACGAGTAGAACACAATTTGTTGTGGGCGTTGATGTTGTCAACTTTCTTGCCGCTACTAGTCTTATCTTGCTTCAACGGTATTGTGGGATGAAGCGGCCCGGACCAACCTTACACGTACGCTTACGTGAGACCGGTTCCACCGACTAACATGCACAAGTTGCATAAGGTGGCTGGCGGGTGTCTGTCTCTCCCACTTTAGTTGGAGCGGATTCGATGAAAAGGGTCCTTATGAAGGGTAAATAGAAGTTGACAAATCACGTTGTGGCTTTCACGTAGGTAAGAAAACGTTCTTGCTAGAACCCTATTTCAGCCACGTAAAGCTTGCAATAACAATTAGAGGACGTCTAACTTGTTTTTGCAGCAAGTGCTTTGTGATATGATATGGCCAAAGTTGTGATGAATGATCTATATGTGATGTATGAGATGTTCATGCTATTGTAATAGGAATCACGACTTGCATGTCGATGAGTATGACAACCGGCAGGAGCCATAGGAGTTGTCTTTATCTTTTGTATGACCTGCGTGTCATTGAGAAACGCCATGTAAATTACTTTACTTTATTGCTAAACGCGTTAGCCATAGTAGTAGAAGTAATAGTTGGCGAGCAACTTCACGGAGACACAATGATGGAGATCATGATGATGGAGATCATGGTGTCATGCCGGTGACAAGATGATCATGGAGCCCCAAGATGGAGATCAAAGGAGCTATGTGATATTGGCCATATCATGTCACTATTATTATTTGATTGCATGTGATGTTTATCATGTTTTTGCATCTTGTTTGCTTAGAATGACGGTAGTAAATAAGATGATCCCTCATAATAATTTCAAGAAAGTGTTCCCCCTAACTGTGCACCGTTGCGACAGTTTGTTGTTTTAATGCACCACGTGATGATCGGGTGTTTGATTGAAAACGTTCACATACAACGGGTGTAAGACAGATTTACACATGCAAACACTTAGGTTGACTTGACGAGCCTAGCATGTGTATAGACATGGCCTCGAAACACAGAAGACCGAAAGGTCGAGCATGAGTCGTATAGAAGATACGATCAACATGAAGATGTTCACCGACGTTGACTAGTCCGTCTCACGTGATGATCGGACATGGCCTAGTTGACTCGGATCATGTTATACTTAGATGACTAGAAGAGGGATGTCTATCTAAGTGGGAGTTCATTGAATAATTTGATTAGATGAACTTAATTATCGTGAACTTAGTCTAAAATCTTTACAATATGTCTTGTAGATCAAATGGCCAACGTAGTCCTCAACTTCAACGCGTTCCTAGACAAAACCAAGCTGAAAGACGATGGCAGCAACTATACGGACTGGGTCCAGAACCTGAGGATCATCCTCATAGCTGCCAAGAAAGGTTATGTCCTACAAGCACCGCTAGGTGATCCACCCGTCCCACAGAACCAAGACGTTATGAACGCTTGGCAGACACGTGCTGATGACTACTCCCTCGTTCAGTGCGGCATGCTTTACAGCTTAGAGCCGGGACTCCAAAAGCATTTTGAGAGACATGGAGCATATGAGATGTTCGAAGAGCTGAAAATGGTTTTTCAAGCTCATGCCCGGGTCGAGAGATATGAAGTCTCCGACAAATTCTTTAGCTGTAAGATGGAGGAAAATAGTTCTGTCAGTGAGCACATACTCACTATGTCTGCGTTACAAAACCGCTTGACTCAGCTGGGAGTTAATCTCCCGGATGATGCAGTCATTGACAGAATCCTCCAGTCGCTTCCACCAAGCTACAAGAGCTTTGTGATGAACTTTAATATGCAGGGGATGGAAAAGACCATTCCTGAAGTATTTGCTATGCTGAAATCAGCAGAGGTGGAAGTCAAGAAGGAACATCAAGTGTTGATGGTGAATAAAACCACTAAGTTCAAGAAAGGCAAGGGTAAGAAAACCTTCAAGAAAGACAGCAAGGGAGTTGCCGCGCCCGGCAAGCAAGCTGCCGGGAAGAAGCCAAAGAATGGACCCAAGCCCGAGACTGAGTGCTTTTATTGCAAGGAAAGTGGTCACTGGAAGTGGAACTGCCCCAAATACTTAGCGGACAAGAAGGCCGGCAAAACAAAAGGTATATGTGATATACATGTAATTGATGTGTACCTTACCAGTACTCGTAGTAGCTCCTGGGTATTTGATACCGGTGCAGTTGCTCACATTTGTAACTCAAAGCAGGAGCTGCGGAATAAGCGGAGACTGGCGAAGGACGAGGTGACGATGCGCGCCGGGAATGGTTCCAAGGTCGATGTGATCGCCGTCGGCACGCTACCTCTACATTTACCTACGGAATTAGTTTTGAACCTCAATAATTGTTATTTAGTGCCAAGTTTGTGCATGAACATTGTATCAGGATCTCGTTTAATACAAGATGGCTACTCATTTAAATCCAAGAATAATGGTTGTTCCATTTATATGAGAGATATGTTTTATGGTCATGCTCCGATGGTGAATGGTTTATTCTTAATGAATCTCGAGCGTAATGCTACACATATTCATAGTGTGAATACCAAAAGATGTAAGATTGATAATGATAGTCCCACATACTTGTGGCACTGCCGCCTTGGTCACATAGGTGTCAAACGCATGAAGAAGCTCCATACTGATGGACTTTTAGAGTCTCTTGATTATGAATCATTTGACACGTGCGAACCATGCCTCATGGGTAAAATGACCAAGACTCCGTTCTCAGGAACAATGGAGCGAGCAACCAACTTATTGGAAATCATACATACTGATGTGTGCGGTCCAATGAGTGTTGAGGATCGCGGTGGCTATCGTTATGTTCTCACCCTCACTGATGACTTGAGTAGATATGGGTATGTCTACTTAATGAAACACAAGTCTGAGACCTTTGAAAAGTTCAAGGAATTTTAGAGTGAGGTTGAGAATCAACATGACAGGAAAATCAAGTTCCTGCGATCAGATCGTGGAGGAGAATACTTGAGTCATGAGTTTAGCACACACTTAAGAAAATGTGGAATAGTTTCACAGCTCACGCCGCCTGGAACACCTCAGCGTAATGGTGTGTCCGAATGTCGTAATCGCACTCTATTAGATATGGTGCGATCTATGATGTCTCTTACCGATTTACCGCTATCTTTTTGGGGGTATGCTTTAGAGACTGCCGCATTCACTTTAAATAGGGCTCCGTCGAAATCCGTCGAGACGACACCGTACGAATTATGGTTTGGGAAGAAACCTAAGCTGTCATTTCTAAAAGTTTGGGGATGCGATGCTTATGTCAAGAAACTTCAACCTGAAAAGCTCGAACCCAAATCGGAAAAATGCGTCTTCATAGGATACCCTAAAGAAACTATTGGGTATACCTTCTACCTCAGATCCAAAGGCAAGATCTTTGTTGCCAAGAATGGGTCCTTTCTAGAGAAAGAGTTTCTCTCGAAAGAAGTAAGTGGGAGGAAAGTAGAACTTGATGAAGTATTACCTCTTGAACCGGAAAATGGCGCAACTCAAGAAAATGTTCCTGAGGTGCCTGCACCGACTAGAGAGGAAGTTATTGATGATGATCAAGATACTTCTGATCAAGCTCCTACTGAAATTCGAAGGTCCACAAGGACACATTCCGCACCAGAGTGGTACGGCAACCCTGTCTTGGAAATCATGTAGTTAGACAACAGTGAACCTTCGAAATATGAAGAAGCGATGGCGGGCCCGGATTCCGACAAATGGCTAGAAGCCATGAAATCTGAGATAGGATCCATGTATGAAAACGAAGTATGGACTCTAACTGACTTGCCCGTTGAACGGCGAGCCATAGAAAATAAATGGATCTTTAAGAAGAAGACAGACGCGGATGGTAATGTGACCATCTATAAAGCTAGGCTTGTCGCTAAGGGTTATTGACAAGTTCAAGGGGTTGACTACGATGAGACTTTCTCACCGGTAGCGAAGCTAAAGTCCGTCCGAATCATGTTAGCAATTGCCGCATTCTACGATTATGAAATATGGCAAATGGACGTCAAAACGGCATTCCTTAATGGTTTCCTTAAGGAAGAATTGTATATGATGCAGCCGGAAGGTTTTGTCGATCCTAAGAATGCTAACAAGGTGTGCAAGCTCCAACGCTCGATTTATGGGCTGGTGCAAGCATCTCGGAGTTGGAACATTCGCTTTGATGAGATGATCAAAGCGTTTGGGTTTACGCAGACTTATGGAGAAGCCTGTGTTTACAAGAAAGTGAGTGGGAGCTCTGTAGCATTTCTCATACTATATGTAGATGACATACTTTTGATGGGAAATGATATAGAACTCTTAGACAGCATCAAGGCCTACTTGAATAAGAGTTTTTCAATGAAGGACCATGGAGAAGCTGCTTATATATTAGGCATCAAGATCTATAGAGATAGATCAAGACGCCTCATAGGTCTTTCACAAAGCACATACCTTGATAAGATATTGAAGAAGTTCAATATGGATCAGTCTAAGAAGGGGTTCTTGCTTGTGTTGCAAGGTGTAAAATTGAGCTCAGCTCAATGTCCGACCATGGCAGAAGATATAGAAGAGATGAGCGTCATCCCCTATGCCTCATCCATAGGTTCTATTATGTATGCCATGCTGTGTACCAGACCTGATGTAAACCTTGCCATAAGTTTGGTAGGAAGGTACCAAAGCAATCCCGGCAAGGAACACTGGACAGCGGTCAAGAATATCCTGAAGTACCTGAAAAGGACTAAGGAAATGTTTCTCGTTTATGGAGGTGACGAAGAGCTCGTCGTAAAGGGTTACGTCGATGCTAGCTTCGACACAGATCTGGATGACTCTAAGTCACAAACCGGATACGTGTATATTTTGAATGGTGGGGCAGTAAGCTGGTGCAGTTGCAAGCAAAGCGTCATGGCGGGATCTACATGTGAAGCGGAGTACATGGCAGCCTCGGAGGCAGCACATGAAGCAATTTGGGTGAAGGAGTTCATCACCGACCTAGGAGTCATACCCAATGCGTCGGGGCCGATCAAACTCTTTTGTGACAACACTGGAGCTATTGCACTTGCCAAGGAGCCCAAGTTTCACAAGAAAACAAGGCACATCAAGCGTCACTTCAACTCCATTCGTGAAAATGTTCAAGATGTAGACATAGAGATTTGTAAAGTACATACGGACCTGAATGTAGCAGATCCGTTGACTAAACCTCTCCCTAGGGAAAAACATGATCAACACCAGAATTCCATGGGTGTTCGATTCATCACAATGTAACTAGATTATTGACTCTAGTGCAAGTGGGAGACTGTTGGAAATATGCCCTAGAGGCAATAATAAAAGCATTATTATTATATTTCCTTGTTCATGATAATTGTCTTTATTCATGCTATAATTGTGTTATCCGGAAATCGTAATACATGTGTGAATAACAGACACCAACATGTCCCTAGTAAGCCTCTAGTTGACTAGCTCGTTGATCAACAGATAGTCATGGTTTCCTGACTATGGACATTGGATGTCATTTATAACGAGATCACATCATTAGGAGAATGATGTGATGGACAAGACCCAATCCTAAACATAGCATAAGATCGTGTAGTTCGTTTGCTAGAGTTTTCTAATGTAAAGTATCCTTTCCTTAGACCATGAGATCGTGTAACTCCCGGATACCGTAGGAGTGCTTTGGGTGTACCAAACGTCACAACGTAACTGGGTGACTATAAAGGTATACTACGGGTATCTCCAAAAGTGTCTGTTGGGTTGACACGGATCAAGACTGGGATTTGTCACTCCGTATGACGGAGAGGTATCACTGGGCCCACTCGGTAATGCATCATCATAATGATCTCAAAGTGACCAAGTGTCTGGTCACAGGATCATGCATTACGGTACGAGTAAAGTGACTTGCTGGTAACGAGATTGAACGAGGTATTGGGATACCGACGATCGAATCTCGGGCAAGTAACATATCGATTGACAAAGGGAATTGCATACGGGGTTGCTTGAATCCTCGACATCGTGGTTCATCCGATGAGATCATCATGGAGCATGTGGGAGCCAACATGGGTATCCTGATCCCGCTGTTGGTTATTGACCAGAGAGTCGTCTCGGTCATGTCTACATGTCTCCCGAACCCGTAGGGTCTACACACTTAAGGTTCGGTGACGCTAGGGTTGTAGGGATATGTATATGTAGTAACCCGAATGTTGTTCGGAGTCCCGGATGAGATCCCGGACGTCACGAGGAGTTCCGGAATGGTCTGGAGGTAAAGAATTATATATAGGAAGTCCTGTTTCGGCCATCGGGACAAGTTTTGGGGTTATCGGTATTGTACCGGGACCACCGGAAGGGTCCCGGGGGTCCACCGGGTGGGTCCACCTGCCCCCGGGGGCCACATGGGCTGTATGGGGTGCGCCTTGGCCTACATGGGCCAAGGGCACCAGCCCCAAAGGGCCCATGCGCCTAGGGTTTCACAAAAGGGAAGAGTCCCAATAGTGGAAGGCACCTCCTAGGTGCCTTGGGGGGGAGGGAAACCTCCCCTTGGCCGCCGCCCCCCCTAGGAGATTGGATCTCCTAGGGCCGGCGCCCCCCCCCCCTTGGCTCTCCTATATATAGTGGGGGAAGGAGGGCTTTTCATCCACACCTTTGGTTGCCTCCTTCTCCCTCTCCAACACCTTCTCCTCCTCCATAGCGCTTGGTGAAGCCCTGACGGAGTACTGCAGCTCCATCACCACCACGCCATCGTGCTGCTGCTGGAGCCATCTTCCTCAACCTCTCCTTCCTTCTTGCTGGATCAAGAAGAAGGAGACGTTACGCTGACCGTACGTGTGTTGAACACGGAGGTGCCGTCCGTTCGGCGCTAGGATCTTCGGTGATTTGGATCACGTCGTGTACGACTTCCTCATCCCCGTTCTTTGAACGCTTCCACGCGTGATCTACAATGGTATGTAGATGCAATCCAATCACTCGTTGCTAGATGAACTCCTAGATGGATCTTGGTGAAACCGTAGGAAAATTTTTGTTTTCTGCAACGTTCCCCAACAATAACAAGATGGTATCTCGCAAGCCCTTTCTAAGACCGCAAAACATAAATACAGAGCACCCCTTAAGATCAAGGACTGACTAGACATTTTAATTCATGGTAAAAGAGCTCCAGTCACAGTCATACTCAATATTGATTAATAACAATGCATACAAATGACAGTGGTGCTCTCTAACTGGTGCTTTTTATAAGAGGATGATGACTCAACAATAAAAGTAAATAGATAGGCCCTTCGTAGAGGGAAGCAGGGATTTGCAGAGGTGCCAGAGCTCAAGTATTGAAATAGAGGTAAATAATATTTTGAGCGGCATGCTTTCATTGTCAACATAACAACCAAGAGATCTCGATATCCTTCCATGCTACATACATTATAGGCGGTTCCCAAATAGAGTGGTAAAGTTCATACTCCCCCACCACCAACAAGCACACTCCACGCCTGGTCCAAAACAACGGGTACCGTACAACTAACAACAATCCCGGGGGAGTTTTGTTTGCAATTATATTTTGATTTGATTTGAGCATCGGACTGGGCATCCTGGTTATCCGCCATTTTCTTGTGAATGATGAGCGGAGTCCACTCATCATGAGAATAACCCACATAGCATGGAAGATTGTAGCGACCAGACCTCAAACAGTCTGATCTCTGTGCTCCGGTGTCATTCCTGGATCAGTAATGCTGACACCACACAGTACTCGAAGGATTTATAGCAGAGTAGCAATCACACACTTATTACATCGAGTGTCTCAAAAGAGAACTTATTACAATAAATATGGCTTAAGGCCATCTAATAACGATAACAGCGGAAGGCTTGGAAGATAAGTGAGTCCATCAACTCCAACGGCATCACTGAGTATAGAACCACGACCTAAAAACTCCTTATTCGTCATCTGAAAAGTCTGCAACATTAACGTTGCAGCCCGAGAACGGGTCAGCACATGGAATATGCTGGCAAGGTAACACATAGGGAGTAATGGAATGAAACAACTATACTATATGCATATTTGGCTGGTGGAAAGCTCTATGGTTATAGTTTTTGCGTAAAGCCAAATTTTCCCTACTTCAAAGGAATAAAATTTAATTACTATCATGGTGGTTGTTAAACATTGAGAATGGTTGACAACATTCTCAATCCCAATTAAGCATCATCATTTAACAAACCCAACAAAATTAACTTTAGAGTAACATGTTGAGATTCACATGATAATCCAGGTACTAGATAGTCAAGATGTCCATAACCGGGGACACGGCTAACCATGATTAGTTTATTACACTCTGCAGAGGTTTGCGCACTTTTCCCCACAAGACTCGATTGCCTCCGCTGGATTTCTTGCACTACATGGTGTTTGATAAACGGATGACCGAGACACAGTCTTTCAGAAATGCTAGCACCTTACGATGGATAGACCGGTACACCTACTTTCCCCTACATCTGCTAGTCTACCCTGTAAGAGTTCGCAAGACTTAATCAACTATGCCAGAGCCCATAATGGCTTGTGGCTGCACACAGAAGTTTCTAGTATGAATAATCTCATGATCCCTTTGAGCCTGGGTGGCGGTCCAAAAGAAAAACAGGCAAGTCCTGGAATACCCGGGTGCCTCAATCCACCCAGATGTGTGTTTAGGTTGCCACCTTAGATAAACCATTAATTAACAATCTCACATCTGTCATGGATATCACTCACCCAATCCACGTCTACTAGCATAGCATGGCATAATAAGCAAACGTAGAAATAACTCCCAAAGGTTTGATAATAAACAGGTAATTGGTACTACCTCATCTACTTCTCATCCCACAATTTAATTAGATCCTAATCATGCAATGTGTGATGATTGATCTATTGCAATAAAAATGTGTTTTAGAAAAAGGTATGATGAAAGTGTTACTTGCCTTGCTGATGATCCGCGAAACCTAGAGATTCAAAGTAACAGGCGGCGCACTCCGGGTATTCTATCGCAGACAAACAAACAAGCATACAATAAGTACTCATCTAATGCACAGGTAAAACTCAAATAGAAGATCTAACCAGAAAGTTCAACTTAAGAACCCTGGTTTGCAAAAATAATCAAATCGAACGTAGCAAAAGAAATCAAACGGCGAAAGAAATCAACTTCGTTCTAGTAATCTGGATCTAAGTCAAATTTTACGGTAGCAAAGACTTGTTTAAGTTGATTATTTGGAAAGAGGGTTTCGAGACGAAACTCCAGGTGCTTGAATCGCTTGATTCCGATAAACGAGCGAAAAGTTATACTAAAACGAAAATCGGATCAGAAATCGCGATCAGAAAATAACCGCGGAAAATCCGACGAAAAAGAAAAAACGACGAATAGATTAAGCGTTAATTAACCTAATCCGAAAATAAATAAAATAAATAAAATAATTAAAATAATATTAAAATAACAAAAAATCGAAAATAAAACCGACGAAAAAGAAAATAAATATTTAAAAAAAACGGCACGGAAGTCGAGGCGGCGGCGAACCTCGGGCGGCGTGCAACTCCGGCGACTCGGCGGCGGGTCCGGCGGCGGCGGCGGCGGGCTAGGGTTTCGGGCGCGGGCGCGGTTATGGGCTGAGGCGCCGGGTGCCTCGCTATTTAAAGGCGTCCCCGGGCGGAGTCCCGCTAAGGTACGGCCCATAGTCGGTTTTGTTTTTTTTTAAATATATACGCTCGGAAGAAAAATAAAAAGAAATACTAAACGGACTCCAAAAATCATGAAATAAAATTTTCCGGGTTTCTAAAATCAAGCCCGATAAAGTGAACATTTATTTGGACCCAAAATACAACTTTGAAAAACGCGTATTTTTCCTAAATTCAATTTAAGATACCGAAAAACTCCGAAATAAATCTTATTTGATTTTTTATTAAATCCTCAATATTTCTATATTTTGGGAAAGTCATTTTATTCCCTCTCTCATATTTTTGTAATAGAAATAATTGATGGTAAAATAAATAAAATCAAATGATCCTGTTTACAACATTTGAGAAAACTCAAATATGTAAATAACGAAATCCCCAACTCTCTCCGTGGGTCCTTGAGTTGCTTAGGATTTTCTAGGATCAAAACCAAAAGTAGAATAAAATAGGATATGCATGATGATCTAATGTATAACATTCCAAATTGAAAATTTGGGATGTTACAAACCTACCCCCCTTAAGATGAATCTTGCCCTCGAGATTCGAGTTGGCTAGAAAATAGGTGAGGGTGGTCCTTGAGCAAATCTTCCTCTCGCTCCCAGGTGGCTTCATCCTCCGTGTGGTGGCTCCACTGAACTTTGCAAAACTTGATAACCTTGCTGCGAGTGACTCGGCTGGCAAACTCGAGAATCTTGACTGGTTTCTCCTCATAGGTCAAATTGTTATCCAACTGAATTGCTTCCAATGGCACTGTGTCTCTCAAAGGTATGTCAGCCATCTCCGCGTGACAGTTCTTCAACTGAGAAACGTGGAACACATCATGAACTCCTGTCAATCCTTCTGGCAATTCCAACTTGTAGGCCACTTCTCCCATACGCTCCAAAACTCGATATGGCCCTACAAATCGTGGCGCTAACTTCCCCTTAACTCCAAAGCGTTTAATCCCTCGAAGTGGGGATACTCGAAGATAAGCTCTGTCTCCGACTTCATAAACTGTCTCCTTGCGTTTAGAATCTGCGTAGCTCTTTTGCCTGGACTGGGCTACCTTGACCCTATCGCGAATCAACTTCACCGTCTGTTCAGACTCTTTAATCAGATCTGGTCCAAACAACTGGCGGTCTCCAACTTCGTCCCATGACAACGGTGTCCTGCACCTCCTTCCGTACAGAGCTTCGAAAGGGGCCATCTTCAAACTGGTCTGATAGCTATTATTGTAAGAGAACTCTGCATATGGCAAATTATCGTCCCAACTAGATCCATAATCTAGCGCACAAGCTCTCAACATATCCTCCAAAATCTGATTGACTCTCTCGGTCTGTCCATCTGTCTGCGGGTGAAAAGTTGTACTAAATTCTGGCCTAGTACCCAAAGTCTCATGCAACTGCTTCTAGAACTTAGGTAAACTGGGTTCCTCTATCTGATACGATGCTCCTCGGAACTCCATGCAAACATACGATCCTGGTCATGTATATCTTTGCCAACTTAGCACTGGTGTAAGTGGTCTTTACTGGGATGAAATGAGCTACCTTCATCAATCGATCAACTACAACCCAAATCGAGTCATAGCCTGAACGAGTCCTTGGTAATCCCGTGATAAAATCCATGCCTAGCTTATCCCACTTCCATTCGGGTATCGGCAATGGTTGTAACAATCCTGCTGGCTTCTGATGCTCTGCCTTTACTCTCTGGCATACATCACAAACTGCTACATACTCTGCTATACCCTTCTTCATTCCGGCCCACCAGAAAATATCCTTCAAATCGAAATACATCTTGGTATTTCCTGGGTGAATCGAATACGGTGAATCAAGTGCCTCTTGCAGAATCAACTTTCTGATCTCCGAGTCATTGGGTACATAAACACGGTCTTCAAACCATAGGGTGTCGTGCTCATCCTCACGAAATCCTTTAGCTTTTCCTTGGCTCATTTTTTCTTTTATAGAAGCAATCTCCTTGTCAGTCTTTTGAGCTTTCCTGATTTTGTCCATCAAAGTTGACTGAATTTCCAACATTGCTACATAGCCTCTCGGAACTATTTCCAAACATAGTTCACGAAGATTTTCTGCTAACTCCTTGGGTATTTCTCCCATCATTAACGTATTGACATGGCTCTTGCGGCTTAATGCATCAGCTACTACATTAGCCTTCCCGGGATGATAATGCAATCTCATATCATAATCCTTGATGAGCTCCAACCATCTCCTTTGTCTGAGGTTCAACTCCTTCTGCGTGAAAATATACTTCAAACTCTTGTGATCCGTGTACACCTCACAATGATTTCCGATGAGGAAATGTCTCCATGTCTTCAATGCATGCACTACGGCTGCTAACTCCAAGTCATGCGTGGCATAATTCAATTTGTGAGGCTTCAGTTGTCGTGAAGCATACGAAACAACTCTCCCCCCCCCCCGCATAAGCACTGCTCCAAGTCCTCGACATGAAGCATCGCAATACACCTGATAATCCTTGGTTTGATCTGGCAAAATCAACACTGGTGAGGTAACCAAGCGTTTCTTCAACTCCTGGAAACTAGCCTCACACTCCTCAGTCCATTTGAACTTAGTATCCTTCTTCAGCAACTCCGTCATAGGCTTCACAATCTTTGAGAAGTTCTCAATAAATCTCCGGTAGTATCCTGCGAGTCCCAGAAAACTCTGGATCTCTCCAACTATTGTTGGTGCTTCCCAATTGGTCACAGTGATAACCTTGGTGGGGTCAACTGCTATTCCTTCTCCGGATATAACATGTCCGAGGAATCCAACTTCCTTCAACCAAAACTCACATTTGCTGAACTTGGCATATAACCGATGTTCTCTGAGCTTCTCAAGTACCAATCGCAAATGTTCTTTATGCTCCTCTTCATTCTTTGAGAATACCAGAATATCATTGATGAAAACCACGACGAACTTATCCAAAAACTCCATGAACACTTTGTTCATCATGTTCATAAAATAGGCAGGTGCGTTAGTCAGTCCAAATGACATAACGGTATACTCATACAGTCCATATCTTGTGGTGAATGCTGTCTTAGGTATGTCCTGCTCTCGAATCTTCAACTGATGGTACCCTGATCGCAAATCGATCTTGGAAAACACTTTAGCCCCTTGCAATCGATCAAACAGATCATTGATCATTGGTAGCGGGTACTTGTTTTTGATTGTTACTTCGTTCAATCCTCGATAATCAACAACCATTCTTAATGATCCATCCTTTTTCTCCACTAGAAGTACTGGTGATCCCCAAGGCGAAGAACTTGGGCGAATGTAACCTTTATCCAGTAACTCCTTAATCTGCTTCTTAATTTCCACCAAATCTTTTGCGGGCATCCTGTATGGTCGCTTCGATATTGGCCCAGTGCCTGGCAAAAGCTCAATCAAAAACTCAATGTCTCTATCCGGTGGCATCCCTGGCAACTCTTCGGGAAATACATCAGGAAAATCTTTTACCACTGGTACTTCCTCCTGCACAACTCCTGATAAGGAATTTACTTTTGTCCTATTTGGCGCATGTCGGGATACATACTTGATCCTTCTTCCTTCTGGCGTTGTGAGCAAAATTGTCTTACTGGCGCAATCGATGTTTCCTCCATACATCGACAGCCAATCCATACCGAGAATTACATCCAAACCTTGGGATTCCAGAATAATTAAATCCGTTGGGAAAACATGCCTTCCTATACTTAATGGCACTTGAAAACATCCTTGTCCGGCCATGTACTCTGCTCCTGGCGAGCTTACTACCATAGGTGTTTTAAGAACCCTAGTGGGCAGGCTATACTTTTCCACAAATCCCCTTGATATGTATGAATGCGATGCACCAGTATCAAAAGAACGAGTGCAGTAAATGACTTAACCAAAAACTTACCTATTACTGCATCGGGCTGAGCTTCAACCTCCTCCACATTAACGTGGTTCACCTGTCCCCTGTTGAAAGGGTTCGGCTTCTTTCCAGAGCTTCCATTGCCGTTTTGGCCTTCAGGATATTCATTGGCATAATGTCCGGTCTTGGAACACTTGAAACAGGGGACTTGACTCAGATCTCTCTTGGCTGGGGTTGATGGGGTGTTGCGGTTCTGTCCATTGCTTCCTCCATTCCTGTTACTATTCTTGGTGCCATTGTGATTGTGCGAGCTACCTACTCCATGGGTATGCTGAAAATGTCCTCCCAGTCTAGGGGTAAAGCGTGGCTTCTGCTGAGCTCCTGAATTATACTTTCCTTGTCCATACTTCCTCTTGCGGTTCTCAATTTGCTGCTGCTTCCCTTCAATCATAAGAGCACGGTCTACCAACTCCTGGTAGTTGTTGAAGGTGGCTACCATCAACTGCATACTCAACTCATCATTCAGTCCTTCCAGGAATTTCTCTTGCTTAGCTGCATCCGTAGCAACGTCATCTGGGGCATAACATGCTAGCTTACTAAACTCCTCCACATACTGGCCAACTGTCCGTCCTCCTTGGTGCAAGTTACGAAACTCACGCTTCTTCATGGCCATTGCTCCTGCTGAAACATGGGCAGTACAAAAAGCCTGCTGAAACTGGTCCCATGTGACAGTGTCGACTGGGAAGGTGGCTGTGAAATTCTCCCACCAGGATGCTGCGGGTCCTTCTAACTGATGTGCGGCAAACTTCACCTTCTCCGCATCTGTGCATCCTGCTGTGGTCAACTCCCTAGCTGTCTTGTGGAGCCAATCATCTACTACTATCGGCTCGGTGCTACTGGAAAACACCGGCGGATTCAGCCTAAGAAAACGGGCTAAGTGGTCAACAGGTGGTGGTGGTGGTGGTGGGTTGTTGTTGTTGTTCCCCTGATTCTGATTCTGAACTAGCAACTGCATCAAGGTGTTCTGCTACTGGATCAACTGGGTGAGCTTCGGCGGAAAGGCAAATCCGGGGTCACGTCTCGGAGGCATCTAAGGGTTTAGAAAAGATGATATATAAGAATAGAGGGGGTCTAAAGAGAAAACACTACCCATATGCACATGAGGCAAAAGCAAACAATTCACTTCATTCAATCAAACAAAGGCATACAATCGATCTATCTATCGCGACAAGTGCTCGGACTACTATATTTACATGGTGGACTACTACTACTGGTGAGGTGGTCTACTAGAAACATTCTACGGTTGTAGACTCCGTGATATCTGCTCCTGCTTCATCAACATAGTCATCATCGCTACTATCTGCTTCCGAGTCAGTGCCGTCGATGATGATGTAGTTTTTCAGGCTAATCTCCTTGGGTTCTTCATCTTCATCTACTGGTGTCGGGCCTCCCATAAATATTCCAATCTTCTTAGTCAGGTCGTCATTCTTCTCCACCAATACTTCAATTTCTTCTCCATAATCTTCGCGTGTAGCCTTGAGTTCTTCCTCCAGTTCCTTGATTCTAGTCTTAGCCTTCTTCAGATCTATCATGTCGGCGCACATCTGATTCTCCTGTCATCGAATGTGATGGTTTAACTCCTGGATAAAAGCTGCAATTGATCTATCTTTCCTGGTGCTGATCATCTCCCAGTGTTCATCTCAGCGCCCACAAATCTGGTAGATAGTATCCTTGATATCCTTGCGGTAGACTTCTCCAATGCGTCCCATGGCGATGTGAGCTGCCATACTCTTTCCTAGACTCCAAGTTGGTGCATCAAAAGAAAACTCTATGGGCTCAGTGACTGGCATGAACGTCCTTCCTGGAACTTGAACTTGAATCATCCAGCGCTCTTCTTCAGGTAAAGTGGCGTTGTAGGTTCCCGTGAAGCTTGGTACTCCTATGTTCAGGTATCTAGTGACTTCCTTCAAGTGGCGTCCAAAGGGTGTATCTTCATCTGGTTGTGTGAACTTGTTCCTTGCATCCGCCATCCTAAATAGTAGAAAAGATGAGAAGTCAAAAGCGAAGAGAGTGGGTAGTGATCTAGGTCTCTTAGCTTAGTGGTCATGTCCCACAGTCAGCGTGTGCTCTGATACCATCTCTGTAGCAACCAGACCTCAAACAGTCTGATCTCTGTGCTTCGGTGTCATTCCTGGATCAGTAATGCTGACACCACACAGTACTCGAAGGATTTATAGCAGAGTAGCAATCACACACTTATTACATCGAGTGTCTCAAAAGAGAACTTATTACAATAAATATGGCTTAAGGCCATCTAATAACAATAACAGCGGAAGGCTTGGAAGATAAGTGAGTCCATCAACTCCAACGACATCACTGAGTATAGAACCACGACCTAAAAACTCCTTATTCGTCATCTGAAAAGTCTGCAACATTAACGTTGCAGCCCGAGAACGGGTCAGCACATGGAATATGCTGGCAAGGTAACACATAGGGAGTAATGGAATGAAACAACTATACTATATGCATATTTGGCTGGTGGAAGCTCTATGGTTATAGTTTTTGCATAAAGCCAATTTTTCCCTACTTCAAAGGAATAAAATTTAATTACTATCATGGTCGTTGTTAAACATTGAGAATGGTTGATAGCATTCTCAATCCCAATTAAGCATCATCATTTAACAAACCCAACAAAATTAACTTTAGAGTAACATGTTGAGATTCACATGATAATCCAGGTACTAGATAGTCAAGATGTCCATAACCGGGGACACGGCTAACCATGATTAGTTTATTACACTCTGCAGAGGTTTGCGCACTTTTCCCCACAAGACTCGATCGCCTCCGTTGGATTTCTCGCACTACATGGTGTTTGAGAAACGGATGACCGAGACACAGTCTTTCAGAAATGCTAGCACCTTACGATGGATAGACCGGTACACCTACTTTTCCCTACATCTGCTAGTCTACCATGTAAGAGTTCGCAAGACTTAATCAACTATGCTAGAGCCCATAATGGCTTGTGGCTGCACACGGAAGTTTCTAGTGTGAATAATCTCAAGATCCCTTTGAGCCTGGGTGGCGGTCCAAAAGAAAAACAGGCAAGTCCTGGAATACCCAGGTGCCTCAATCCACCCAGATGTGTGTTTAGGTTGCCACCTTAGATAAACCATTAATTAACAATCTCACATCTGTCATGGATATCACTCACCCAATCCACGTCTACTAGCATAGCATGGCATAATAAGCAAACGTAGAAATAACTCCCAAAGGTTTGATAATAAACAGGTAATAGGTACTACCTCATCTACTTCCCATCCCACAATTTAATTAGATCCTAATCATGCAATGTGTGAGGATTGATCTAATGCAATAAAACTGGGTTGTAGAAAAAGGAATGATCAAAGTGTTACTTGCCTTGCTGATGATCCGCGAAACTTAGAGATTCAAAGTAACAGGCGGCACACTCCGGGTATTGTATCGCAGACAAACAAACAAGCATACAATAAGTACTCATCTAATGCACAGGTAAAACTCAAATAGAAGATCTAACCAGAAAGTTCAACTTAAGAACCCTGGTTTGCAAAAAGAATCAAATCGAACGTAGCAAAAGAAATCAAACGGCGAAAGAAATCAACTTCGTTCTAGTAATCTGGATCTAAGTCAAATTTTACGGTAGCAAAGACTTGTTTAAGTTGATTATTCGGAAAGAGGGTTTCGAGTCGAAACTCCAGGCGCTTGAATCGCCTGATTCCGATAAACGAGCGAAAAGTTATACTAAAACGAAAATCGGATCAGAAATCGCGATCAGAAAATAACCGCGGAAAATCCGACGAAAAAGAAAAAACGACGAACAGATTAAGCGTTAATTAACCTAATCCAAAAATAAATAAAATAATTAAAATAATATTAAAATAATAAAAAAAATCGAAAATGGCATGGAAGTCGAGGCGGCGGCGAACCTCGGGCGGCGTGCAACTCCGGCGAGTCGGCGGTGGGTCCGGCGGCGGCGGCGGGCTAGGGTTTCGGGCACGGGCGCGGTTATGGGCTGAGGCGCCAGGTGCCTCGCTATTTAAAGGCGCCCCCGGGCGGAGTCCCGCTCGGGTACGACCCATAGTCGGTTTCGTTTTTTTAAATAATTACACTTGGAAGAAAAATAAAAAGAAATACTAAACGGACTCCAAAAATCATGAAAAAAAGTTTCCCGGGTTTCTAAAATCAAGCCCGATAAAGTGAACATTTATTTGGGCCCAAAAATACAACTTTGAAAAACGCGTATTTTCGTAAATTCAATTTAAAATACCGAAAAACTCCGAAATAAATCTTATTTGATTTTTTATTAAATCCTCAATATTTCTATATTTTGGGAAAGTCATTTTATTCCCTCTCTCATATTTTTGTAATAGAAATAATTGATGATAAAATAAATAAAATCAAATGATCCTGTTTACAACATTTGAGAAAACTCAAATATGTAAATAACGAAATCCCCAACTCTCTCCGTGGGTCCTTGAGTTGCTTAGGATTTTCTAGGATCAAAACCAAAAGCAGAATAAAATATGATATGCATGATGATCTAATGTATAACATTCCAAATTGAAAATTTGGGATGTTACAAAGATTTTGACATCCCTAGTTGGTACATGAGCAATTCAAGCATACAAAATAGATTATTATTTGAAGGTTTAGAGTTTGGCACATGCAAATTTACTTGGAACGGCACGTAAATACCACATATATGAAGGTATGGTGGACTCATATGGAACAACTTTTGGGTTTATGGAAGTGGATGCACAAGCAGTATTCCCGCTTAGTACAAGTGAAGGCTAAAAACAGACTCTGAGACTGGGAAGTGACCAACTAGAGAGTGACAACAGTCATAAACATGCATTGAGACTAACCAACATTGAATGCAAGCATGAGTAGGATATAAATCACCATGAACATAAATATCGTAGAGGCTATGTTGATTTTGTTTCAACTACATGTGTGAAAATGTGCCAAGTCAAGGCACTCGAATCATTCAAAGGAGGATACCATCCTATCATACTACATCACAACCATTTTAATAGCATATTGGCACGCAAGATAAACCATTATAAACTCCTAGCTAATTAAGCATGGCATGAGTAACTACAATCTCTAATTGTCATTGCAAACATGTTTCATTCATAATAGGCTGAATTAGCATGATGAACTAATCATATGCACAAAAACAGGATAGGTCGAGTTCATACCAGCTTTTCTCCATCTCAATCATCTCATCATATGTCATCATTATTGCCTTTCACTTGCACGACCGAACGGTGTCGATAAATAATAATAGTGCACGTGCATTGGACTAAGTTGGAATCTGCAACATTTATTCAAAGGAGAAGACAAGGTAATATGAGCTCTTTGTTTAGTTCAACAATAATGCATATGAGAGGCACTCAACATTTTCATCGTGGTCTTATCCTCTCGACCCCCAAAGAAAAGAAAAGAATTTCTAAGAAACACACTGAAATATTTTTGGAGTTTTTTTTCTGAAGAAAGTAAAACAAGAACAAGAAAAACTATTTACACGGGAAAGCTCCCAACAAGCAAAAGAAGAACGAGAAATCTCTTTGGCTTTTATTTTAATAATACTAATTTTTTTGTTTTTATTAAGGTTTATCAAACACACAAGAAGAAAGCGGAAAAAAGAAATAAACTAACATGGATAATACAATGAAAAAGTATGAGCATCGACAACTAGAATAAATGTGTGAACATGAATGTAATGTCGGTGAGAAATACGTACTCCCCCAAGCTTAGCCTTTTGGCCTAAGTTGGTCTACGGCCACTGGCCTGGTGGATATCCAAAGTTGTAGTTGGGGTTGTACTAAGACACATCAGCTACTACCTGAAGGGCTATGATGTCTAAAATGCAACTTTATTCTTGTAGACACGTGTTGGGCCTCCAAGCGCGGAGTTTTGTAGGACAATAGCAATTTTCCCTCAAGTGGATGACCTAAGGTTTATCAATCCGTGGGAGGCTTAGGATGAAGATAGTCTCTCTCAATAAATGCTGCAACCAAATACAAGAAATGTCTGTCCCCAACACACCTAATAAAATGGCAAATTGTATAGGTGCACTAGTTCAGAGAAGAGATGGCGATAAAAGTGTAATATGGATGGTAGAAATATATTTTAAAAAATCTGAATAAATGAAAACAGCAAGGTAGAAAATAGTAAACGGGCACAAAAACGGTATTGCAATGCTTAAAAATGGGGCCTAGGGTCCGTACTTTCGCTAGTGCAACGAAGAATCACTCCAAGGTTCGTGTCTAGCGGAGAACAAAAGAAGAAATCATTTGTAGGGTACGAAACCACCTCGAAGCTATTCTTACCGATCAATCTATCCAAGAGTTGGTACTAAAATAAGAACAAATAATTTCAGATTCATAATACTCAATCCAACACTAAGGACATCAAAGATTGCCCCAAGATTTCTACCGGAGAAACAAAAGATGAGAACGTGCATCAACCCCTATGCATAGATTACCCCAATGTCACCGCGGGAATCCGCAAGTTGAATGCCAAAACACATATCATGTGAATCAATATGATACCCATTGTCACCATGAGTATTTATATGCAAGACATATATCAAGTGCTCTCAAATCCATAAAAGTATTCAATTCGATAACAACGAAATCACAAAGGGAAAAAGTCAATTGATCACAACAAGATAGAGAGGGGAAAACACCATATGATCCAACTATATTAACAAAGTCCGCGATACATCAAGATCGTGCCATCGCAAGAACAAGAGAGAGAGAGAGGGAGAGAGAGAGAGAGATATTAAACACATAGCTATTGGTGCAAACCCTCAACCCTGAGGGTGGACTACTCCCTCCTCATCATGGTGGCCGCCGGGATGATGAAGATGGCCACCGGTGATGATCTCCCCCTCCGGCAGGGTGCCAGAACAGGATATAGATTGTTTTTTCATGGCTACAGAGGCTTGCGGCGGCAGAACTTCTGATCTAGGTTAACCTCGAGGGTTTTTGGAATATTAGGGATTTTATAGGGCAAAGAGGGGGTGCAGGAGGCCACCGAGGTGGGCACAACCCACATGGGCATGCCTGGGCCCCCAGGTGCACCCTGGTGGGTTGTGCCCCCCCTCGGGGCACCCCCCAGGTGCTGCTCTAGCCCATTGGTGGTCTTTTAGTCCATTAAAAATCCATAAAAAGTTTCCGTTTGATATTGATTTCCTACGATGTAAAAACAAGCAAAAAACAGCAACCGGCCCTAAGCACTGGGTCAATAGGTTAGTCCCCAAAAATGATATAAATTTTCTATAAAATGATTGCAAAACATCCAAGAATGATACTATAACAGCATGGAACAATCAAAAATTATAGATACGTTGGAGACGTATCACGCTACAACATGGAGGCGAGCAGCCTCTATTGTTCTCTCATACTCGTTTGCCTCCTACCTAGTTATAAAGTATCGTCCACTCGCCTGAAAGTTAATGAAAGCAGGAGCAAGGAGAGTAATATGGACGGCGTGCCATCTATCAAAGATTAGTCGGTACTGGAGGAACTATTCATTCCTCTTAAGAAACTGGTAGCGTACCATAGCCTCATAATCTAGAAAAGCAGGTGGCAACTCAATATCATACCCCCTTATGGGTACACCCAAATATTTAGCTAAACAAGTTGCACAAATCCCTCCAAATAAATCTCCATCTTTAGCATTATGGTGTAACCTCCTAGCAATAAAAGCCCGCCAGATTATATCGTTTATCACCTAACACCGCACACTTGAGGACACTAAGATTTGGAACGCAAATGGGGTAATGCTCATGTTTACCATTAATCCACCTACCGATAAAGAGAGCAAAATAATGTATGGCAGGAAAGTGAATGCTCCCTACAGTTGCTTGCGTGATATTGCCGGTTTCTCCAACGGTGATGCTCGCAAGGAAATCATTATATTCATATTTGTGAGGCTCACTAAGAAGGCCCCATTGTGGAATTTTGCATGCATCACAAAAGTCTTCTAGGTCCATGGTATACGATTCATCATAAAGATCAAACAAGACAATATGAGTATTACGCTTGGATGAAAACTCAAACCTCCGCACAAAGGAATCGGTGAGATAATAATATTGTAAGCACTTGTCCGATAAGAAGTCCCCGAGGCCGGCATTTTGTACGTACGCATAGAATTCATCGTTGAAACCTGCATGATCCATGAATACATCCGACGACCATTCGCAAGGCTTCACTTGAGCTTCCCCTGGCGGTTCAAGGTCCTCCTCATGAATCACATGCCTTGGTCCTTGCTTCCTCGAAGAACCACCTTGATAGATTTTCCTGGACATTTTTCTTCCTCTGAAAATTTGTGAAATTTTTAGTAACTCAAAATAAAAGTGAACCAAACTCAACAAAATTGATAGCAACTACTCCTACAAGTGCCTAGAGGCTATATCATGCATCAAAACTACTTTGTACCATATAAATTTGACATGCAAGCTCAACAACAAGGTCGCCACAGCAGCAAAAAATTGCAATGAATAAAGCACTAGAACAAAAACTAATTGGACCATTGGAGGAGTCACATACCGAAGAGCAATCCCCCAAAGCAGTTTTGTGAATGGAGCTTTGAGCAAGGAGATCGAAAATGGCAGCAAGATGAGCAAGAACACGAGTTTGAGCTATGGAGTGATTTTTTCTGGAGGAAGAAGGAGGGGTGGGTGCTGGAATAAGTGGAGGGGGCCACATGGACCTCACAAGGTCAGGGGCGCGCCCCAGGGGGTGGGTGCATCCTCCACCCTTGTGGCCAGCTGGTGAGGCCCCCTGGGGGTTCTTTGCTCCAGAAATTCTAAAATATTCTATAAAAAATCATACTGAATTTTCAGGCCATTTGGAGAACTTTTATTTTCAGGACATTTTTTATTGCCTGGATAATTCAGAAAACAGACAGAAAATACTATTTTTGCTTTATTTAATCTAAATAACAGAATGTAAAAAGTGGATACACAAAGTTGTTCCTTCTAAATTCATCCATCTCATGCCCGTCAAAAGGAATCCATTAACAAGGTTGATGTTGGGGAACGCAGTATTTAATTTTTTTTCTATGATCATGGAAGATCAATCTAGGGATGCATAGCAACAAGAGGGGAGAGCATGTCTACGTACCCTCGTAGACCGAAAGTGGAAGCGTTAAGAAATGCGGTTGATGTAGTCGCAAGTCTTCGCGATCCAACCGATCAAGTACCGAACGCACGGCACCTCCGCGATCTACACACGTTCAGCTCGGTGACATCCCTCGTACTCTTGATCCAGTTGAGGCCGAGGGAGAGTTTCGTCAGCATGACGGCATGTTGACGGTGATGATGAAGTTACCGGCGCAGGGCTTCGCCTAAGCACTACGAAGATATGACTGAGGTATGTATCTATGGAGGGGGGCACCGCACACGGCTAAAACAATTATCAACTTGTGTGTCTATGGGGTGCCCCTCCCTCGTATATAAAGGAGGGGAGGAGGGGGCCGGCCGGCCCTCATGGTGCGCCCCCAAGGAGGGATTCCTACTCGTACTAGGAGTAGGTTTCCCCTCCTTTCCTAGTCCTAATAGGAGGGGGAAGGAAGGGGAAGAGGAGAAGAAGGAAAGGGGGCCCGGCCCCCCTCCCAATTTGGATTGGGCTTGGGGGGGGGCGCCCCCACCTCTTGGCCGCCTCCTCTCTCTTCCACTAAAGCCCATGTAGGCCCATTAAGCCCCCGGGGGGTTCCGGTAACCCCCCGGTACTCCGGTATATGTCCAAAACCATTCCGGTGTCCAAGCATAACCTTCCAATATATCAATCTTCATATCTCGACCATTTCGAGACTCCTCGTCATGTCCGTGATCACATCCGGGACTCCGAACTACCATCGGTACATCAAAACACATAAACTCATAATACCGATCGTCATCAAACGTTAAGCGTGCGGACCCTACGGGTTCAAGAACTATGTAGACATGACCGAGACTCATCTCCGGTCAATAACCAATAGCAGAACCTGGATGCTCATATTGGTTCCTACATATTCTATGAAGATCTCTATCGGTCAAACCGCATAACAACATACGTTGTTCCCTTTGTCATCGGTATGTTACTTGCCCGAGATTCGATCGTCGGTATCATCATACCTAGTTCAATCTCGTTACCGACAAGTCTCTTTACTCATTCCGTAATGGAACATCCCGTAACTAACTCATTAGTCACATTGCTTACAAGGCTTATACTAATGTGCATTACCGAGAGGGCCCAGATACACTACAAAAAAATACACTTCCGTGATGATACGTGTTTGTCACAGTAGGTCGCGTTTTCTGTCATGCATGTACATCCATGACGATTTTGTGACAGAATCAAGATAGTCATACCTGTGCTGTCATAGAAGTGTTCCATGACATTACCAAAATTATCATCACAGAAGTGTCCACTTCCATGACGATAAATCGCGCGTCACAGAAGTGCTTTCATCAAGGGTGACCGACATGTGGCATCCACCGTAACGGAACGCCGTTAAGCTATCGGGTCGGGTTTTGGATCCGATAACCCGTTAACATCCCCGACCAATGGGGATTTTCCATGTGTAAAATCATCATTGGCTGGAGGAGACACGTGTCAGGTCCGCGTTGGCACAGGTGTCACTCATCCAATGGGCGAGACGCGCCTATGATATGTTGACACGTGGACCGACCCATCATGTTTAAATGGGCCGGCCCAACTGAAGGCCCACAAGATTTTGCGGACCATAATGGGCCGGCCCAGCTAAAGGCCCACGAGATTTTGCAGACCATAATGGGCTGGCCCAGCTAAAGGCCCATAAGATTTTGCGGGCCATAATGGGCCGGCCCAGGTAAAGGCCCACAAGATTTTTGTGTGCCATAATGGGCCGGCCGAGGTAAAGGCCCACAAGATTCTTGTGGATCATAATGGGCCGGCCCAGCTAAAGGCCCATGAGATTTCGCCGACATTAATGGGCCGGCCCAACAGTAGGCCCACAAGATTTTGAGGACCCTAGTAGGCCGGCCCATTAACTGGTTGCCATGTTTTGGTCCAAATGCCAGCCCATATTTGATCCGGTCCATTAATGGCCTGCCATGCTCCGGGCCTAATAGTGGCCCATATGAGATCCGACCCGTTAAAAGCCTACCACGTTCTGGGCCAAATTACGGCCCAGATCAGGTCCAGCCCTTTAAGAGGCTTTGGGCTCAATTATGGCCCATATCAGATTCGGCTCGTCAACTGGACACTATGCTTTTGGGCCCACTTGCTAAAGGCCCACTTACTAACTTGGCCTGATATTAGTTTTGGCCTGTTAAGGGCCCGTTTAACATTTCAGCCCTATATTAATTATGGTCTGTTAAAAGCCCATCATATAGTTCGGCCTAACTACGGCCCGGTTTGCATCCGGCCTGCTTGCAGCCAATATCTGATTGGGCCAAACAAGGACAGAGACAATTTTGGCCTGTTAAAAGCCCGTGATTTGATTCGCACAATCATGGGCCAGGGTTCATTTAGGGCTGCTGCCGACCCATGAGCTGTTCGGCATGTTTGAGGCCCAACCTACATCGTGATTGCATGACGACCCGATTATGTACCGAAATTTTACGGTTTGGCCGGTTTACTACGAAGATAGGATATATATATATATATATATATATATATATATATATATATATATATATATATATACACAGTAAAATAACTGCAGCATCGTGAATAAGAAAAAACCTAGACTATACAAAGAAATTATGGCATATTACATCCACTGGGCATCAAAGTTCGCCACTATGATAACAAAGCACAAGCAGACAACATATTACATACACTGGGCATCAAAGATCGCCACCAGTGCAAATAAACACGTCGACAAAATAATATACAAAACCGACATCACTTCAATAGAGTTCAAGAAAGGTTAGCCTTGCTGGGGAGCTGCAGCACAAGCAGCTGAGCAAGATGATGAGACTGCGCTTGTTCAACACTTATATCTTCCTCACTCTGAAAGATAAAACAAGCAGACAGATGACTAGTTTTGCACATAAAAGTATCAGTGCTGACAATTCATCACATTCTTACTGATGAACAAAGTGACACAGTTTAAAATTGCATTAACACAATATGGTATTGTTCAGGTCAAGACATGGCAGGAAATGACATTGTGAAGGAGTTGGCAGCTTCACGACACCACTGGATTACAAATCAAGAACTCATAAGTATCAATGGTTAGTGTCCTGTCAATTTATACCATTTCAGATTGGCAAATAAAGATACGATTTAAATAATAGTAGAATGATATGACATTGTTCATAGTTAAGACATTGCAGAATATGACATTGTGCTGTAGTGGGTAGGTTCACCACACCACTGGATTACGGATGAAGAACAGAAGCATACATGGAGTGCAAAAGAAGATCACTTGCTCTGTATAGTTTAATTTACATGTATGAAGAAGGAACTTGGTTGTGCAACTGAAAACTTAAATTGAGAAAGGACAAACTTTTGTTTATGAACTACATAATAAACTTTAAACAAGCAATTTGATGCAAACACCAAAAATAAACAGCTATTGCAGTCATGCCTAACCAAATATATACAACAAAGTTTGAAGGCTTGAGATGGACAAACTTACATTATTGGTGAAGACAGGCTCTATAAAGGCCTTGTCCATGCTGATGGGGGGGGCAATTCAAGAAGTTTACCACAGAATCTTCTTCGAAAGCATTGCCTTCATTCTACATTTTGTTAAGAGTAAATATAGATGTGATAATATATGAAAAAATGGAGAATATTTAAGATAAGATGAAGAGTGATGCTACATAACCAAGTAGCTATAAATGTAAGTGCAGCGATACAGGCAAAAGGTACAGCCAAGAGCAATGCACAGCTAAACTTCTTCAGTACCAACCTTATGGTAAGAGTAAATATAGATCTGATGTGTAGAAAATGGAGGGCAAAGGAAAATAAGCTGCACAGTGATGGTACATGAACAACTACCTGTCATTATAAGTACACTGATAAAGGACATCATGTACTTACAAGAACAATGCAGAGCTCAAAAAACATTGGCATTGGATATATTCTACACTAATGTGACCATTCATACAGATCAGATAATTTGGAGTGAACAGTTGATAAGCAAGCTATCATGCATACTGCTGTCACATAATGAACCAGGTATGTATGCAAGTACCGTGATACAGGATAAGAGGTACTAACAAGAGCAAAGCAGCGGACAACATATTTGTGATATCATGTCGTTCTTGTCAAACCGGAATTCTTCTTCGAGCAGATTTCCTGCAAAAAAGATCCATAAGGCACATGCGGAAAAGTAGAAGTTCAAATTGTCATGTGATTTCATAGACAGTACCTCATCCTGGAAACAAGACCAGTGCATAACAAGATTTTTCCATTCAATGTCTTCTAAATTTAGCATAGGAGACTTCACCGGAAATTCGTTTATAGACTTGCCATCAAAGTGTGATTTCCTCAGGTAACACCGATACTGCTACAATGCTTCCTTGAAAAGCACAAGCAAGCTTTGCTCGTCATGACTATCCAGATTGACCCTCGCCTAGTTACAACAATGTAATGTAAATCATTGATGTGTCCAATCAGCAGAAAACAGGAAAATAATAACCATGAATAATAGCACTTACACGTAAGTTGGACGGGAAGATGTGAAAATGGTGTTTGTCTTCACAATAATCTTCCCATGATGGGAATATATGCACGTAGTCCCTAACAACATTGAAAACATTGTCTTTTAAACTAGGAATAAATGGAATGGGGTTCCAATCTGCAGGAATTGGCCGTCTCTACAGTTGGGATAGGTCTTCGGCCGGTGGACTTGTTGTACTTTTTGCTGGAGTGGAATTTTTCTGTGGTACAGCTGGTGCTATGGCAAATGAAATCGGTATACCTTTTGCTGGAGTGCAGGTCCTGTGTGGTGGGGCTAGTGGTGTGGCCAGTGAAGTATGGGTATAGTCTGCTGGAGTCGGTCCTACGTTTTCTGTCACTGGTTGTACAACCAATATAAGTGGGGTGCTGTCTGATTTCTCCGGCACCACCACGTTTTCCATGGACTTTGTTGGTGCTCCTTCAGGTTCGGCAATCACCCACTTCCTTTTTGATGTCTGATGCACAAGAACATCATTTGAGTGGAAAAACATGGTATGATGACAGATGGAATATGTATTGATAATGGATGGGCATGGCATCTCGACATATATGATGAGTAAACTAAGAACATGGCGGTGCAACAAAGTAGAAGAAATGCAAGACAACATATGCAAGATACCCGCAATCAATAAAACATTGCCAAATTAGAGCAGGCACCTTGATGAGTGAACAGGACATGCCATCTGCCTTTGACTCCTCGAGGTTAGAATAGTCATTAGGATCATATTCTGAACAAGAATCAACAGGTGGGGAGCGTATGAGTTTCATTGCATCCAGAATGGCACTCAATGCCTTGGTGCCAATTTTGTAAGTCATTGCAGTGTTTATCTTCAAGAGTGGACTGCTGCTAGTGCGACACAAAGTAGCTACACAGATCATAGTGTAGATATAACGGGAAAACCTTAAGCATCAGAGTAAAATCAGCAAAGTGGAACTTGCTGGAATATATGTGCTAGTATTGCCGGTACAGCTAGAAATCCATCAGATACCAGCTCTCTTCAAGTGAAGGTGCGGTACTGTTAATATCAGTGTAACTCTCAAGGGCGACATAGCTCCCCGCATTTCCTTGCTATTCTTATAGGATTCAAGTGGGCAGGCCACTACAAATCATATTCCTATGTTTACAAGATCCTACGAATCAAAGAGGCTCAAAGTGTCCATCACAACCGACCGTATAGACCTCTACACTGCAAATGTCCCTGCTCATCTTCAGTACAAGGAACATACTGTACTACTATCATACTCCCTCAGTTCCAAAATATAAGTCTTGGTAGAGATTTCCACTATGGATCACATACAGATGTATCCAGATACATTTTAGAGTGTAGATTCACTCATTTTGCTCCATATGTAGTCCATGGTCGAATCTATACCAAGACTTGTATTTAGGAACGGAGAGAGTACATATTAAAGAAGAACGGAAGAGGAACATGGTATAGAAGAGCAAGCAGATTTTGGATAATAAAATGTTGGTTGCGCAGTGCCCACACATGATGAACCAGAGCGCATTAAGAATGCAACTCCCAGCTATCTCTCGACCATTTCAGGTGGTTGGATGAAGATCCTACGTCTCCTAACCCTTCTTCTTCCTCGTCTCTGATTCTTCCCATATAGAACACCGCACGGGCCGCCGGCCGGACCACCGGCCCCCACCGCCTGTGTTCCTCCACCACCCCACCCCTACCCCCGCCCCAACCCCCACCCGCCTCGAGTTTTCTTCGTTCGGCGAGGCCCCACAACCACCCGAGCCCCTTCGATCGCACTGGCGAACTCCGGCGAGCTTTAAAAATCGATTGAACCAATTTTGAAATTTAGTCTACTGTGATTTAAATAATGTGGAATATAAAAGGGGAAAACCATAAGCATTGGGAGTATAGTGTTGAGCGTGCCATGGAGGATCTGAAGGTGCAAACCATACAAAGGCAACTTCACAACCAAGACAAGAAATCAGAGTAAAGCAGTGGCGATCTATTTTGTTGCTGCGATAAATAAGTTAAGCAGATACGAAAGGGTACCACTCCTGGTGCGGCGCCGTGTACGCATCACTTAGAATTTGACGGTGCTATGGTAGCGATGGCTGTCGGCAGCATGGAAGCAGATCTAGGAGGGTAGACGGTGGCGGCGGGGCGTGGTGGACGAGACGGTCGTAGGAGCGGCGCCGGCAAGGTGGGCGATGGCGGGGATGAACCAAGAGGATGGGATGCAAGGATCCCGCTCTGAAGCTGTGGATGAGAGAGGTCGATCTCTTGTAATGGACGGCGGCGTCGGGGTATCAACTCCGGCATGGTGGAGCAGGACGGTGGTGGATGGGGTGGCGGACGGCGGCGGACGGAGGAGGGTGGGGTGGAGAGGGTGTTTTGGCGCCCACGGAGTACGAATGGGGAAAAGGGAGGTAGAGAGCAAGGGGGGAACCATGTATTCAGGGCGCACTTGTCTCAAATGCGAGGAAATTTACAAACTTAGCCCCCGTTTCAAATTTCTACTACATCACAGCAACGTTAGTCGGTTGGGGATAGGACGGTAATCTCGCATACACCGAATATTTGGCGACGAGAGTTTGTTTTTGGCGCCCACCGTGTATGAATATGAATCGGGGAGGGAGTCGATTTCGGCCGAGGACACACTGTGTTTTGGCGCCCACCGTGTATGAATCCAGGTGAGAGGCGGTTACGTCACGTTTGGGTGAAATTAAAAACCTACCCCTATCGAAACCTATAGAAATCCAGCAGATAGGCTTTGCGTGGCAGGGATAGGCAGTAGTGATTTCCATCTCGCAGATTTTGGTTTCGGGTGGTTACTGCGACTTTCCCTGCTTCGTTCAAATTTTGCAGAGTGCACGTTTACTGTGCCAACTCAATTTGAATCCTGTTTGTATTCTATTTTTTTCGGGCGGGATCCATTTTCAATTGGAATTACATTCTATATACATCATTTTGTATATATACTTTCGAAAGCACAACAGAGAATTCTGCTCCTTTATATGTATAATATGATTTACAAATACAATGATCTCGAAATCTTAAGGTTGAATTCGAATTTTTTTAACCAAATTATGTTCTACTAAAATGTATGGATCAGTAATATCTACATATTAAATAACATAAATGTGCGTGAATTCATATGAGTATGCATGTTTGATAGATCAATTTTGGTTCGAGTATGGATTACATGTATCAACATCTCGAATTCAAATAATCCCTTTTTTGATCACTCCTTTCACGCCCATCTCTCTCGCATGCATGCTCCTTCAGGTAGCTATCACTCTCTTTTCTCCAGCTCACCCGCACGCTCACTTCATGTTTCTCCTATCCTCGCAAACATGGTCTCTCGACGTCTCCCTTGAGAAGTGTCACACTCTCCCTATCATTATACATTACACGGTTTTCATTATCTCTCACGTCTCTACTGTTCTCTGGTATCACTCGGTACCTAAGCTTTCTTTTTCACCGCCACACACACGGTATCCACTCGTCTTTCACTTTGTCTTTCTCTCTATGGGATTCTCTCACACACCCTATATGTCTCTACATATGACTCATACCACTAAAATTACTCTCTCTTTCTCTCTCTCAATCTCTCCTATAGACACAACATTTGTTGCGGTCTCCTTTTCGTCCCCATCCTAGACTAACATTATTCATTTGTTTACCGATCAGACAACCCCGACTACCGTCTCCTCTCTCTCTCTCTCTCACAGACACACACACACAACTCCTGCTTCCACTCCCCTTCCCGACTACCGTCTCTCTCTCTCACACACACAAAACTCTCGCTTTCGCACCCCGACTCGTATTTCTCTCACAAACATTTATCGACTAGCTAGCCTCTAGATAGGTTTATACACCCGCAAACTCGTGCTTCCACCATCACATACATGTCTCTCTCCCGCTCCTTGTATCTATGTAGTTTTTTCTTCCCTTCTTGAGACACACCCTCTCGATCATGCACACACACACACACTATCGCCTCATTTTAAGCTGATACCTATCGCACACACACTCCTTGTGTCTTTGTCACACATGCACTCTGTCCTCCTCCACTCTCCCTCTCTCTCTCACACACACGGGCTTTTTGCAACAACTAGCAAGATGCCCATGCGTTGCATGGAACATCAAGATGCATTTGTATGAGTAGTTTATCTTGTGGGGGAAAAGGATGAATGAGGGAAGGCCTTATTTGCAAATGTGGAGAGGGGTGTGGGTATCTTTTTGCAAAATTGCCATAGTTTCCTTCCTATCCGTCAGATATAGATCGGACGGCCTACATTGCAGGATGGCAGGCACACGATCATCACCGACAATGCTTTTTATAAGAGTAGGGATAAAAAATAGAGTTGGTGATGATGGTGGGCCAGCCATCCTGCAATGTAGGTCATCCGATTTATATTTGATGGATAGGAAGGAAAATATGGCAATTTACTCGCACTCTTCACCACATTTGCAGATAAGGCCTTCCCTCATTCATCCTTTTCTCCCACAAAATCTTGATGTTCCGTGCAACGCATGGGCATCTTGCTAGTAAGAGTAGAAATTAGACATATACCACTTCTCGAGTCTTGAAACCAACAACATTCCTCCCTTATCTCATCAAAACCGCCAAAGGAATATATTTTGAGTGAAACATAACATATTTTTAGTGATATACGTATTTCAAAACTAGATTTTTTTCTATCAAATCGGTGAATATGTATTAATCTACTTTGATCGTGTGGCAACGCATTGGCACATTGCAAGTAGTTATTATAATTTTTTGGACACCAGACAAACGATGGAGTACATATACGAAGAGAAGAGGCGCACGCACGCAGTCGGCCTCTCGCTGTCTCGCACACATGAGTGTTACGTAAAGGCGACATTAACAAATAAACCATAAAACCCTAGGTGCACGATTGCTGCATTCGCTGGTACCGGGTACGTGGTGGAGCACCTTTGTAGGAATAGTCAGCTCGCGTGATAATTTGATCCGTAGGAGTTGATGGTCGGGACCATAAGTGAACGACTTGGAGCGCGGTGGCTCGCCAGTTGCCACAGATCGAGTAGCCACGTTTAAAATATTGTTTTTTAGCGGGGTTAAGAGTTCCGATTTTCAATGGCGCATTATAAGTAGTAAGTAGTTTTTAGAACGATTGGTATGGAGCGAAAATGGAATTCATAGTAGTACGTACCTCCTTGGCGTATGGTTGTATGGTTGTTTTTGCAATGGAGGTTGTATGGGTTTATGTTGCGAGATGTTGAACCTGGTAGTTCTAGGGCAAATACTATGGTTTAGATCTAACCCTCCTCTCTTCTTTAATTCTTTGCCACATCAGCATGTTTGCTATTCCCGTGTGCATGATACCAGCTAAGATACCACCATTATGGCTAGCCTTAATCATCGCATGCAATAATTTAGTGCACCTTGAAATATGAACATGTGTGGGGCGTGTATGTTTTTAATGACTTGAGACTATACCTAGCCCGACATGCAAGATGACTTATTATGCACCATTCCCCAAACCTACAGGAAGCCCGCGTGAAAAAATCTGCATGCATGACTCTCCTGCCCCCACGCTCGTCCAATCCGGTGTGACCAGCAATATTTCCACCCCTTCGCTCCCCCATAATTTACTCCAACAAATATGCCCACATAGCTGTTACTTAACTGCAGGTGCATTGGGTCACTAACATATGGGCCCAACAGGGGTCTGGCCCACATGTCAGTGATGCAACTAGACCTGCAGTTAAGTCAGTGCAGCTCAGTCCATATCTTACGTAGGTGTGCCATTGTTTGCTATAAATACCACGCCTCCCATGACATCGATATCTCCTCCCCCTCACGTTCACGTTCATCGCTATCTCCTCCCCCTTCCTCTCACGCCGACCACCATGGCATCGCCCCTCCCAAGCCCTACGAGCCCCTCGCTGCACCGCGCGGACGGTCACGCGTCGCCGTTCTGTTCCTCGCCGCCACTAGTCGAGGAGGACGCATCGGTGTTCCACTCCTCGCCGGTACACGACGCGTCGCCGTTCCGTTCCTCGCCGCCACTAGTCGAGGAGGACGCGTCGGTGTTCTGCTCCTCGCCGCGACGCGACGCGTCGCCGTTCCGTTCCTCGCCGCCACTAGTCGAGGGGGACGCGTCGCCGTTCCGCTCCTCGCCACGATGCGTCGAGGTGGACGCATCGACATTCCCAATCTTGCCAGCACGCGCGCCGGAGGACGCGTCGGCTCCCCGCTACAAGGAGAACACCGCGCCGCCCGCCGAGCCCCCCCAGCCTTGAGGAGCTTTGGGAAGAAATGGATGTCGCCTTGTGGGAGGCCTTGCCTCCAGCAGAGCGCGCCAAAAATAGAGGCGAGAAGAAGGCCGAGGAAGAGAAGCGCACCGCGGAACAAGCTGCCTGGGAGGCCTATGTCGCGTCTGACAGAGTTAGGCAATTGGCTCTTTGGCAGTAGGCTCGTGCGAGGGCCGTGAGGGTGGCGGAGGACGCCTGTGCCGACGCCCTGAGTGCAGTCGGGCCTAAGCGCCTCATCTACGCTTGGCAGTACATGGACCGGGTGCATGCTTCCAGCGAGGAGGAGTACCTGTTGGCGCCGGATCACCACACCGGTGAGATCGCGCTCGCCCGCCGGCAAACCACCAATCAGCACCTCACGAGTTGCGAGGCTAAGGAAGATGCATTGTGTCGGCGCGCTGGGAAATGGCCGTGCACCAGGGCACTCGTGGCGCGCTGCAAGCGCTCCTGCGAGCGTCGTGGCTTTTAGGAGTATAATTTTTGGTTCGTAAGGCGATCTCATTAGTTTTGGGACACAAATGATAAATCCCGAACGTTCAGGAATTTTTAGCGTCCTTAATTATGTAAAAGGGAAAGTTTGGAAACCTTGTGTATTCCTACGCATTTTGCAAGTACGTGCGTATAGCACAAACTTTACTATATATTATCGCACTACACGCCTCTCTCGATATATGCTTGCAGACTATGCTACTCCCTCCGTCCAGGTCAATAAGTCATCTTTGGTTGTGCACCGTGACCAAGAAGGAGGGAAGACTTATACACCTAGACGGAGGGAGTACTACGGCCTCTCAGCATCACAAGCATGTCCCCTTTTATAAGGCCCTGCATTGGAAAGGTGCATGCATGCAACCATTTCATTGGTTGTATTGAAAGCTATTGTTGTTGGTTCCATGGCTGAAAAGTTAATACACTTCATGTGTGCTTTTTCATTGGCAGCATGCATGTGAGAGAGTGCATTGGGAGTGGAATGGAAGAATTAATGTGAGCAAATTACTATGTGTCTTGGTCTAAGAGAAGTTGTCTTTAGGCCTAATAAACCCGGACGAAGGGAGTATGTGCAAATGCACGTTTTAACATTATGATGCGGTTTTTGAAAAAGTAGAAAAACATCACTAGTCAAGCTTGTGAAACGATTCAATGCAAAACAAATGCAAAAATGCTCATTTGATTGTTTACTTTTAGCTTCCTTCGCTATGGTTATTTCTCTGTCGTACTTTGTACGGAGTATCTCACTGGTTGGAAAGGCGTGCAAATTCCCAAACAGCTCCTACACCCTGTATCGAATTTTTTGCCTAACAAGTTGTGCCGTGCAATTGGAATTCCAACTTGAGTACTACTACTAGTAGGAGTACCAGGGGCCAGTTCTTTTAGGCTTCTAGATTGGTAATCCCATAACTACTACCTTCGTCCTGGTTTATTGGTCCCCATTGTAATCTGTGTCAAATTTTGATCATAAATTTAACTAATGAAATGTTAGTGCATGTCACATGCACTACTCCATCCGTCTAGGTGAGTAAGTCATCTTAGGATGTGCACCGTGACCAAGGAGGAGGAGAAAACGAGATACGTTAATGTTTATTTGCTAATTAATAGTATTGCATGCAATGAACTAACCACTGCATGTCGTGTTTGATATCTCAAGTCATTAAAAGCATGCACACTCTTTATCTCTTATTGGTTGATATGTCAAGAAACAAGAAACAAGGTAGAAGTTAATGCACCGCGCCTAAGTGTTTTGGGATTATTTGGTTTTCATAAGATGACTTACGCACCTAGACGGAGGGATTACAATGGTGAGCCAGTTAAATCTTTGGTCAAATTTTAGCACAAATTACAATGGTGAGGAATAAACCAGGACGGAGTAGTAGTTTAGAAGCCCAAATAAATGAGTAGTACTCTCCACTGTGACTAGTCTTGTGGGAAAAGCTGGGGAAGCCGCCAAAAGAACTGGCCCTAGGAGTAGTAGCTAGGGATCGAGTGTGCGAGATGAACCGGAGAAAGTAAATGCAGAGAGATGAAATGCAAAAAAGATGGAGGGATGTGATGGTTGCTTGTCCGTTTATTTTACCAGGCCACTTATTACTGGGAGTGGTTGGGTTTTGTGATATGATGGCTTTACTGCCGCGCCACGAGCACCCGTACATCGGCCTCGTGTCAGTGTCAGCGTCAGCGGCGTCGCCCCTGACGCACATTACAGAGACGGGGCGGCGGCCTGCGCGGGCCTCGCCGGTGCCCATGATCAAGAGGAAGACGCTGCCATCCTCCTCCGAGACTAGCAGGCGGCGGTGATCGTCCAGCGACTCCGGCATGGTGAACAGGTAGCACGTCTCGTACTTGATGTTCTCCGCCAAGGACTAGCAGTGACCGTTGCACGCATCCGTGAGGTGATGCACCATGTCCGCCGGTGAGCCACAAAACGGCATCGGGCACTCATAGCAGTGGACGAAGGGCTCCTTGGAGGCATCGACCAGGCCGTCCATGAAACGGGAGTGGCTGTAGGGGACGTTGCGCCAGTTGAATATATGAGCAAGTTACTACGAGATTTAATCTGAATAAGCACAAAATAAATCATAACGGCTATAACAGAGATGAAACTAATCATGTGGACTAGCATAGTAGTAGGATACAGAGTAGAAACATGAATTCTACCACAATTTCGAACAGGAAGGATAGAAACACATATGGTGCAACGGGAGCAGCACCGTTGGCGTTGAGGTTGTCTCCCATGTCCAAACACCACGTAGACACGGTCTTTGAGCACAGTTCATAGTCATTCCATGCTCAGGCATTGAAGTTTGTAACTATTTTAGATTAGAATATACTACTCCTCCAGTGCTAGTAGTAGAGCAGAGTCCTACTCTACTACTCTACTCAAGCAAGTTAGGGCATAGCACTGTAGGGAGTACCAATACTGTGATCACTCAAGCAAGTTGTCTGGCATCGACATGACCCTACGCTGCTGGTATGTGTCTCGTGAGTCAACTGGCGTGTTGTAGTCATCATCACCTGTCCACTTCCCGCAGCACATATTCGCTTCTCCATCTTTGTCCGCACGTAATCTCGTCCAATCTTCCATCCTCGCTAAGGCGCCTCCCCCCTCGTCCAAAACCCAAGCACTAACAATGGTAGAACCGAGCAGCGTCCGCCGAAAGAGTGGCTGGAATTCGCTCCCCACAGACGTAATCAAGCTCATTGTTTCGCGGGTGGACAATCTCAGTACCATGCCGCTCGCCGCTTGCTCGTCGAGGCTGTACCATTTACTCAAAGCCCTCAGGCTGGAGATTTTTAAGCTAGCTCCTTGCTTGCTGATGTCGCCTGATCTTCAGAAACGGCATGTCACACAGCATAACGATCGTAGGGTGGCGAGCATCAACCCCCTTGACTGCGATCCAATCCCCGTCAGCCTTAACTACATTAACGGTATGTACTGGGTCGGCTTGAACACGTCTTGGATGGTGCTCGTCGACGGTCGTGGCAGCTGGATGCTCGTGGAGGTCTACACCCGGCGATTGATCCTGCTTCCTTCGATTAACACTGCACCGCTTTGGCACCGCGGCCCAGAATACTTGGAATCTTACATTAGCCAACATGATACCAAGTTTGATTTTCTCAAGGTTGTAATCTGCCAAGTGCCCACAAGATCTGCGAATTATAAAGACTTCAGGCTAATTGCGTTCTTCAACCGTGGTCTCACCTATCTGACAGGTCACTGCGGTAAGTGGATAAATTTGCACGTCCATCGCAGGATCATACATCCTCCATGGTTCTCTGATGCCATTCAACACAAGGGCTTCATTTACGTTGTCGACTCCTTCTATGGCTGGACGTATTGCTGGCCTACTCCAGTCATCGCTACAAATGGCTGTTACATCAGTATATTACTTTCCTATCATATCATGATGGCTTGCTTATATTACTGTCAACATTTGCTGAAAAAATATTCATGCTCATAACATGTTGTTCTTAAGATTGACTAAATCAAGAGCCCTTTTTTATTTGACTCCAACTTGATATGATGTTGTAGGCCGCCTGGTCTCCCTACCCTTCCTAATCCAAGAACCTTTCAAAGAAAAGTGGCATGGCAGTTGCAGGTGGTTCCTGGCTTGATCAGACAACAGCGAAAGATTGATGATCGTTCGCACGTACCGGACGTGTTGTTTTGCGGAATACAATCATAGTCACTGTAAGGTCTTTGAGCAGGATCCCAACTTCTCTGGGCCTTCAGGAATTTTTGACTGGAGGCTGGTAAGTAGCCTTGGTACACGCTCTCTATTTGTCGGACTGAATTATTCGATTAACCAGGAGATAACTGACGGCAAGGATCATGATGGCAGCGCGGTTTCGTTCATCAGGCAAAACTATGTGTACGCAACGTACCATGCGTCTCTGCATGCACCATACCCTGATATGTGCCGCCATGCTCTGCAGCCCAAAGTAGGAGAGAGGGTCGCAAGTATCAGACTTCGACCTGCTGGCTGGAGTTTCCGCCGTCAGGCACCCATCTGGTTCAAGCCGTCAGCCAATCTCCACAGCTTAATAAATAGTAACGTCTAACTGAGCCAGTTAGTTAGATGCATACACTTGGTGTAGTAGGATCTTTATTTAGTTTGATGCATACGCTTGTTCTTTTTTGGTAGCCCTTTTGTAATGATGGCTGATGTTTGGTTTGGAAGAGAGAGCTGCGTCTTCACTCTTCTGGCCTGCGTACTGCTTCTGTTGCACCCCCAGCGCTGGTTGCTGCTGCTGCTGTTTTCAATGTACAATCAGTAGTATATTTCATCTGTTGGTTGAATAAATGTGTTGTTAGAACGACAAACATAATGTTTTGGAAGTCGTTGCACGGTTCGATCCTTTAGTGCCCCGTACCGTACGTAGCGCATACTATTTTTTGTACGTAACACATTTTCCACTTGTTGATAACATGCAGCCCACTGATGAAGGCCCAATAGAGAAGCCCATAATTAACTGGAAGGGAGGCTCTCACATGAATCCGGCCCAGGTACATGCTCATGGTCCCCTAAACATAAATAAGTAAATAAATAAAGCTAAATGCTCATGCACCAGTTCTTTGCGAAAATAGGTAGCCCAGTATTTCTTTTTGAAGAATACCCAAGTAGTAACCGTTGGATTTGAATCGAACGATCCTTATTATCCAAAAAAAATGATTCCTCCCACTGACATCTGGGGCGCACCGGTTGGGAGGCTGACCTATGGGCCTACTAAGTTGACGCGTATGCAGGGCTTGTCAACTTAGTCAATAAACGATTCTAGCAGCAGTAACCGTTGGATTTGAATCGAACGGTCCTGCTGCTTCTTCAATCGCTGCTCTTCTTGCACCAGCCGCCCAACCCAGCGCCGGGGAGACCGCCTGCTCCTGCCTCCAATGGTTGGCTGTGCTGCCGTTGAGGCCTCATCGCCCCCTACTACTCCCACCGCTAGCCAGGCCCTGCGGCGACAGCAGCCTCACACCGCAGCCGAACCAGTGAACCCTCGTACTCCTCTCCGCGTGGGCATCCATTGCCGTGTCTTCCCTGGCTCCGCATCGTCCCCTTCCTAGGCCTCGCCGTCGTCCACCGCCTTGGTGCTCTCGGCGCGGCGTGGTCAACATGGTCAACGACATTCCATCGGAAGAGTACTGTACGTGGAGAGGCTGACAGCCGGGTCCACGGCCACAACCCAGTTTTTTTGTGATTTGCCAAGTAAGTCGCTTTGTCAGGCATGTCGGGCTGCAAATCTTTCAAGACGAGGAGAGCTTTCATTCGGCTACCCGAGAAAATGGCCCACCAGTAATGAGAAATGGGCTGTACATTTTTAAAACACATCAAACCGGCAATTAGTTTCAAATACCTTTTTTTCATTTCGAGATATTAAATTACATTAATTTTTATGCGTGGAGAATTTGTTGGATTTTATATTGATATACATTTATTTTTAAAATCAGTTTGAATGTGAGTCGAAATTTCGGGATTAAAAACAGTTCGGACCGCACCGAAATATGTAAAAATTAGTATAATTTTTTAACCGTGGCCACAATATGGGCTGTAATGCTAACAAAAAGAATATGGGCTCCAAAAAAACCTTAATAATTAGCAAATGGGCTGTAAATTATTAGAAATAATGGCAGATGGGATGTATGTTGTTTTCCATAGATTTGAGGCTTTCCTAAAAAAGGTTGACACACAAGTAGTCACTGTTGGATGGCCATCCAACGACCGTCGTGCTTCTTCAATCTCTGCTCTTCCTGCTCCAGCCGCTCAAACAAGCGCAGGCGGGACTGCCTGCTCCCTCCTCCCCGCGGCCGGCTCTGCTGCCGCGCAGGCCTCACCGCCCCACCGTACTCCCATTGCTGGCCTAGCCATCCCTCTACTCACCCACACCTGCTGTTATTCTCTGTCGACGGCAGACGAACTAGTAAACCATCGTACAGTCGTACTCCCCTCCGCGTGGGAAACAACTGCCGAGTCTTCCCTGCCTCCGTGTCGTTCCCTTCCTAGGCCTCACCGTCGTCCATCGCCCTGGTGCTCTAGGCACGGCCTGGTCAACATGGTCAACGACCGACATGCATCTGAAGTGGACTGTACGTGGAGAGGCTGACAGCTGGGTCCACGGCCGCACGGAAGGAAATGCCTCCTTATTATACGCAAAATAATGATTCCTCCACCTGACATCAGGGACCCACCAAAAGGGCCTCTATATTTCGCGAAAAAAACATTACCGCCGCTGACAGCTCGGACCCACCAGCTATATCTTCGCACGCAAGGAAGTGCCTCCTTATTACGCACAAAAAAATGAATACTCCCCCTGTTAGCTGGGACCCAGTATAGTGGCAGGATGACTTGTGGGCCTACTAAGTTGACGGGGATGGAGGGCTTTGTCAACTTAGTCAATATGCACGATTCTAGCTCCAGTGACCGTACGATGTCCATCCAACGGCCGTAGTGCTTCTTCAACCTCTGGTCTTCTTGCTCCAGCCGCCCAAACCAGCATCGGTCGTGCCTCATGCTCCTGCCTCCCGTGGCTAGCTGCGATGCGGCGGAGGCCTCACCACCCCTAATATTCCCACCGCTGGCCAGGCCATCCCTCTGCTCACCCACACCCCCTGTTATTCTACGGCGACGGCAGCCTCACACCGCATCAAACTAGTCAACCCTCATACTCCTCTACGCGTGGGGCATCCCCTACCGCATCTTCCCCGGCTCCACATCGTCCCCTTCCTAGGCCTCGCCGTCGTCCACCACCCTCGTGCTCTCGGCGCGGCGTGGTCAACGTGGTCAAGGAACGGCTTCCATCGGACGTGGACTGTACGTGGAGGGGCTGACAGCTGGGTCCACGGCCGCAGTAAGGAAGTGCCTCCTTATTACGTGCAAAATAAGTATTCCTCCACCTGACATCGGGGACCCACCGGACGGGCCACCGTATTTCGTGAAAAAACATTTCCCCCCTGACTGCTGGGACCCACCAGCTACATCTTCGCACGCAAGGAAGTGCCTGACAGTCGGGACCCACCTGGTCGAAGCGTACGTAGCGTTGTCATTCTGGTCGCAAACGTGTACGTACATATATACTGGTGGATGTAGAGGCGCACACGTGTCGTAGTAGAGGCGCGCACGTAGCATGTACACGTACGTACAGCAGCCAGGGTGCAAGAAAGAAAATATGGCCACGTATGTGTACATATGGGCGGGGTCTCGAACGCCTACTCGCGCATACGTACAACCAGGGCTCGTGTACATGGCTAGGTCGGAACTAAGAAACACCGTCGTCGTCGTGTTCATGGGGAGGCAACGGAATGCGTCATGTTCATGGGGAGGCAACGGAATGTGTCGTGTTCATCAGGAGGTAACGGAACGCGTGGGAGCCAACTGACTGGGTCAGAACGGAATGCGTGGTCGTGTTCATCGGGAGGGCTTGGACGGAACAGGCGATGGAAACGAGGCCTGACGTACCGCACAACGGAGGAAACGGACCTCCTACATTTGGAACGGGGTCCTATTGATCGGGAGGGGTGTGGCGTATCGCAAAACGGAGGAAACGGACCTCCTACGGTCGAAACGGGGGTCCTGTTGACCGGGAGGGGTGTGGCGTACCGCAAAACGGATGAAACGGACCTCCTATGGTCGAAACGGGGGTCTTGTTGATCGGGAGGGGTGTGGCGTACCGCAAAACGGACGAAACGGACTTGTGTTGGAGCGCTACGGTCGAAACGGGGGTCCTGTTCATCGGGAGGGGTGTGGCGTACCGCAAAACGGGACTCCACGGGATACTGTTCATCTCCATCGTCGACCTCCTCCAGCTTCCACGGGCTACCGTCGACCTCCTCCAGCCTCCACGGGCTCCTGTTCATCCAGCCTCCACCGCGCGCTACTCCATCGGCTACTGTTCAACCACCCCTCCATGGGCACCCCTCCACCGTCTACTGTTCATCCAGCCCTACACACCACGGGGTCCTGTTCAACCACCCCTCCACGGGAACCCCTCCACTTTATATTGTTCATCCAGCCCTCCACCACACCACGGGGTCCTGTTCATCCAGAGGCAACGCCACCGCACACTGTTCATCCAACCCCCCCATGCAACGCTCACTGTTCATCCAATCGAGCGGCTTCAGTTAGCAGCAGTAGCGAAGGAATCGCTCGATTAGGTTAAGTTAATAGCCATCGATCGATCGCTCAGGTTCAGTAACACGTAGCCTGCAGTGCAACCGCTCGGGTTCAGTTAGAGCCAACACCTCGCACACACGCGCGTACGTGTACAAGAGAAACGCGCATCGCTCGGCGCCCGACCTCCCACCGTAACAGGGAACTCCCCGAAACTTTCCTCCCCCTCGCTTCTACCATGGTTTTTTCCGTCATGGACGGCCCAAAGAATGTCATGCAGCTGCGTCTCCGGACCGCCCGTGACGAAAAGCCCATTTTATGTCATGATTTTTTGTCATAGAAGTAGGAGCCCACCACACTATGATGATACCGGATTTTGTCACAATTATCGTCATAGAAGTGTCATATGTATGACATAATTTTTTTCGTTCGGCCCAAAATGTCACAGATGCGTCTTTTTTTGTAGTGATATACCTCTCCGAGAATCGGAGTGACAAATCCTAATCTCGATCTATGCCAACTCAACAAACACCATCGGAGACACCTGTAGAGCATCTTTATAATCACCCAGTTATGTTGTGACATTTGATACCTCACTAGGTGTTCCTCGGGTATTCAGGAGTTGCATAATCTCATAGTCATAGGAACATGTATAAGTTATGGAGAAAGCAATAGCAATAAATTAAACGATCATAATGCTAAGCTAACGGATGGGTCAAGTCAATCACATCATTCTCTAATGATGTGATCCCATTTATCAAATGACAACTCATGTCTATGGTTAGGAAACTTAACCATCTTTGATTAACGAGCTAGTCAAGTGGAGGCATACTAGTGACACTCTGTTTGTCTATGTATTCACACATGTACTAAGTTTCCGGTTAATACAATTCTAGCATGAATAACAAACATTTATCATGATATAAGGAAATATAAATAACAACTTTATTATTACCTCTAGGGCATATTTCCTTTAGTTGCTCAAGTCTTATTAACAAACTTCTTTCTAATGACATGAAACCGGAGAACTTTCGAATAACACTAGGTTACCTCAATGGGGATATGCATGTCCCCAACAATAAGAATATCATTGATCCATTCATGAAACACACTCGCATATTAGCTACACCCAATGCTCAAGTACGATCATAGTGCCCCTCATTGGTGCTCTATAAGAGAAGACGGAGACTCAACTTAAAAAAAATTGCATAAAGTAAAAGAAAGGCCCTTCGCAGAGGGAAGCACATCTCCTCTGAATTCTTATATGCATGATTTGATATCTTTGCAAGTCTCTTTGAACTATCGATTTGGTTTGGGCAACTAGATTGGTTTTTCTTGCAATGGGAGAAGTGCTTAGCTTTGGGTTCAATCTTGCGGTCTCCTTTCCCAGTGACAGTAGGGGCATCAAGGCACATATTGTATTGTTGCCATCGAGGATAACAAGATGGGGTCTTCATCATATTGCTTGAGTTAATCCCGCTACATCATGTCATCTTGCTTAATGCGTTACTCTGTTCTTATGAACTTAATACTCTAGATGCAGGCAGGAGTTAGTCGTTGTGTGGAGTAATAGTAGTAGATGCAGAATCGTTTTGATCTACTTGACACGGACGTGATACCTATATTCATGATCGTTGCCTTAGATATCGTCATAACTTTGCGCTTTTCTATCAATTGCTTGGTAGTAATTTGTTCACCCACCGTAATAATTTCTATCTTGAGAGAAGCCACTAGTGAAACCTATGGCCCCCAGGTCTATTTTCCATAATATAAGTTTCCGACCTACAATTCTAGTTTACTATTTACTTTCCTTTGCAATCTTTACTTTCCGTTCCATAAACCAAAAATACCAAGATATTACTTTAGCATTTATCCATCTCTATCAGATCTCACTTTGTGAATAATCGTGAAATGATTGACAACCCCTTTGTCACGTTGGTTCCAAGTTGGTGTTTGTTTGTGCAGGTATTCGGTGGCTTGTTGCGTAGTCTCCTAGTGGATTGATACCTTAGTTCTCAAAACTGAGGGAAATACTTATGATCCTTTGCTGCACCACCCTTTCCTCTTCAAGGGAAAAACCAACGCGAGCTCATGAGGTAGCAAGAAGAATTTCTGGCGCCGTTGCCGGGAAGATTTACGCCAAGTCAAGTCAAGGTTTGATCTCCCATCAGCTTGCCAATTTCTGGCGCCGTTGCCGGGGAGATCTACACCAAGCCAAGACATACCAAGTACCCATCATAAACTCTCATCTATCACATTACATTATTCGCTGTTTGCCTCTTGTTTTCCTCTCCCCCACTTCTAAAATGATTTTCGAAAAGATTCGCCTTTTTCTTCGCCTCTCTTCCATTCATCTTCTTCGCTTGCTTTTTGTGTATTCGTGTGTTGGATTGCTTGCATTGTCACGATGGCTCAAGATAATACCAAATTGTGTGACTTTTCCAATACCAGCAACAATGATTTTATTAGCACTCCGATTTCTCCCGATGCTAATGTTGAATCTTGTGAGATTAATACTGCTATGCTAAATCTTGTTATGAAAGGCCTTCCCAATGAAGATGCCGCATCCCATCTTAATAATTTCGTTGATTTGTGCGATATGCAAAAGAAAAAAGATGTGGATAATGATATTGTTAAGTTGAAGTTATTTCCGTTCTCGCTTAGGGATCACGCTAAAACTTGGTTTTCATCTTTGCCTAAAAATAGTATTGATTCATGGAATAAGTGTAAAGATGCTTTTATTTCCAAGTATTTTCCTCCAGCTAAGATCATCTCCCTTAGGAACAATATTATGAAGTTTAAGCAACTTCATCATGAACATGTTGCACAATCTTGGGAGAGAATGAAATTGATGATTAGAAATTGCCCTACTCATGGTTTGAATTTGTGGATGGTTATACAAAACTTTTATGCCGGATTGAATTTTGCTTCTAGAAATCTTTTAGATTCGGCCGCCGGAGGCACTTTTATGGAAATTACTTTAGGAGAAGCTACTAAACTCCTAGATAATATTATGGTTAATTATTCTCAATGGCATACCGAAAGATCTTCCACTAAAAAAGTCCATGCAATTGAAGAAATAAATGTTTGGAGTGGAAAGATGGATGAGCTAATGAAATTGTTTGCTAGTAAGAGTTCTCCTATTGATCCTAATGATATGCCTTTGTCCACTTCGATTGAAAACAATAATGAATCTATGGATGTGAATTTTGTTGGTAGGAACAATTTTGGTAATAACACGTATAGAGGTAATTTTAATCCTAGGCCGTTTCCTAGTAATTCCTCTAATTATTACGGTAATTACTACAACTATTCTTATGGAAATTATAATAAGATGCCCTCTGAATTTGAGAATAGTGTTAAAGAATTTATTAATTTGCAAAATAATTTCAATGCTTTGATTGAAGAAAAATTGCTTAAGATTGATGATTTGGCTAGGAACATGGATATAATTTCTCTTGATGTTAATTATTTGAGACTTAGATCTATTCCACCTAAGCATGATACCAATGAGTCTCTCAAAGCCATGAGAATTTCCATTAATGAGTGCAAAGAAAGAACCTCTAAGATGCATGCTAAGAAAGATTGTTTACAAAAGCGTGTTCTTCTAGTTTCCGTGAAAATAATGATGAAGATCTAAAAGTGATTGATGTGACTCCTATTGAATCTTTGTTTTCCAATGTTAGTCTTGATAAATATGGGACTGGAGATGAGTCAAATTTAGTTAGAAGACGTCCCAATGATTCAGAGTTTTTAGATCTTGACGCAAAAATTGATAAAAGTGGGATTGAAGAGGTCAAAACTTTAGATAGCAATGAACCCACTATCTTGGATTTCAAGGAATTTAATTATGATAATTGCTCTTTGATGGATTGTATTTCCTTGTTGCAAGCCATGTTGAATTCTCATCATGCTTATAATCAAAACAAAGCCCCCTGGTGTGTTCTTTGCACCAGAAATTCTAAAATGTTCTATAAAAAATCATACTGAATTTTCAAGGCATTTGGAGAACTTTTATTTTTGGGACATTTTTTATTCCATGGATAATTCAGGAAACAGACAAAAAATATATACTATTTTTGCTTTATTTAATCTAAATAACAAAAAGTAAAAAATTGGATACAGAAAGTTGTACCTTCTAATCCATCCATCTCATGCCCATCAAAAGGAATTCATTAACAAGGTTGTTTAAGTCTTATTAACAAACTTCTTCTGGATGAGATGAAACTAGAGAACTTTCGAATAACACTAGGTTACCTCAACGGGGATATGTATGTCCCCAACAATAAGAATATCATATTTCTTCTTGACAGTAGGAAGAGGGAATTCAAAACCTCCAATAGTAATAGTTGAAAATTTTCCAGCAGAGTTGATACTATGAACTTGAGGTTGTTTCTTTGGAAAGTGTATCATATGCTCATTACCATTAACATGAAAAGTGACATTGCCTTTGTTGCAATCAATAACAGCCCCTGCAGTATTCAAAAAGGGTCTAACAAGGATGATCGACATACTGCCGTCCTCGGGAATATCAAGAATAACAAAGTCCATTAACATAGTAACGTTTGCAGCCACAACAAGCACATCTTCATAAATACCGATGGGTATAGCAGTTGGTTTATGAGCCATTTCAAAGAAATTCCAATAGGTGTCAACTTATTCAATTCAAGTCTACGATACAAAGAGAAAGGCGTAACACTAACACCGACTCCAAGATGACATAAAGCAATTTTAGCATAGTTTCTTTTAATAGAGCATGTTATAGTTGGTACTCCGGGATCTCCAAGTTTCTTTGGTATTCCACCCTTAAAAGTATAATTAGAAAGCATGGTGGAAATTTTAGCTTCGGGTAGTTTTCTTTTATTAGTAACAATCTCTTTCACATACTTGGCATAATGATGCATTTTAAGCATGTCAGTCAAATGCATACGCAAAAAGATAGGTCTAATCATTTCAGCAAAGCGCTCAAAATCCTCATCATGCTTTTTCATGGATGGCTTAGGAGGAAAGGGCATGGGTTTATGAACCCATGGTTCTCTTTCTTTACCATGTTTTCTAGCAACAAAATCTCTCTTATCATAACATTGATTCTTTGATTGTGGGTTATCAAGATCGACATCAGGTTCAATCTCTACATCATTATCATTACTAGGATGAGTATTAACATGAACACCATCATTAACATTTGCAATAGGTTCATGTTCATTACCGGACTGTGTCTCAGCATCAGAAATAGAAATATCATTGGGATTCTCATGTGTGTCTACAACAGGTTCACTAGCATGCAAAGTCCTATCAGTTTTCTTTTTCTTTTTAGTACGAGGACTAGGTGCATCAGTATTAGTTCTTTGAGAATCTTGCTCAACCCTCTTAGGATGGCCCTCGGGATACAAAGGTTCCTGGGTCCTTTTACCACCTCTACTCATAACCCTAACAACATTATCATTGTTCTTCCTATTCAACTCATTAAGCAAATCATCCTGAGATTTAAGTACTTGTTCTACTTGATTTGTGACCATGGAAGCATGTTTACTAATAAGTTTAAGATCATTAACAGTACTACTCATATAATCACCCAAGTGGTCAAGCATGTAAGCATTACGTTTCAATTGTCTACTAACATAAGCATTGAAGTTCTCTTGTTTAACAATAAAATTATCAAACTCATCCAAGCATTGACTAGCAGACTTATTATGAGGGATATCACCTTCATCAAATCTGCGGAGAGAGTTTACCTCTACTACCTGTGTCGGGTTATCAAGACCATGTATTTCTTCAGTAGGCGGTAAATTTTTGACATCTTCGGCTTTAATACCTTTTTCTTTCATAGATTTCTTTGCCTCTTGCATATCTTCAGGACTAAGAAATACAATACCCCTCTTCTTCGAAGTTGGCTTAGGAGTTGCTTCAGGAAGTGTCCAATCATTATCATTACTCAATATGTTATTGAATAGCAATTCAGCTTGCTCAAAGTTCTTTCCCTGAAACCACAACCAACACAACTATCCAGGTGGTCTCTGCATGCATCGGTTAGTCCATTATAAAGGATATCAAGTATTTCATTTTTCTTGAGAGGATGATCAGGCAAAGCATTAAGTAATCGGAGAAGCCTCCCCCAAGCTTGTGGGAGACTCTCTTCTTCAATTTGCACAAAATTAAATATTTCCTTTAAAGCAGCTTGTTTCTTATGAGCAGGGAATTATTTTGCAGAGAAGTAATAAATGATATCCTGGGGACTAAGCACACAACCAGGAGTAAGAGAATTAAACCATATCTTAGCATCACCCTTTAATGAGAAAGGAAACAATTTGAGAAAATAGTAATACCGTTTTTTTTTCTCATGAGAAAATAGGGTGGCTATATCATTCAATTTAGTAAGATGTGCCACAACAGTTTCAAATTCATACCCATAGAAAGGATCAGATTCAACCAAAGTAATTAACTCATGATCAACAGAGAATTCATCATCCTTATCAGTAGCAAAGATAGGTGAAGTGGCAAAAGTGGGATCATATTTCATTCTAGCATTCAAGGATTTTTCTTTTAGCTTAGCTAACAGTTTCTTAAGATCTTCTCTATCATTGCAAGCAAAGAAGTCTCTAGCAGTTTCTTCATCCATAACATAACCCTCAAGTACAACAAGCAATTCATATCTAGGGTAGAATCATAATCACCAATTTTAATAATATCATCAGTTTCAGTAATTTCATTCTCTCTAACCACAGCAAGTTGTTCATCAAGAAATTCAGCTAGTGGCACAGTATTATCAAGCACAGAAGTAGTATCATCATAAGCATCATGCATAGAAGAAGTGGCATCATCAATAACATGTGACATATCAGAATCAATAGCAGGTGTAGGTGTCGCAAGTTTACTCAAAAAAGAAGGAGAATCAAGTGCGGAGCTAGATGGCAGTTCCTTACCTTCCCTCGTAGTTGAGGGATAGATCTTGGTTTTGTTGTCTTCCAGATTCCTCAGAGTGATCAACAGATATAAATCCCAAGTGACTCGGAGAATAGACCTATGCTCCCCGACAACGGTGCCAGAAAAAGGTCTTGATAACCCACAAGTATAGGGGATCGCAACAGTTTTCGAGGATAGAGTATTCAACCCAAATTTATTGATTCGACATAAGGGGAGCCAAAGAATATTCTCAAGTATTAGCAGCTGAGTTGTGAATTCAACCACACATAAAAGACTTAATATCTGCAGCAAAGTATTTAGTAGCAAAGTAGTTTGGAAGTAACAGTAACGGTGGCAAAACTAACAGTAGAAGTATTGTAGCAATCGTAACAGTGGCAACGGAAAAGTAACTGAGCAAAGATCAATATGTAAAAAGCTCGTAGGCTATGGATCAATATTATGTCGGATGGCATTCATCATGCAACGGTTATAACATAGGTTGACACAGAACTAGCTCCAATTCATCAATAAAATGTAGGCATGTATTCCGAATATAGTCATACATGCTTATGGAAAAGAACTCACATGACATATTTTGTCCTACCCTCTCGTGGCAGCGGGGTCCTATTGGAAACTAAGGGATATTAAGGCATCCTTTTTAGAGAGTACCAGACCAAAGCATTAGCACTTAGTGAATACATGAACTCCTCAAACTACGGTCATCACCGGGAGTGGTCCCGACTGTTGTCACTCCGGGGTTGCCGTATCATAACACGTAGTAGGTGACTATAACTTGCAATATCAGATCAAGAACACAAATATATTCATGAAAACATAATAGGTTCGCATCTAAAATCACCGCGCCCGGGCCCTAGTGACAAGCATTAGGCATAGCAAAGTTATAGCAACATCAATCTGTCGGATCACGGGTTCCGGCAAAACCCTTAAGGTTCGAACACTGGGGTGCGCGTGAAGATCTCCCCCCTGCCAATCCACATCCTGACTCAGCTAAGATCTTACAAACTAACTTGACGAACTTGCAATGCAAAAGACACAAGATTTATACTAGTTCGGGCCACCGTTGTGGTGTAATACCCTACTCCAGTGTGGTGGTGGTGGATTCCCTCTTAGGCTGAGGATGAACAGTACAAAGGGAAGAACAACCTCCTGAGGTTGAGGTGTTCTTGCGCTTGGCGAACTTGTGTGTGTGTGTGGTCTCTTTTCTTCTCTAGCTACCATTTTTGTCCACCAAGCTAGGGTGGCGGGTAGTCCTATTTATAGTGGCCCTGGTCCTCTCCCAAAATATTGAGCGGGAAGGGAGCCAACAACTGCCAATTTGAAAGGGGACAGCTAGTACAGCTTATCCTGACAAGTCTCGTTGCACCAATATGGAAACCTTTGCTTGATGCATCGGTACTTCGTGTCTGCGCTTGCTCCCTTAGCACCAAAGAGGAAACAAGGACGCTGCGTGCGCTAGCACCCGCCTGGCCTTGGTCGTCATGGCTTACGTCACGAGAACCTCGCGAGGTTTGCCTGGCCCTGAACTCTCCCCCCTCGCAAGCCGGCATGGTGAGGCCACTCCTGAGGAGGTCTTGTGTCGTCCGCCTCGCGAGGCTTGGCCCCTCGTGAAGGTCTTGAATGTCTTGTTGATGAAGATGGGTCGTACAGGCCCGCTCGCAGAGCCATGCCATGGGCCGCAGGCAGGCAAGTCTAGGGACCCCCGTTCCCAGAACACCGACAGTAGCCCCCGGGCCCAAAGCGCGCTCGGGCTTAGCTTCCAGGCGAAGCCTATGGTCAAGTGCGAAGCGCCGCAGGCCCCAATAGCCTGCGGCCTTGGTCGACGTGTGGCGGTTGATTGGACGTGGGTGTCTCTGCTTCCCCATGCTGCCTCGGCAACTGCTCGACTTGACAAGTCCCTGTGACATGCAAGGAAAACCATCATTACCTGTGATCGTGGGGGGCGCTGGTTGGCCTTCTCATGCTATAAATGAGGAGGGGGGCAGAGCCCCCATCGCCCATTTCTTCCTCTGCCTCTCCCACTTCTTCTCCTTCCTAGCTCCACTCCTTGCTTGTGCAAACATGGCGCCGATCCGGAGGTTCTCGGCCGTAGAGAAGGGCAAGGCTCCCCTTATTGAGCCCGAGCTGCTCCCGCCGAAGAAGAGGGGGTCTCATCGCCGCGAGATGGTCGAGAGGCCGGTGGTGTCGCGGCCTTGGTACGAAAGGCCGCCTCCTGGGTACCTGCTGCCCTTGTATGCTCACACAGACGATTCCGGTGGGAGGATCGGTGAGCGGCGCCGCCTGCGCCAGGGCCGTGGCCGCTGCGCCGCAGAGGCGCACACAGTCACCCCAGGGGTCCATGCTGCGGACTCCTCGCGCGAGTTCATGCTGTGGGCGGCGATGCCCCCGAGCACCTGGATATGCCTCCCACAGTTCTTCACCGCCGAGATGCTGCCGAGGGGCCTTCACGAGCTTTGGCTGCAACACGCCGACTGCGGCGCCCCAGCGACTGGAGCGGAGATTGGAGCTGTTGCCTCCGGGAAGATCTTCATGACCCGAGGCTGGGGCGAGATTGCCCGAGTCTGCCACGCGGAGGGCGCCCTCACGATCCACTTCGAGTACGACGGCGCCTCCGTGCTGTTCTTCAAGGTCTTCGACGAGGAAGGCCGCCGCCTGGAGTGCTGCCCTGAAGGACGTCGCCAGGACGACGCTGCGGCGCGCGCGGGGCCCACTGCAGCCCTCGCCTGCAGCTCCTCCAGCGACAACGGCGACTCCTGGTGGTCCAGCGACTCTCCTGAGCTAGTGGAGTCTCCGAAGACGAGCGACGACAGCTACATGCCCCCGAGCTCCCGCCAAGACCAGAGCAGGGATGCGGCGTCCAGCCGTTGTCGCCGTTGATCTGGATGGGGTTGGCGCCGGCCTCGCGTGGCCCACTGTTGATGATAGCGTCGGCGACATTGGGTGCATGTAGATAGAACTCCTAGGAATTCCTTCCCTTTTGTTACCTGCGAGGAATCAAGAAATGAACCCCGCGGGGGCGTGTAAAGCGTTTGTAATGCCTTTTGTCAATATAGCCCTCATTATGAAGATTTGCGTGCGCATATCCTGCCGAGGCTCGGCCTCCCCTTTCCAATCCTGCGGCAGCTTGGTGCTCTACGCTGACAGGTCCCGTTCCCCAGGCAGGCTGCAGTCGTCGCTCGTATGACAGGTCGCGTGCCGTGGTCAAGGCCAGGAGGTGAGCGACTCAAGGTCCAGTAAGAGCTCCTGAGGTGCGATGCTCAAGAGGTCCCCTTTAGCACGCAAGAAGTTGTCTCGGGATGGGAAAGGAAGAGAACATTGCCGCAGCAGGGCAGCGAAGGGTGTGAGCGAGGGTCTCGTGCCGTAGCGGCTGGTGGATCCAGAGTGAGAACTTATCTTGGCTGTCCGGGGTCGGATCCTTGAGTCGTGCCGGACTCGTGAGTCGGCCACAATAGTGTAGCTTGGTCAGGACCGTGCGGGTCTCCCCCTCCATGTTCTTCTTGGTGCTCTGTGTCCTCAGGTCCCGGCCCTCGAGCGAGCTTAGTCGCCGCTGGTATGCTAGGTCGCGTGCCATGGTCAAGGCCAGAGGGTGAGGGATGGAGAGCCAGTAAGAGCTCCTAAGGCATGATGCTCAAGAGCCTCCCTTTTAATGCGCAAGAGAATCGCATGAGAGAAGAGGGAGAGTCTGTGGTATCGCCTGCTGTGGCCCTCAGGAAGTTCCTGCAAGTTAGCGCGAGGAAGGGCACCGGTCGTTGTGGTGATTGCTGGTTTGCTTCTGACGCGTGAGAGGGGACCCCCTACTGCAGAGAGCCCCCGGGGCGTGTACAGCCCCGCCCTGACACGTGGCTTGCATGGTAGGGCTAGACGAGGTGTGCCTGGACACTCGTGAGCCAGCGCGGGACTCACGAGGCCCTACCTCAAGGAGGGTTATGCCTGGTCTTGGCTCTTGTTCGCTGTCTTGGTCCTTCGAGATGGTTAGACAACGCGGAGGGTCCTGAAGAAAGACGGCCGGCGTGCGGCTCCCATGGTGGGCGACAATCAAGCAGATGATAGTCATAGATTAAGCATGGAAAGCAACCTAGCTCAGGTAAATGCAGAGAAGGTGCAAGCCACTGGGTCAGGCCCGAGCGGCTTGGGGATGATGCAGCCCGAGGGGCGCCCCCAACAAGGTAAGCTAAAGACATAAAAAGGGATACATGCCACAGGGACGGACCCACGCGGCCTGGGAATGATGCAGCCCTGGGGGCGCTTCCATCTGAATGAGCCTGGAAAATGTCACCTGGTTCTGTTGGTGAGGGATAGTTGGGGCAGCTGAAGGTATGCGGCGAAGGGGCTACTCCTCATGATCCGCCGGGGCACTGAGCCTCGGGAGGCTCTGGGGGTCCAGGGGGTTCCTTGAGGACCGCCTTCATCTCCGCTAGCACAGCGTGGTGCCTGGCCTCCTGAGTCAGCAGGACGCTCCGCAGGTTGCGCTGATAGGCGATCGCCATGCTCGGCAGGCCAAAAGGCATGCAGACGTAGCTGTGAGGTGGGCCCTCGCAGCGTCCCACACGCGAAGGCCAGAAAAGCTCCTGAGAGGCGGCTCGGTTGAGCCCTGGGACATTGATGCAGACGCGCAGCCCGACATCCTCGCCTGGATGGGGAGCTGCGCCTGGCGAGCGGCGGCCGCCGCACATGGCCCTTGCGTCTTGAAGTTCCTGAGTGGTCTTGGTGATGAACTCCTGAACGGTGGTCACTCCTTGCCCTGTGTTCTTCTAAGGGAAACGTGCCATGAAGCACGCCTCCAAGTGGTGCCCAAGCGCCTCCCTCATGATGCTGGTAAAGTTTGAGGCCCTCCAGAAGAGAGCCCCCGAGCCCTGCCCGAGAGGGGCGCTGGGCGCGCCTTCCTATGCGATGGAGGGAGGCGCCCCGGGCGCGGGCGTCGATCCTGATGAGGTGCTGCTTGCCTGAGGCCCTGCGTGGCGCAGCTGCTTCTTCTTCTTGGGGTTGGCCTCAGGAGGGCGCTCGCCCTGGCTGTCGGGGTCGTCGATTGCTACAGCTTGGAAGGCACGCTCGAGGGAGCACACCGCGTCTCTTTCCCTGCACGGGACTGTGATGATTCCGCCGCTTCCTAGCATCTTGAGGACATCGTAGCCGTGGTGGGTCACTGCCATGAACTTGGCCAGGGCTGGATACCCGAGGATGGCGTTGTATGGCAGGCGAATGTAGGCGACGTCGAAGTCGATGATTTTGGTGCGGTAGTTGTTGCGTTTTCCGAAGGTAACAGGGAGGCGGACATGCCCGATCAGGGTAGTAGAGTTGTCGGTCACTCCTGAAAAAGGCTTGGTAGGCTGGAGCTGATCATATGGAACTTGGAGGTTGTCGAACGTGTTGACGGACAGGACATTGAGCCATGCGCTGCAGTCAATGAGGGTCTTGGTAACTTGCACGTTGCTGATGACTGGTGAACAGAGCATTGGGAGGACGCATGTAGTAGCTGCGCACTTGAGCTGATCTGCCGAACTGAATGTGATGGTGCACCTGGACCATCTGAGCGGGCGTGTGGCCTGGAGCTTGGGGAGGACTGCATTCACTTCGCGAGCAAACTGTTTGAAGATACGCTGCGAGGCTGGGGCTTGAGCTCCGCATAAGATGCAAGTGATCGAGCGCGGCTCCTGGAAGCTCCCAGCCCCCTCATCTTGATGGTGGTCGTCATTCCTTCTGGGTGGTGGCGGTAGTGGAGGAAGGCCAGCATTGCCTTGAGGACGATCCTCACGAGGTTGGTCCCTCCAGGCGCCCTCGCAAGGATGATCCTACCAGCGGTCCTCACGAGGCCGGTCGTGCCACTCCTGGCGCGGGCCACGGTCATCCCACCGTCCGCCACCACGTCCTCCTCCTCGGCCGTAGCCTCGGTCGCTGCGCTCGGGGCTCTAAGCTCTTGACAGTCGCTGGTGTTGTGGGTATGCAGGTTATGGAAGGCGTAGAATGGTCGGCTTCTCTTGGATGACTCGGGAAGATCTCGGCCGCGCTTGGTGTCTGGTTCCGCCGCGAGCACGACCACTCCTTTGTGTTTCACGTCCTTGGCCTTGGTCTTCTTCCCTTCTGGGTCCGCAGTAGGGAGTTCGAGGAGGGAGAGGCGCCCCTCCTCAGCTCTTGCACACTTGGTCGCGATGTTGAACAACTCCAAGGTCATGCACAGCTCCTCATGGATGGCGAGCTCCTCCTTCATCTTGACGTCGCGGACGCCGTCGGAGAACGCTGAGATGATGGCCTCGTCGGTCACCTGGGGGATCTTGATTTGCGCGCAATTGAAGCGCTGGATGTACTTCTGCACGGTCTCTCCTGGTTGTTGCTTGATGCGGCGCACGTCACCCGCGACCAGGGGGTGGTCGCGAGTGCCCTGGAAGTTGGCTATGAAGTGGTTGCGCATCTCGTCCTAGGAGGAAATCGAGACTGGAGGCAGGTTCAGGAGCCAGGAGCGGGCGCCACCCTTGAGAGCCATGGGAAACCAGTTCGCCATGACTTTCTTGTCCCTGTTGTACGCCTCGATGCTCAGCATGTAGAGTCACAGGAACTCCGCGGGGTCGGGGTGCCGTCGTAGCGAGGAGGCAGATCTGGTTTAAACTTTCCCGGCCAAGCGACGCTATGCAGCTCGGGAGTGAAGGCGCGGCAGCTGGCCACGGTCACCGGGGGCCACCTTGGAGGTGGAACTTGGTCTTGGCGCCCACGCACCGCTACGGCAAGCGGCGCGGGGCCTTGCCATAGTAAACGATCCTCGGGCAGCGGTGCGAGGAGTGGCGGAGCGTTCGCTTGCAGTCGAGGGACTTCTTGACAGCTTCTTTCTTCACGCGCGGGTGCCGGACGCGGTGGGTCGCGCCGTGGAGCCGCGCGCCTTGGTGCTAGGGCGCCGTCTTGGTGCATAGGTGGCGGAGGTGCTTCGTGAGCTGCGTCGCCCGTGGCTGGCGGAGGGCGAGGCAGAGAGTGGGATGGCGCAGGGGAGCCCCTGCGGCGCGGTCAAGCCAGTCCTCGTAAAGGTCGTCGACTGGGCGGTAGCACAGGAGCTCGTGCACCATGAGGAGCGCGGCCCGTGCGTCCATGGGAATGCGACGAGCGTGAGACGACGAACCAGCGGGAGTCAGTGATGGAGTGGCGGTGCGGCCGTCCGGTCGCACCGAGGGGTGCAGCGAGGATGCTTGCTGCTCGTTCCCCACCGAGCCGGTGGCGGCGTTGGCGGCAAGCGACATAGAGCGACGGGGTGGCCCGCCGACAGGGGCCATCTGAGCAACGCGGGTGGCGAGGGCAGCCCGGCGCTCGGCGCGAGCACGGCGTGCGTCCGCCATGGAGACGATGAAGCGACGTGATGAGGAGCGACGGAAGGGAAGCTTCGGCGCACCTCTACCTGGCACGCCAAATGTCGGATCACGGGTTCCGGCAGAACCCTTAAGGTTCGAACACTGGGGTGCGCGCGAAGATCTCCCCCTACCGATCCACGTCCTAACTCAGCTAAGATCTTACGTACTAATTTGACGAACTTGCAACGCAAAAGACACAAGATTTATACTGGTTCAGGCCATCGTTGTGGTGTAATACCCTACTCCAGTGTGGTGGCGGTGGATTGCCTCTTGGGCTGAGGATGAACAGTACAAAGGGAAGAACAGCCTCCTGAGGTTGAGGTGTTCTTGCACTTGGCGAACTTGTCCGTGTGTGGTCTCTTTTCTTCTCTAGCTACTGTTTTTGTCCCCTAGCTAGGGTGGCGGCTAGTCCTATTTATAGTGGCCCTGGTCCTCTCCCCAAATATTGAGCGGGAAGGGAGCCAACAGCGGCCAATTTGAAAGGGTACAACTAGTACAGCTTGTCCTGACAAAAGCGGTCTTCTCCTGCCAAAGGCTCTGGTGGTGACGCCGTCTTGGGCTCTGGGGTGACCTCCGTCTTGCTGTCATGCTGGTCTTGGTCTCGTTGCACCGATATGGAAACCTTTGCTTGATGCCTCGGTACTCCGCGCCTGCGCTTGCTCCCTTAGCACCAAAGAGGAAACAAGGACGCTGCGCCCGCTGGCGCCCGCCTGGCCTTGTTTGTCATGGCTTACGTCACGAGAACCTCGCGAGGTTTGCCTGGCCTTGAGCTCTCTGCCCCTCGTGAGCCATCCTGGTGAGGCCACTCCTGAGGAGGTCTTGTGTCGTCCACCTCACGAGGCTTGGCCCCTCGCGAAGGTCTTGAATGTCTTGTTGATGAAGATGGGCCGTACGGGCCCGCTCGCAGAGCCACGCCGTGGGCCGCAGGCAGACAAGTCTGGGGACCCCCGTTCCCAGAACACCGACACAATCTTAGAATATAGTGGGTACTAGGGATCAAACCCTAACAAAACTAACTCGATTATATGGTAAATCTCATCCAACCCATTATGGTCCAGCAAGCCTACGATGGAATTACTAATGCACGGAGGTGAGCATCATGAAATTGGTGATGCAGGATGGTTGATGATGACGATGGTGACGGATTCCCCTCACTGGAGCCCCGAACGGATTCCAGATCTGCCCTCCCGAGGAAGAATAGGGCTTGGCGGTGGCTCCATATCGTGAAACATGATGAATCATTCTCTTTGATTTTTTCTCCCCGAAAGAGAATGTATGGAGTTGCAGTTGAGGTCGGTGGAGATCTAGGGGGCCCACAAGGTCAGGTGGCGCGCCCCCACCCTTGTGGCCAGGGTGTGGGGCCCCTTCACTTGATTCTTTCGCCCATATTTTTTATTAATTCCAAAACTTATCTCCGTGAAGTTTCAGGTCATTCCGAGAACTTTTTATTCTGCACAAAAATAACACCATGGCAATTATGCCGAAAATAGCGTCAGTCCGGGTTAGTTCCATTCAAATCATGCAGGTTAGAGTCCAAAACTAGGCCAAAAGAGTTTGTAAAAGTAGATACGACGGAGACATATCACCCTCCTCTTCCGGTTTGATCATCTCCACCCATGCCAACTAGTGGACCTTTCTGCGTCCCTCCTCGTCTCACTACCAGAAGTTGTGTACTAGTTTTTAATACTTCTCGCAAAAACTCTTTGTCATCTTGAACACCCCCACAGGATAGGTAGGGAGAGCTTGTGCCACTGCCTTGATGTTCACGTCCTTTGCAGTGAATGACATATCTTTCGCACCAGTCTGAGCATCTTTTCGTAATCCTCTCCATTATGGGTTGGAAGAGTTCCCCTTTCATTCTTCCTTCTGGTGTAGGGAGCCCCAAGTACTTACTCTCAAAAGACGAAGCCACCACTCCAAGGATGTTTTTGATGTCCCAGTGTTTATCATTCGGGCATGACTCATTGAACATCAAGGAGCACATTTGATGGCTCAGCAGTTGGCCTGACCCTTTTTGGAAACAATCAAGAGCTCTCCTAACATCCTCTGCCTCAAGAGCTGACGCCTTGAAGAACAAGAGACTATCATCGGCGAAAAGTAGGTTTGATGTACTCGGGCTGTCTCTTGCTATTTTCATAGGGGTCAAATGACCATTTGATACTTCTTTTTTCAAAGCCAAGGTTAAACAATCCACCACCAGGAGGAACAAATAAGGGCTCGGCGGGTCTCCCTGTCGAAGTCCACTCGTTGGATGGAAAAAAATCCAAGAGTTGCCCATTCCATCTGACTGAATGTCTCACTGATTTCACACAACACATAACCCATTCAATCCATTGAGTTGAGAAGCCAAGTTTTGACATCACTCCTTTAAGGAACAACCAGCCTACCCTATCATATGCTTTTGCAAGGTCCAGCTTATAGGCACAGTGGGTTTGATGCTGATTTTTGCTATGTTGGATTTTGTGGAAGCACTCGAACACAATGATGGCGTTGTCGGTTATCATTCTTCCTGGGATGAACGCACTTTGCGTCTCTGAGACAAGGTCATCCAGAAGAAGCCATAGATGGTTCACCAAACATTTGGAGATCACCTTGTATATGACATCACACAAGCAAATGGGCCAGTAGTACTTTAGTCTTTGGGGATCTTTCCCTTTGGTTAGGTGACAAATCACGGTATCATTGATCCCTTGGGCCATCACCCAAGTGGCAAATAAATTCTTCATCCCTCTTATAATATCTGTTTTCAGAGTTCCCATATTACGGTGGTAAATCTGGGCTGGAAATCTGTCTGGCCCTAGGGCCTTGAGCCCACCAATTTGAAAGATCGCGTCAGCGATTTCTTCATCTTCGAACTCCTTTGTGATGATATCATTCACGGGCCCTATAACTTTTCTATCAATCAGGTCCATTAGTGCCTTAGGGTCCACCTCATCATCTTTTTTACATATTGCTGAAGAAATCCACTGATATACGTTTCATCGCATCCACTTCTTGCACCCACGCCCCTGATTCATCCTTGAGCATTATTATAGCATTATTTTTCTGCCTCCGAGTTTTCTTTTGGTGAAAGTACTTCGTGTTCTTATCTCCCTCTTCCGACCAAGCTACCCTCAAGCGTTGTTTCCACTTACTCTCTTCACGAAGCAACAGTTCATCCAGTTCAGTAGAAAGTTCCTTTAGTTTCCTATCCATATCACTAGTTGGTGCCCCATCAGCAACTTATTGATTTTATCTCGGGTGTCCTTTTTTTCCTTGTAACTAACCCAAAGTTTTTACTACTCCACCTTTTCAGGAAAGACCGCATCAAGCATAGCTTTCGACCGACGTCAGACAAGTTTTCAGCCTCACCTCCTTCTGACCAACTGTTTGTCAATCACCTCTCGGATATCTGTTTCCTCTCCCGCATGCTCTCGTATCTAAAGGGCATGCTACTCCTTTTGTTTTGGTTTCTTCATCCCAATTGGAGTTAGATCGGAAAATGATCTAACCTTGTTGAGAAAATATGAGTGACCCTGGATTCTAGAAACAAATCACTTCAATTAGGTGAGGCAACAGCCCTGTCCAGCCGAGCTTTGACATTCTTTAAACCTTCCTACTTGTTATTAAAAGTCCAATCCGGTCCGCTATAACCCAGATCCTGTAGGTCCAAGCACGAGAGCACATTTCTAAAATTTTCCATGTATATCTCTGATCTTTTCGTATTTGATAAATGTTGATGATGCCAAATGGTTTCATTAAAGTCACCAATAATCATCGAAGGTTCACTTGATCGGGTGGCAATTCTCTCCAACAAACTCCAAATGAGGTGTCTATCTTGGCCCTTTGGCTCTCCATAGACAAAGTTATCATGCCACTTTGGTCCATGTTGTTCTTTTCCAATCACATCAAAATACATCGGTCCATACGACAAAACTTTTATTTTTATTGTATCATCCCAATACAAAGCAATGCCAGCACCCTTGCCCTTTCCATCATGGGTCAAGCAGTGTTGATGCCTAGCCTCCATTTTATTGACTTAACTCTACTCTCACATTGCCTTGTTTCAGAGAGGAAGACGATCTTGGGCTGGTGAGTGTGCACGAGGCACAAGAGCTCCTGAACTGTCTAGGGTTGCCCGAGACCCCGACAGTTCCAACTTAGGATGCTCATTTCTCCTGACAGGCGCTCACCTTGGCATCCGTCAGTTCATTGATAGCCCCTGGATCGGTAGCTTCCGTTCCCTCCTCTAACCCCTTACTCTCTCCTTCCTCTACATGATCATTCCCTCTCATCTTTTTGTTTTTTCCCAGCTCTTCCTCACTGATTACATGGTTACTATCTCTCTATGCTATTATCTGTTGTTGCCTGCTTACCCAGAACTGACACTTCAGATTGTTTTGTGTCCCCATCACCTGCCACCACCACAACTGTGGGAGAGAGGACCGGCTGGTGGGGAAACAGTGGAGTTGGGCCAAACCCAGGAGGGTATGCCAGGTTCCCTTCATCACCGACCCCCTTGTTCTTCAGGGGGTTTGTGTTCCTAGTCTCCCCATGTGCGGGCGGGGTGTGGTTGGTATTGCCCCTCGCCCTCTCAGTTGAGATCGCAGTGGTCATGGTTGGATTAGAGACCACCCCGTTTACCTCCTCGCCTGCCTTGCCGTCGCCAAGTCGCAGCGCGCTGATGGCTGCCATTGCCCCTGGACTATAGGATCAGCTAGCACCTCGTCCGAGAGTCAGCAAATTTCACCTCTGAAGAAGCGGGTTTATATCTCTGCGCATCCTTGCCGAGCTTCTCCCAAGCAAGTTTGGCTAGCGCAGTCCATGCCTCCGCATAGACTTCCGACCCGAAGTGGAGGAAGCGGCATGCACTGCCGGCGTACGGTGCCACGTAGCCATGCTCTTGCTTTTGTTGTACGGAGATTTCCTCATAGCAGCAGTGAACCTGAGCCGCTGGTCATCCACCGAGAACCTGCAATCCCTTTCACCATGGCCAATATGACCACAATACATGCAAAATCAAGGTGCCCTCTCATACTTCACTTCTAGTTCTATCAACTCATCCTCCTCTAATTCTCTAGTTTCAATCTCATGCACGAGAGGACTATGAACATTGTGTTCCACCCTGACTCTAACAAATTCAGAGAAAATCCTACCATTTTTGTCCGCGTCTACCATCAGGACCTTGCCAAGCAAGCGGCCTAACTGCCATCCTACTTCTTCAGAGAGCATGAGGGGAGGTACATCATATATTGTATCCCAAATAGGCATAACATTTAGAGCTACCTCAGCAGGTTTCCCCTCTCCGTCGAAGGGCATGATCAGGAAGGCGTCCTTGCGATGTGTCCATGGCCCGTTCTCTAGGACAAAACGTCGCCCTCACGCTCGAACTCAAGCATGAAGCGATTGTTGCAGAGCTGGGTGCAGATGAGATTCCGCGCAACCCCCACTTGCTCTTGAGCTCACCGAACAGGCCCTCCGTGCTAAAAGGGCAGGACAGAGAAGAAATAGCCCACGGCTAGCCAGTGCATCCGCATAGCTGCCAGGGCTTTGGTCAGGTCCAGGACCACCACTTCCTTGCTCTTCTTATTAGTCGCCACAGGGACAATGCTGGAGCGCATCTCCTCCTGGGAATTCCCCTCACGCCCGCCATGCGAGGAGCTCCCCTTCAGCAGATTCCTTTCGCCCCGAGCCTCGCCATTCGAGACCACCTCTTCAAGCTTGCTGCGCCATGGGCTTCTTCATCTTGCGTTCACAGGAGGTTTCCATGGGTGGGAAGTGTGTTCTTGATGAGAGACAGAGAAGGGTTTGTGTGGTTTGTTTCATCTCCTATCCTCCCTTTATATCACTCTTCGTCTCGGCCCTCGTGTTTAGAGCTAATTTCTTTCCTGATCTCAGGGTCATACCTGAAACTTGGCGAGAGATCAAATCATTCCAATCCATTGGTGATCGCAATCGCCGATCTAGTGGATCACTTGCCTGAGACATGTAATGGTGTTCCAATTTTTGTTGCTTGCTTCCCAAAAACCATACCACTGTTTTATTTCTATCTGTTGTATCATCCTATGTTTCCTCTAGCTGAGCCGACCGTGTCACGCAAATCCTCTGCTTCTCTTCCTTGAGCCTATAAGAATGTTCATAACACACAATCCTGACATTCCCGCCAGATTTGATTGCAGGTGTACCATTTTCCTTGTTGGGGTCACCCGTCTGATGTGCTTCCTTATCCCCTTCAAAAGTTTCAGCCAATTTGTCCTCACAATTGACCGCCGATTTGAAATCCAGTGATTCCGCCCTTTCCCTAGCAACACCGCCGAACAACTCTCTGATCTGATCTGCTCTTTGTCTAACCTTTCTCAATATCTGACATGATTCCGCCTTTCCTTTATTCCCCTAATTTCTCCTCGAGTTCCTCTCCAATCTCATACTAGAGACCCAGCATCAGATTGATTTGTCCATTTCCTTCCGGATCTAGCGAAGCCCTAGTGGATCTTCATCTATCAGGTCGTGGTGATGTGGGATATTAGATTCGTCCTCACCTGGGAATTGGGGGAGATCCGATCTTATCGCACCAGCTGGCCATTGCGCCGCAGCCGGGGACGTCGCCCCGGCAGAGCACGTCACCATGCTTCGCTTCTCCTCCACCACACCAATGTAGCCACCCTGTAATGGCTCAGCTGATCTGATCTAGGTGGCCGGCCAGCCGCAACGCGCACATCTAAAGATGTTTGTTCATGTTCAATCCTCAAAATTGAACGGGAAATATTTTCCAAGGTTATATTGGCCGCACATATGTTGCAACTGATGCTTTGCATTGCTTCTACTTTGTTGCACTCCCATTAGCTTAATTTACACATCGTGTATGTGAATACGCTCTGCCTATCCTTTTTCAGTACATATTCCATCTGTCATCATACCATATTTATCCATTCAAATGTTGTTCTTGTGTATCAGACATTCAAAAAGAAGAGGGCGATTGCTGATCACGGAGGAGCACAAACAAATTATTTGGAAAAGGTAGTGACACATGGTAAATCAAATAGCCCATTAGGTGTAGTTGCAATATCACCAGACCCAAGAAACATAGCCACTACTCTAGCAGACTCTAGCCCTACTACACTAGCCACCTGTGATGCCCCAACTCAACAGGCCCCAACTGGAGCAAACAATATGATGATGCCAGTTGGCATAGCACCAACCCTACGATGCAAAACCCCCATTCCAGGAAAGAGTACACCAAATCTAGTTGCCAAATCCCTTTTCAAACGAGAGAGAGAGCCCCAATTGCAGCAAATACGACCCCTATTCCACTTCTTCCCAGTTTAGAAGATGAAGCTTATATTGTTGTCAGAAACTTTGTGCGCATCTTTCTTCCTGGAAAGATTATACCACTGACAAAAAACAATTTCCAATCTTCCTCTGCAACTTACGCGTAAGTAATGTACTAATGTTATTCATGGTAATTACTGCATATGTTTCTGCTGACAGAATACACAAGATTTCATTCTTTTAAATAGGCGAGGACCAAACTGGATAGTCAAGACGAGCAAGGGTTGGTTGCGCTTTTCAAGCACTCGTTGATGAAGTATCGTTCCTACCCGAGGCAAGCGCACTTCAATGGCAAGACTCTAAACGAAATTTCTATAAAGTCTCCGGTGCTACATTTATTCGATAGTCAGTGGAATAATCTTGTTACACATTGGTCTCGTCTCCGGCATAAGGTATTGTCTATGATATCACATCATAATTTGAACTACATTTCTGCATGCGCCTTACCGTCTCACTTGTACGAAAACTGTTTGCAGAAGAACATTCATTCCACTACAAAAAAAGACACATCCTGTTGGGGAACGTAGTAATTTCAAAATTTTCCTACACACACGCAAGATCATGGTGATGCATAGCAACGAGAGAGGAGAGTATTATCTATGTACCCTCGTAGACCGGAAGCGGAAGCGTTAGCACAACGCGGTTGATGTAGTCGTACGTCTTCACGGCCCGACCGATCAAGCACCAAAACTACGGCACCTCCGAGTTCTAGCACACGTTCAGCTCGATGACGATCCCCGGACTCCGATCCAGCAAAGTGTCGGGGAAGAGTTCCATCAGCACGACGGCGTGGTGACGATCTTGATGTTCCACCGTCGCAGGGCTTCGCCTAAGCACCACTACAATATTATCGAGGATTATGGTGGAGGGGGGCACCGCACACGGCTAAGAGAACGATCACGAAGATCAACTTGTGTGTCTAGAGGTGCCCCCTTGCCCCTGTATATAAAGGAGCAAGGGGGGAGGCCGGACGGCCCTTGGGGCGCACCAAGGAGGGGGGCGTCCTCCTCCTAGTAGGCGTAGGACTCCCCTTTCCTAGTCCAACTAGGAAGAGAGAAGGGGGAAGGAAAGAGAGGGAGAGGGAGAGGGAAAGAGGGGCCGCGCCCCCTCCCCTAGTCCAATTCGGACTCCCCATGGGAGGGATCGCGCCACCTCCTGGGCTGCTGCCCTCTCTCTCCCCTCAGGCCCACTAAGGCCCAATACTTCCCCGAGGGGTTCCGGTAACCCTTCCGGCACTTCGGTTTTCTCCGAAATCACCCGAAACACTTCCGGTGTCCGAATATAGTCGTCCAATATATCGACCTTTATGTCTCGACCATTTAGAGACTCCTCATCATGTCCGTGATCATATCTGGGACTCCGAACAACCTTCGATACATCAAAATATATAAACTCATAATGAAACTGTCATCGTAACGTTAAGCGTGCGGACCCTACGGGTTCGAGAACAATGTAGACATGACCGAGACACATCTCCGGTCAATAACAAATAGTGGAACCTGGATGCTCATATTGGCTCCTACATATTCTACGAAGATCTTTATCAGTCACACCGCACAACAACATACGTTGTTCCCTTTGTCATCGGTATGTTACTTGCCCGAGACTCGATCGTCGGTATCTCAATACCTAGTTCAATCTCGTTATCGGCAAGTCTCTTTACTCGTTCCGTAATACATCATCTCGCAACTAACTCATTTGTTGCATTGCTTGCAAGGCTTAAGTGATGTGCATTACCGAGAGGGCCCAGAGATACCTCTCCGACAATCGGAGTGACAAATCCTAATCTCGAAATACGCCAACCCAACATGTACCTTTGGAGACACCTATAGAGCACCTTTATAATCACCCAGTTACGTTGTGACGTTTGGTAGCACACAAAGTGTTCCTCTGGTAAACGGGAGTTGCGTAATCTCATAGTCACAGGAACATGTATAAGTCATGAAGAAAGCAATAGCAACATACTAAATGATCGGGTGCTAAGCTAATGGAATGGGTCATGTCAATCACATCATTCTCCTAATGATGTGATCCCGTTAATCAAATGACAACACATGTCTATGGTTAGGAAACATAACCATCTTCGATTAACGAGCTAGTCAAGTAGAGGCATACTAGTGACGTTTAGTTTGTCTATGTATTCACACAAGTATTATGTTTCCGGTTAATACAATTCTAGCATGAATAATAAACATTTATCATGAAATAAGGAAATAAATAATAACTTTATTATTGCCTCTAGGGCATATTTCATTCACATCCGTGACATTTTGGGCTGAATGGTTTTTTTCCTATCATTCTTATGACACTTCTATGACGAAAACTGTGACAAAAACACGTATCATCATAGATGTGGTGGGCTCCTAATTCTATTACAAAAAATGGGCTTTTCATCCTGGGCGGGCCGGAGACGCAGCTGCATGACATTCTTTGACCGTTCATGAGGGAAAAAATCATGGTAGAAGCAAGGGTGAGGAAAATATCGGGGAGTTCCCAGTTACGGTGGGTGGTCGGGGCCAAGCGATGCATCGTGGTTTGCGCGTTTCTCTCGTGTACGCGCGTGTGTGCGAGCCGTTGGCCAACTGAACTGAGCGATCGCACGTTACTGAACCTGAGCAATTGATCCCTTGGCTGTTAACTCAACCCGAGCATTTCGTTCACAACTGACTGAACCCGAGTGATTCCTTCGCTGTTGCTGCTAACTGAACCGAGCGATCGATCACTACTGCTTACTGAAGCTGATCGAGTCGCTAATACGTTTCCAACGTATCTATAATTTTTTATTGTTCCATGCTGTTATGTTATCATTCTTGGATGTTTTATAATCATTTTATAGTCATCTTATATCATTTTTTGGTACTAACCTATTGACATAGTGTCAAGTGCCAGTTGCCGTTTTTTGCATGTTTTTACATCGCAGGAAATCAATATCAAACGGAGTCCAAACACCACAAAACTTTTTGTCGATTTTTTATGGACCAAAAGACCACCACTGGGCTAGAGCAGCACCTGGGGGGTGCCCCGAGTGAGGCACAACCCACTAGGGCTCGCCTGGGGGCCCAAGCGGGCCCAGGTGGGTTGTGCCCACCTCGGTGGCCTCCCGCACCCCCTCTTCACCCTATAAATTCCAAAATATTCCATAAACCCTCAGGGTTACCTTAGATCAGAAGTTCCACCATCGCAGGCCTCTGTAGCCACCGAAAACAAATCTAGACCCCGTTCAGGCACCCTGCCGAAGGGGGGGAATCATCTCTGGTGGCCATCTTCATCATCCCGACGACCACTAATACGTCTCCAACGTATCTATAATTTTTTATTGTTCCATGCTATTATATTATCTTCTTTAGATGTTAATGGGCTTTATTTTACACTTTTATATTATTTTTGGGACTAACCTATTAACCGGAGGCCCAACCCAAATTGCTGTTTTTTTTGCCTATTTTAGTGTTTCATAGAAAAGGAATATCAAAAGGAGTCCAAATGGAATGAAACCTTTGGGAACGTCATTTTTGGAACAAACATGATCCAGGAGACTTGGAATGGACTCAAGCAATCAACGAGGCGGCCACGAGGCAGGGGGCGCGCCCACCCCCTGGGCGCGCCCTCCACCCTCGTGGGCCCCTTGTTGCTCCATCGCCCTACTTCTTCCTCCTATATATATCCATATACCCCACAAACATCCAGGAGCACCACGAAACCCTATTTCCACCGCCGCAACCTTCTGTACCCAAGAGATCCCATCTTGGGGCCTTTTCCGAAGCTCCGCCGGAGGGGGCATTGATCACGGAGGTCCTCTACATAAACTCCATGGCCTCTCTGATGATGTGTGAGTAGTTTACCTCGGACCTACGGGTTCATAGCTAGTAGCTAGATGACTTCTTCTCTCTCTTTGGATCTCAATACAAAGTTCTCCTCGATTCTCTTGGAGATCTATTTAATCTAACTCTTTTTGCGGTGTGTTTGTCGAGATCCGATGAATTGTGTGTTTATGATCAAGTCTATCTATGAACAATATTTGAATCTTCTCTGGATTCTTTTATGCATGATTGGTTTATCTTTGCAAGTCTCTGCGAATTATCAGTTTGGTTTGGCCTACTAGATTGATCTTTCTTGCAATGGGAGAAGTGCTTAGCTTTTGGTTCAATCTTGCGGTGCTCGATCCTAGTGACAGAAGGGAAACGAAACATATTGTATTGTTGCCATCGAGGATAAAAAGATGGGGTTTATATCATATTGCATGAGTTTATCCCTCTACATCATGGCATCTTGCTTAAGGCATTACTCTGTAATTCTGAACTTAATACTCTAGATGCATGCTGGATAGCGGTCGATCTGTGGAGTAATAGTAGTAGATGCAGAATCGTTTTGGTCTACTTGTCTCGGATGTGATGCTTACATACATGATCATGCCTAGATATTCTCATAATTATTCGCTTTTCTATCAATTGCTCGACAGTAATTTGTTGACCCACCGTAATACTTATGCTATCTCGGGAGAAGCCACTAGTAAAACCTATGCCCCCCGGGTCTATTTTCCATCATACAAGTTTCCAATCTATTTTGTTTTGCAATCTTTACTTTCAATCTATATCATAAAAATACCAAAAATATTTATCTTATTATTGTCATCTCTATCAGATCTCACTCTTGCAAGTGGTCGTGAAGGGATTGACAACCCCTTTATCGCATTGGTTGCGAGGTTCTTATTTGTTTGTGTAGGTACGAGGTGACTCACGCGTGGTCTCCTATTGGATTGATACCTTGGTTCTCAAAAACTGAGGGAAATACTTACCCTGCTTTACTACATCACCCTTTCCTCTTCAAGGGAAAACCAACGCAGTGCTCAAAAGGTAGCAATAAGGATTTCTAGCGCCGTTGCCGGGGAGATGTACGCCAAGTCAAGACATACCAAGTACCCATCACAACTCTTATCCTCCGCATTATATTATTTGCCATTTGCCTCTCGTTTTCCTCTCCCCCACTTCACCCTTGCCGTTTTATTCGCCCCCTTTTTCCGTTTGCCTCTTTTTCGCTTGCTTGTTGTTTGCTTATGTGTTGGATTGCTTGCTTGTCATGATGGCTCCAGATAATACAAAATTGTGTGACTTTGCCAATACCAACAATAATGATTTTATTAGCACTCTGATTGCTCCTCTTACCGATGCTGAATCTTGTCATGAAAGATCCATTTTGTGGCCTTCCTAATGAAGATGCCGGTAGCCATCTAAACAACTTTGTTGATTTGTGTGATATACAAAAAAAGAAAGACGAGGACAACGATATTGTTAAACTTAAGCTATTTCCGCTTTCTCTTAGAGATCGCGCTAAGGCTTGGTTTTCGTCTTTGCCTAAAAATAGTATTGATTCATGGAATAAGTGCAAAGATGCTTTTATCTCTAAGTATTTTCCTCCTGCTAAGATCATCTCTCTTAGAAACGACATTATAAATTGTAAGCAACTTGATCATGAACATGTTGCACAAGCTTGGGAGAGGATGAAATCAATGATATGTAATTGCCCTTCCATTGGTTTCAATTTATGGATGATTATACAAAAAAATTATGCCGGATTTAATTTTGCTTCTACAAATCTTTTAGATTCGGCGGCGGGAGGCACTTTTATGGAAATCACTTTAGGAGAAGCTACCAAACCCCTAGATAATATTATGCTTAATTATTCTCAATGGCACACTAAAAGATCTACTAGTAAAAAGGTGCATGCAATTGAAGAGATTAATGTTTTGAGTGGAAAGATGGATGAACTTATGAAATTGTTTGCTAATAAGAGTGATCCTACTGATCCTAATGATATGCCTTTGTCTACTTTGATTGAGAATAATAATGAATATATGGATGTGAATTTTGTTGGTAGGCACAATTTTGGTAATAACGCGTATGGAGGTAATTTTAATTCTAGGCCATTTCCCTGTAATTCCTCCAAATAATTATGGTAATTACTACAACAATTCTTATGGAAATTTCAATAAGATACCCTCTGATTTTGAATCTAGTATTAAAGAATTTATTACTTTGCAAAAGAGTTTCAATGCTTTGATTGAAGAAATATTGCTTAAGATTGATGTGTTGGCTAGGAAGGTGGATAGAATTTCTCTTGATGTTGATTCTTTGAAACTTAGATCTATTCCACCTAAGCATGATATCAATGAGTCTCTCAAAGCCATGAGAATTTCCATTGATGAGTGCAAAGAAAGAACCGCTAGGATGCGTGCTAAAAGAGATTGTTTTGTAAAAGCGTGTTCTTCTAGTTTTCATGATAATAAAGATGAAGATCTAAAAGTGATTGATGTGTCCCCTATTAAATCTTTGTTTTGCAATATGAATCTTGATAATGATGGGACTGGAGATGAGTTAACTTTAGTTAGAAGGCGTCCCAATGATTCGGAGTTTTTAGATCTTGATGCAAAAGTTGGTAAAAGTGGGATTGAAGAGGTCAAAACTTTATATAGCAATGAACCCACCATCTTGGATTTCAAGGAATTTAATTATGATAATTGCTCTTTGATAGATTGTATTTCCTTGTTTCAATCCGTGCTAAATTCTCTTCATGCTTATAGTCAAAATAAAGCTTTTACTAAACATATCGTTGATGCTTTGATGCAATCTTATGAAGAAAAACTTGAGTTGGAAGTTTCTATCCCTAGAAAACTTTATGATGAATGGGAACCTACTATTAAAATTAAAATTAAAGATCATGAATGCTACGCTTTGTGTCATTTGGGTGCTAGTGTTTCCACGATTCCAAAAACTTTATGTGATTTGCTAAGTTTCCGTGAATTTGATGATTGTTCTCTAAATTTGCACCTTGCAGATTCCACTATTCAGAAACCTATGGGAAAGATTAATGATGTTCTTATTGTTGCAAATAGTAATTATGTGCCCATAGATTTCATTGTTCTTGATATATATTGCAATCCATCATGTCCTATTATTCTTGGTAGACCTTTCCTTAGAACGATTGGTGCAATTATTGATATGAAGGAAGGGAATATTAAATTCCAATTTTACATTAAGGAAAGACATGGAACACTTCCCTAGAAAGGAAGTTAAATTACCACATGAATCTATTATGAGAGCCACTTATGGATTGCCTACCAAAGATGGCAATACCTAGATCTATGCTTGCTTTTATGCCTAGTTAGGGGCGTTAAACGATAGCGCTTGTTGGGAGGCTACCCAATTTTATTTTTATTCCTTGCTTTTTGCTCATATTTAGTAATAAATAATTTATCTAGCCTCTGTTTTGGTTGTGTTTTTTTGTGTTTAATTAGTGTCTGTGCCAAGTAGAACTGTTGGGTAGACTTGGGGAAAGTCTTCTTGATCTTGCTATAAAAAACAGAAACTTTATCGCTCACGAGAATTGCTGCAATTTTTTATTGGAGATTTCTATTTAGTTAATTATTTTTTCAGATGATTAATAGATAAATTCCTCACGTCCATAATTTTATTTTAGAATTTTTGGGGTTCCAGAAGTGGTCGAAACCTACAGATTACTACAAACTGTTCGGTTTTTGACAGGTTCTGTTTTTCGTGTGTTGTTTGCTTATTTTTATGAATATATGGCTAGTAAAAGAGTTTATAAACCTTAGAGAAGTTGGAATACAGTAGGTTTAACACCAATATAAATCAAGAATGAGTTCATTACAGTACCTTGAAGTGGTGGTTTGTTTTCTTTTACTAATGGAGCTCACGAAGATTTTCTTTTAAGTTTTGTGTTGTGAAGTTTTCAAGTTTTGGGTAAATATTTGATGGATTATGGAACAAGGAGTGGCAAGAGCCTAAGATTGGGGATGCCCATGGCACCCCAAGGTAAAATACAAGCACACCAAAAGGCCTAAGCTTGGGGATGCCCCGGAAGGCATCCCCTCTTTTTCTTCATCTATCAATAACTTTACTTGGAGCTATATTTTTATTCGCCACATGATATGTGTTTTGCTTGGAGCATCTTGTATGATTTGAGTCTTTGCTTTTTAGTTTACCACAATCATCCTTGCTGTACACACCTTTTGGTACAGACACACATGAATTGGGATTTATTAGAATACTCTATGTGCTTCACTTATATCTTTTGAGCTATATAGTTTTTGCTCTAGTGCTTCGCTTATATCTTTTAGAGCATGGCAGTGGTTTTATTTTATAGAAATAATTGATCTCTCATGCTTCACTTATACCATTTTGAGAGTCCTTTAGAACAACATGGTAATTCACTTTGGCTATAAATTTTAAATGCTAAGAGAAGTTGGATGCTTAATAGATGGTTTTGAGATATAAAGGTGGTAATATTAGAAGTGAGCTAGTTGACTAATTGTGAAATTGATGAATACTTGTGTTGAAGTTGGCAAGTCCCGTAGCATGCACTTATGGTGAACATTATGTGACAAATTTTAAGCATGGGGTGTTCTTTTATTGCTTTCCTTATGAGTGGCGGTCGGGGACGAGCAATGGTCTTTTCCTACCAATCTATCCCCCTACGATCATGCGCGTGGTGCTTGGTTTTGATGACTTGCAGATTTTTGCAATAAGTATCTGAGTTCTTTATGACTAATGTTGAGTCCATGGATTATACGCACTCTCACCCTTCCATCATTGCTAGCCTCTTCGGTACCGTGCATTGCGCTTTCTCACCTTGAGAGTTGGTGCAAACTTCGCCGGTGCATCCAAACCCCGTGATATGATACGTTCTATCACACATAAGCCTCCTTATATCTTCCAAGGAACAGCCACCATACCTACCTATTATGGCATTTCCATAGCTATACCAAGATATATTGCCATGCAACTTTCCACCGTTCCATTTATTATGACACGCATCATCATTGTCATATTGCTTTGCATGATCATGTAGTTGACATCGTATTTGTGGAAAAGCCACCGTTCATAATTTTTTCATACATGTCACTCTATATTCATCGCAATCCCGATACACCGCCGGAGGCATTCACATAGAGTCATATTTTGTTCTAAGTATCGAGTTGTAATTCTGGAGTTGTAAGAAAATAAAAGTGTGATGATCATCATTAGAGCATTGTCCCATGTGAGGAAATGATGATGGAGACTATGATTCCCCCATAAGTCGGGATGAGACTCCAGACGGAAAAAAAGAGAGAAAGAAAAGAGGCCAAAAGAAGAAGAAAAGAAAGAAAGCCCAAAATATATATATATATATATATATATATATTTAAATGAGAGAAAAAGAGAGAAGGGAGAATGTTACTATCCTTTTTCCACACTTGTGCTTCAAAGTAGCACCTTGATCTTCATGATAGAGAGTCTCTTATTTTGTCACTTTCATATACTAGTGGGAATTTTTCATTATAGAACTTGGCTTGTATATTCCAATGATGGGCTTCCTCAAATGCCCTAGGTCTTCGTGAGCAAGCGAGTTGGATGCACACCCACTTAGTTTCATTGATGAGCTTTCATATATTTATAGCTCTAGTGCATCTGTTGCATGGCAATCCCTACTCCTTGCATTGACATTAATCGGTGGGCATCTCCATAGCCCATTGATTATCCGCGTCAATGTGAGACTTTCTCCCTTTTTTGTCTTCTCACACAACCTCAATCATCATATTTATATTCCACCCATAGTGCTATGTCCATGGCTCGCGCTCATATATTGCGTGAAAGTTGAAAGAGTTTGAAAAGGCTAAGTATGAAACACTTACTTGGCTTGTCATCGGGGTTGTGCATGATGAGAGCATTTTGTGTGACGAAAATGAAGCATGGACAAACTATATGACTTTGTAGGGATAAGTTTTCTTTGGCTATGGTATTTTGATAAGACATAATTGCTTAATTAGCATACTTGGAGTATTACTATTTTATGTCAACAATAAACTTTTTTCTTAAATCTTTCGGATCTGAAAATTCATGCCACAATAGAGAAAAATACATTGAAGAATATTCTAGGAAGCATTCCACATCAAAAATTCTGTTTTTATCATTTACCTACTCGAGGACGAGTAGGAATTAAGCTTGGGGATGCTGATACATCTCCAACGTATCTATAATTTTTTATCGCTCCATGCTATTATATTATCTATCTTAGATGTTAATGGGCTTCATTTTACACTTTGATATTATTTTTGGGACTAACCTATTAACCGGAGGCCTAGCCCAAATTTTTGTTTTTTGCCTATTTCAGTGTTTCGTAGAAAAGGAATATCGAACGGAGTCCAAATGGAATGAAACCTCCGGGAACATGATTTTTGGAACAAACGTGATCCAGGAGACTTTGAGTGGATGTCAAGAAATTAACGAGGCGGCCACGAGGCAGGGGGCGCGCCCAGCCCCCTGGGCGCGCCCTCCACCCTTGTGGGCCCCTCGTTGCTCCACTGACCTACTTCTTCCTCCTATATATATATATATATATATATATATATATATATATATATATATATATATATATATATATATACACACCCCGCAAACATCCAGGATCAGCAAGAAACCCTATTTCCACCACCACAACCTTCTGTACCCAAGAGATCCCATCTTGGGGCCTTTTCCGGAGCTCCGCTGGAGGGGGCATTGATCACGGAGGGCCTCTACATCAACTCCATGGGCTATCCGATGATGTGTGAGTAGTTTACCTCAGACCTACGGGTCCATAGCTAGTAGCTAGATGACTTCTTCTCTCTCTTTGGATCTCAATACAAAGTTCTCCTCGATTCTCTTGGAGATCTATTTGATGTAACTCTTTTTGAGGTGTGTTTGTCGAGATCCGATGAATTGTGGGTTTATGATCAAGTCTATCTATGAACAATATTTGAATCTTCTCTGAATTCTTTTGTGCATGATTGGTTTATCTTTGCAAGTCTCTTCGAATTATCAGTTTGGTTTGGCTTACTAGATTGATCTTTCTTGCAATGGGAGAAGTGCTTAGCTTTGGGTTCAATCTTGCGGTGCTCGATCCCAGTAACAGAAAAGGAAACGACACGTATTGTATTGTTGCCATCGAGGATAAAAATATGGGGTTTATATCATATTGCATGAGTTTATCCCTCTACATCATGTCATCTTGCTTAAGGCGTTACTCTGTTCTTATGAACTTAATACTCTAGATGCATGCTGGATAGCGGTCGATGTGTGGAGTAATAGTAGTAGATGCAGGCAGGAGTCGCTCTACTTGTCACGGACGTGATGCCTATATACATGATCATACCTAGATATTCTCATAATGATTTGCTTTTCTATCAATTCCTCGATAGTAATTTGTTCACCCACCGTAATACTTATGCTATCTTGAGAGAAGCCACTAGTGAAACCTATGGCCCCTGGGTCTATTCTCCATCATACAAGTTTCCAATCTATTTTATTTTGCAGTCTTTACTTTCAATCTATATCATAAAAATACCAAAAATATTTATCTTATTATTATTATCTCTACCAGATCTCACTCTTGCAAGTGGCCGTGAAGGGATTGACAACCCCTTTATCGCGTTGGTTGCGAGGTTCTTATTTGTTTGTGTAGGTACGAGGTGACTCGCGCGTGGTCTCCTACTGGATTGATACCATGATTCTCAAAAACTGAGGGAAATACTTACGCTACTTTGCTGCATCACCCTTTCCTCTTCAAGGGAAAACCAACACAGTGCTCAAGAGGTAGCAGATGCTTACCGATATTACCTATTCTTTGGCATTCATCACAAGATAAGACGAACTTACGGGCATCCTTGAAGAGAGTAGGCCAATAAAATCCAGATTGCAATACCTTGTGCGCAGTTCTATCTCCAGCATGATGTCCTCCATAAGCTTCAGAGTGACATTTTCGTAGGATTTGTCCATGTTCAAGCTCAGGTACACAACATATAATAATACCATATACTCCTTCTTTATAGAGATGTGGTTCATCCCAAAAGTAGTGTCTTAACTCTTAAATCATAAAATAATTTTTTTTCTTTTGTTGGTATGTAAAGCTAGGTTGTAAATATTTAGCAACAATGTAATTAGCATAGTCAGCATATCAAGGAGTGTTATGAAAAACATTTATTGCAGCTAACTGCTCATCAGGAAAAGTATCATCAATAGTAGTGGGTCATCAAGCACATTTTCAAGCCTAGACAAGTTCTCAGCTATGGGGTTCTTAGCTCCTTTTCTATCAGTGATATGTAAATCAAATTCTTGTAGCAAGAGAACCCATCGAATAAGTCTAGGTTTAGCATCTTTCTTTTCCATATGATATTTTATAGCAGCATGGTCGGTGTGAACAATTACTTTTGAATCAACAATGTAGGATCTAAATTTATCACAAGCAAACACCACTGCTAGAAATTATTTTTTAGTAGTAGCATAATTTCGTTGAGCACTGGTTATATGATCCTATTATATTAGCATTGTTGGGAGATTGCACCAGCGAAAGCACGGACCCTAGGCCTCATTTTCAAGCATTGCAATACCATTTTTGTGCCCATTTACTATTTGCTACCTTACTGTTTTTATTTTTTCAAATTATAAAAATATATTTCTACCATCAATATTACACTTTTATCACCATCTCTTCGCCAAACTAGTGCACCTATACAATTTGCCATTGTATTGGGTGTGTTGGGGACACAAGAGATTTTTGTTTTTGATTGCGGGGTTGTTTGAGAGAGACCATCTTCATCCTACGCCTCCCACGGATTGATAAACCTTAGGTCATCCACTTGAGGGAAAATTGCTACTGTCCTACAAAACTCTACGCTTGGAGGCCCAACACGTGTCTACAAGAATAAAGTTTCGTAGTAGAAATCAAGCTCTTTTCTGGTGCTATTGCCGGGGAGGTGAGTGCTTGAATCTTTTAGTTTCTTGTTTTATCACTAGTTTGGTTCGTAAAAGAAAACGACCAAAAAAATAGAATTGAGGTTGCATCATATTATTCATCTTTATAATGTCTTTCGTGAAAATGATGGAAAGGAAAATTGTGCTCAATTGATAGAAGAAGAATTCTATAAAATGTTTGATAAAAAATCTTTGAATGACGAGCATGATTGCAATGTTGTTAGTATGAAATCTATGAATATTCATGATGCTAATATTATGAAATACCATAAGCTTGGGTATGCAATGTTTGATGAAGATGATATTTTTAGTCCCCCAAGATTTAATGTGCAAATTTGTTATAATGATTGCATGCCTCCTATTTATGATTATTATAATGATGAAAGTGGATTCAAAGAGGTCATGACTTTATTTAATGATGAATCCACCATTTTGGATGAGGCTTCAATTGACTATGATAACAATGTTGCTATCTATGATGATTATGATGATGACATGTATGCTATAAAGAATAATGATAACCATGAAACTTGTCATCATGATGTTATTTTTCACTTCATGATAGTTATTTTGTTGAGTTTGCTCCCACTACTTTTGATGAGAAGAAATTTGCTTATGTGGAGAGAAATAAGTTCTGTATGCTTTTGTGTCATGAAAAGAATGCTTTATGTGAAAGTTATATTGTTGAATTCATTCATAATGCTACTGGAAATTATTATGCGAGAGTAACTTATGCTTTATGATGCTCTCTTTGTGTTTCAATTCTTATTTTTTTTTATGTGAGCATCATTGAAATCATCATGCCTAGCTAAAGGGCATTAAAGAAAAGCGCTTGTTGGGAGACAAACCAACACTTTTACCTACTGTTTTTGTGTGTTCACATGATTAGCTACTGTAGTAATCATGTTTTATTGCTTTTGTTTCATTAAAGTGCGAAGTAAGACCTTTGGGATGGCTTACGGTGATAGTTGATTTGATCTTGCTGAAAGACAGAAACTTTTGCGCTCAGGAAAAAAATCTCATTTTTAACAGAAGCGCGATAAAATGCTGATTCTTTTTGCAGAATATTAATAGAAAAATTACCCTGGTTTTCCTATTTTTTCAGAATTTTTTGAGTCGCAGAAGTATGGTTAGAGTACAGATTACTACAGACTATCCTGTTTTTGACAGATTCTGTTTTCAATGCATAGTTTGCTTGTTTTCTAGTTTCCGTGGCTTATATTGCTCAATATAAATTGTGGAAATGATATGATACAGTAGGAATTGTGTGGAAACAATTATGAATCTTGTCTTTGACAGTACCAAAGTGAAACGGTTTGCTCTTTATCATACTAACCTATCTCATGAAGTTCTGTTAAGTTTTGTGTGATTGAAGTTTACAAGTTTTGGGTGAGATGTCGATATGAGGAGAATAAAGAGTGATAAGAACCTAAGCTTGGGGATGCCCAAGGCATCCCAAGTTAATATCTATCCAAGCAACAAGGCTTGGGGATGCCCCGGAAGGCATCCCCTCTTTCGTCTCCAACATTATCGGTAACCTCACTTGGAGCTATGTTTTCATTCGTCACATGATATGAGTTTTACTTGGAGCGTCATTTTATTTTATTAGGATTTGCTTGATGTTATTTAGAATAATATTTTGCATCTTTAATTTAAATAAAAGTGGCAATGATAGCCTTTGCCATGCTTATTTTGCAAGTATACATGTTGCTGTTTGAAAATAGAAAGTTTACCGCTGTTACAAAAATTCCCTAGAAAAGTCAAAATGAGATAAATGTTGAAACTTTCTGCAAAATGAGCTACCTCGAAACTTTTTGTGGATTTTTTATGGACCAGAAGACCACCAATGGGCAAGAGCAGCACCTGGCGGGTGCCTGGGGGGGCACAACCCACCAGGGCGCGCCCAGGTGGGTTGTGCCCACCTCGATGGCCTCCCGCACCCCCTCTTCGCCCTATAAATTCCCAAATATTCCAAAAACCCTCGGGGTTACCCTAGATCAGAAGTTCTGCCACCGCAGGCCTCTGTAGCCACCGAAAACCAATCTAAACCCTGTTTCGGCACCCTACCGGAGGGGGGAATCATCTCCGATGGCCATCTTTATCATCCCGGCGGCCACCACGATGAGGAGGGAGTAGTCCACCCTCAGGTTGAGGGTTTGTACCAGTAGCTATGTGTGTAATCTTTCTCTCTCACGTTCTTGAGGTGTCACGATCTGGATGTATCACGGGCTTTGTTAATATAGTCAGATCATATGGTGTTTCCCCTCTCTATCTTGTTGTGATGAATTGAGTTTTTCCCTTTGAGGTTTCGTTGTTATCGGATTGAATACGTTTATGGATTTGAGAGCACTTCATATATGTCTTGCACATGAATACTCGTGGTGGCAATGGGGTATCATATTGATTCACTTGTTATATGTTTTGGCACTCAACTCGCGGATTCCAGAGGTGATATTGGCGTAATCTATGCATAGGGGTTGATGCATCTTCTTGTCTTTGTTTCTCCGGTAGAAATCTTGGGGCACTCTTTGAGGTTCTTTGTGTTGGATTGAATATTATGAATCTGTATTTGCTTTGGTGTTATTTTAGTACGAACTCTTGGTTATATTGATCGGAAAGAATAACTTTCAGGTGGTTTCATACCCTACAAACAATTTCTTCTTATGTTCTCCACTAGATAGGAACTTTGGAGTGATTCTTCATCGCACTTTGAGAGCTGGTTATATGATCCAATTATATTAGCATTGTTGGGAGATTGCACTAGCGAAAGTACGGACCCTAGGCCTCATTTTCAAGCATTGCAATACCGTTTTTGTGCCCGTTTACTATTTGCTACCTTGCTGTTTTTATTTATTCAGATTATAAAAATATATTTCTGCCATCAATATTACACTTTTATCACCATCTCCTCGCCGAACTAATGCACCTATACAATTTGCCATTGTATTGGGTGTGTTGGGGACACAAGAGATTTCTTGTATTTGATTGCAGGGTTGTTTGAGAGAGACCATCTTCATCCTACGCCTCCCACGGATTGATAAACCTTAGGTCATCCACTTGAGGGAAAATTGCTACTGTCCTACAAAACTCTGCGCTTGGAGGCCCAACACGTGTCTACAAGAATAAAGTTGCATAGTAGACATCAGCCCCCATGCAAGACATAGCCAACCGGTGTTGGGTTGCCTCTCAATGAACAATGAGCTTTGCTACCGTGCACGCGGCGCATAGAACCATTCGAGACGTGGTGAGTGGAGCCGGTTGGTTGGCTGTGGATGAACATTTCCCGGTGGGGATTGGATGAATAGGACCCTATGGTAGTAGGCCATTGCCGCTGGATGAACATGACCTCGAGGAGGCCGCCGCAGCCCAGACGGTTGGGGTGGATGAACAGGACCCCGTGGAGGCTCTATGAACAATGGCCAATGGAGGCTGGATGAAAAATAGCCCATGGAGGTAGGAGAAGGTCGACGATGGATGAACAATAGCCCGTGGATACCGGAGCGAGGTAGTAGACGGTGGATGAACAGGACCCGTTTCATCGTAGGCGCTCCAACACAATTCTGTTTCCTCCGTTTTGTGGTATGCCACACCCTTCCAGATCAATAGGACCCCGTTTCGACCGTAGGCACTCGAACAGAAGTCTGTTTCCTCCGTTTTGCGCTACGCCAGACCCTTCCCGATGAACAAGACCCCGCGTCGACCATACACGGTCGAACAGAAGGCCTGTTTCCTCCATTCTACGTTACGCCAGACCTTGTATCGGCTGGCTCCCGATGAACACGATGTATTCCGACCCAGTTGGTTGCCTCTCGATGAACACGACGTTGTTTCCTTCGTTCCGACCCAGCCGACTGGGTACCGATTAACAGGATAACGTTGTTGTACGCGTTCGATACCACGCCCGTATGTATGTACGTAGCCGTATTTACTTTCTTGCAGCGTGGCTGTACATATGTGTACACGTTATAGACAGGACTACGTGACATGCTACGACTGGACCTCTACTATGGCACGTGTCACACCTTACTCGGCCATAGTTCATCGCTGTAGAGAGACCGATCGACCAGTATGTACGTACACGTTCATGACCAGACAGACAACACTACGTACACTTCGACCGGGTGGGTCCCAGTTGTTCCTTGCGTGCAAAGATATAGCTAGTGGGTCCCACCTGTCAGAGGGAAGAATCTTTTTCCCATAGTATGGACGCACTTCCTTGCGTGCGAAGATGTAGCTGCTGGGTCCCATCTGTCAGGGGGGAAACATTTTTTTCGCAAAATATAGAGTCCCTTCAGGTGGGTCCTTGCTGTTAGGTGGAGGAATAAGTGTTTTACATGTAATAAGAGGCACTTCCTTGCTGCAGCTGTGGACCCAACTGTCAGCCTGTCCATGTACAGTACTCTTTCGGTGGAAGTCGTTCCTTGACAATGTGGACCACGCCGCGCCGAGAGCACCAAAGCGGTGGATGACGACATGGCCTAGGAAGGGGACGCTGCGGAGCCAGGCAAGACGCGATAGTGGATGCCCACGCAGACAGGAGTACGAGGGTTGACTGGTTCGGCTGTAGTGTGAGCCTGTCGTCGCTGGTAAAATAACAAGGGTTGTGGGTGACTAGAGGGATGGCCTGGCCAGCGATTGGAGTAGGAGGGGGCGGTGAGGCTTGCGCGGTAGCACAGCTGGTCACGGGAGGCAGGAGCAGGCGGCACGTGCCGTGATGGTTTGTGCAGCTAGAGCAAGAAAACCAGAGGTTAAAGAAGAACGACAGCCGTTGGATGGACATCGTACGATCACTACAGATAGGATCATTTATAATGACAAAGCCCTGCGTCCGTGTCAACTTAGTAGGCCTACAAGTCAGCCTCCAAATATGGTGGGTCCCACCTAGCAGCAGGGGCCTTCATTTTTTGTGCGTAATAATGAGGAACTTGCGTGCGAAGAGATATAGCTGGTGGGTCCGAGCTGTCAGCGGGGGAATGTTTTTTCGTGAAATACAGAAGCCCTTCTGGTGGGTCCCTGCTGTAAGGTGGAGGAATCATTATTTTGCGTGTAATAAGGAGGCAGTTCTTGGTTGCGGTCATGGACCCAGCTGTCAGCCTCTCGACGTACAGTCCTCTTCTGATGGAAGTCGTTCCTTGAGCATGTTGAGCGCACCGCGTCGAGAGCAACAAGGCAAGAATGACGGCCAGGCCTAGGAAGGGGATGACTAGGAGCTGGGGAAGGCTCGGTAGTTGTTTCCCATGCGGAGGGGAGTGCGAGGGTTTACTGCTTCGGCTGAAGTGTGAGGCTGCTGCCGCCGAAGAATAATAGGAGGTCTGGGTGAGTAGAGGGATGGCTAGGCCAGCGATGGGAGTACGGTGGGGCGGTGAGGCCTGCGTGGCAGCACTGCCGGCCGCGGGGTGTCTAGCTTGCATTGCTTCTTATTTGTTGAAATAGTTTCTGCTTAGTGTACACAAACAGTCGTGAATTTGCCATGCCGTCCTATTTTTCATATTATTCCATCCTGGTATCATGTGTTTGCCTTACATCAAAGTAGTGATTGTCAGTACCATGCACGAATGAGTTCCGAAGAGTGAATTTTATTGCTTTTTCTTGTCGTATTTACTTGACAATTCAAAATCAATAAATCGGAAGGAAGTTAGCAAGGCAGCGGATAAAGGTGCTCCTTCCAAACTGAGGGCCTCTACAGATTCTATTCCTCCATCCCCCCAAGATGATTTCCAAGACAACACATGCATAGACAATCAACGTAGCTGTGTTGATGATGAGCACGTCTCCCCAAGTGCACCATCACACGTGCTCCCTCTAACTTGGCACTGTTATATGTGGTTGCATGCTATGTATGATGTCTAGCTTGTATTGCTTCTAATTTTGTTGAATTCCATCTGCTTACTTTACACATTATACTTGTGAATAAGACACGTGTTCCTGTTTCTATAACATACAATATCTGTCTATCACACCATGTTCTTACAACAAAGTACTACTGTTGTGTAACCTGCAATAATCACTTATCATAAGACACGTTTGACTTGGGAGACTGATATAGGTTACATCTCACATTCTTTTCTAGCTTGTACTACTTCTAATTTGTTGAAATGGCACTTATGACGAGACAGTTTTAACTTGGTATAGTGATATTCGTTGCATCTTTCATATGGTGTATAGCTTTCATTGCTTCTAATTTGTTGAAATGCCTTCTCCTTAGTTTACACATCATAAGTTGTGAAAATATGCAATGGCACTAATGACGAGATACCTTTAACTTGGTAGTGTGATGTTGTTTGCGTCTTGCATATGATTTATTTCTTGTACTGCTTCACATTTTTAAAACGCCATTTATGATGAGACACTGTTAACTTGGTAGAGCGATATTTGTAGCATCTTTCTTGTGGTGTCTACCTTCCATTGCATTGCTTCTAATTTAGTGAAATGTCTTCTGCTTAGTTTACACGTCATAGTTCTGGTTATCTCATGCCGTCCTGTTTTTTGTACATATTAAATCCTCCTATCATGTGGTTGTCTAACATCAAAGTTCAGTTCATCTGTATCACGCATCAATTTGTTCCGAAGAACTAAATTGTTATTCGTTTTCTTGTCGGCTTGACTTAACATGGCACAGAGAAAGAGGAAGCAACACAGATTGACAGGGAAAGGGAAGTGGAAGAATCCTGCAGATTCTGCTGGTACTGATGGTGCAATAGAAGGTCAAATTCCAGCGGAAAATTGTACAAACAGGGTATCCCGTGCTACACAAGGTGCAGAACAAGCCAAACAGAAACAAATAGCTGCCACCAAACAAGCAGAGACAACCCTAGTTGTTGCAACACCTTCCACCATACCACCAGCTGCACAATTTACTCGTTGGCCAACTCAGCTAGCAGCACCTTCATGAGCTCCCTTGCCACCTGACACTACTTCCGAAGCACTCTTGACACAAGATGATTTGGCAAGATCAGATGAACTTTGTGAGCTTCAGCAGGAAGAAGGTATTTGCTGGAGTCAAGTTACAGTTGCATGCTTCTATATATGTAGTGTCACAGTTCGATGTACACTAACACTTCCTTTGTTCGTTGTTGGACTAGCGCTTAGGCGCAAGAGGAAACAAACATCAGGGATAATGTTCGATAGGTTAACTAAATCTAGAGGAGGAAGAATGGAGATCCGTTTTGAGGCAGGCTTAAAAAGGCCACGTGATGCTACAGAGTCGGCCAAGTTAGTATCATAGGCAGCAGTTGCCATTAGGTGTCATGTACGTATCCTCCCAACATGGATTTAGTATAGGAATGAAAAAGACGAAACCCAGTTCAACACCTTCCTCGACAATTTATCTGTAAGTATGGTTATGTATGGAAACTAGTAATATCGTCTTGCTCTGTCCCATTCTTTCTAGGTTGACGATAATGAGACTCCCATAATTTTCAACAGGTGAGGTTCAAGTTGGATAGAGAAGATGATGCAACCAGGCAAGCTTGCACCCATGTTTTCAAGTCTGCTCTGCGACAGTACCAGTATAACTTGAGGAAAACTCACTCTGAAGGTAAGGCTAACAGTGAACTTGCCCAAACATCTACAGTGGAAAATATATCGGATGAAGACTGAAGGGGCCTCGTTAAACACTAGTCTGATCCGAAGTACGAGGTACATTATATATGTGATCAGATCACATGTTGAAGTCCTATTTACACATGTGCCACACAAATCTATCTTCTTGTAGGTGAATTGTTCGAAGAACAAGCCCAACCGTACGAAAGTGAAATTCCAATAGACGAGAGGATCTCGTAGCTATATTGCACACTGCGAGGCTCTTGTAATTCGCTGCCGTTTTACTCTTTTCACTGTACCATATTATTAGATCTATATTGACTTGTTCCAAATGTAGACGAAAGCCCGCAAGGACCAAAAAGTACTTGAATCAAATGTTGTGGAAATCTTCAAGGACTGTCACACCAGCAAGATGAAGGGCATGACTACACCAGTCAAAGCCGCTGTTGTAAGTCCTTAATCCTCATGCCTTTTAACTACTACTTACTCTGACTCGTGCCTTGAACTGCATAGTTTGTAGCCAATGTCTATTACTCTTTTCAATTTTACACACAATTGTCTTAGCATATCATTGCACCTTACAAGGTTTAAAAGAGAGGAGTGATGTTCCTTTGATCTTGACCTGTAATCTAGTTCCGTGCTGGACTTGCCCACACAATGTTACAATTGTTTGTTTGTCTGTTCTCAGTTGTTTTGTGATATAAATGATGTCATACTATGCTTACCGTATTATAGACTTTGTCTCTTTATCCTTACTGTCAATACAATGTGAAGAAATATACAATACATTAGCCATGGTACATGGTCATATGTTTGGAACTCATTTTATTATGTGCTTTGTAGTAAAATACAACTAATATTTTACATGGGCTCACCAGAATAATTTCTGTATATAGACCAAAGCTAGTTTGTTTGGTTTTGCTGCCTCCTTAATATCTTCGGTTCTGGTACTACTAATGTAAAAACTCAACTTTTCAGCAAGCTATGGAAAAAATGGTGGAACCTCCACCTTCTGAAGGTGACGAGGCAACTATAACCACAATGTCAGCTCTTGATGCAGTGGGTCAGTACCTGTCCACTAACAGTGCCAAAAGCACGTTCCTGCATAATACTGGGTTGGTTGTTAAGGCAATCTTGTCCAAACTGCCTCATGATGTGCTCTAGACACAAGTCCATTCCCTAACAGAGACCCTTTGTGAAACAAGGACAGACATTGTTCGATGTCGTCAAGATATGCATGGTTTTGAAACCAGACTATCAAACATTTGCTATGTTGTTCAGGAGCCTAGGGGAAATGAAGGCGAAGGTTATGGTGCTCCATCGGACAATACATCATGAAAACGTAACAGTCAGGTGAAATGAACTAAGCTTTTGAACTTCTGGTGGTGCATTTATCTGCCAGACTGTTTACTTTTATGCCAACCTTCTTTTTGTTTTATAGTTGTAATTTGTTTTGTTGCGATACAAAATTTGTTCTTAACGTGTACAGTGTAGGGTCTTCCCTATATTTGCACTCGTGGCGATCTTTGATGCCTAGTGGATGTAATCTGTGCAATCGCCTTAATAGCCTAGCGTTAGTTTCGGGCTTATTCATTTCCTAGTCTTCTTTTTCCCTGGTTTGCTAGTGGCCGCAAAAACCATGGGCCATATACGGACCATGGTAACCTTCACCCTCCTACGGGCCGCAGGATCCATGGGCCTCCTATGGGCCGTCGATAAATGGGCCTCCATCAGGGCCGTAGAATCGGTGGGCCTCGGGCCGTTGGATAAATGGATCAACAAGGGCCGTAAACGGGCGTAATTGGTATTGGCCCAGCACGGTAACGGGCCGTTAACAGGCCGGAGGACAGCAAAGGCTTAACTCTGTCACAGGCATAACATATTTTTAATGGGCCAGAATATAGGACGCGCTGGAAACATCACAACGGGTTAACACGCCAGAAACGGGCCAACTCTTGCCACGGGCCGAATTTGGCCCATTAGGGAAACAAGTGAGTAACGTGCCGGAAGTAATCGAGGGTCAGAAAGGAGCCCAAGAACGTATGGGCCATCAGTAGTCCGAAAGCTAACATGGGCTGGAAACAGCCCATGTGAATCATGGGCCGTTAATGGGTACAAAGAAATTTACTGTTCATTATGGGATAGAGTCACTGTGGGCCCCTAAAGGTCCTAAAGATACAAAGGCCTCATATGGGCCGAAAGACGTCGTGGGCCATACATGGGCCGAAAGTGAAACGGGCTGGTGTTATATTCGACGGCCCACATGACGTTGTTGGGCCGATTTCGGGTAGGCCCTAACGGGCCATGAGTTACCGGGCCGTAAAATTGGCTATTTGCGAAGAGACCGTTAACAAGCTTTTCATGGTCCAGCCCGCTAACTTTTGACCAAGTAAAATGGGCCGGTTTTTGTAAGCTAAATGGGCCAGTGGTGGGCCGTTGCACGTGTCGACATATCATAGGCACCTATCTGACCCGCTAACGAGCTGACACGTGTTTCCTCCGGCCAATCAAATTTTACATGTGGAAATTTCCCATTGGTCCGGGCTGTTAACGGGTTATCGGATCCAAAACCGGACCCGATAGCTTAACGGCGACCCGTTACGGTGGATGCCACGTGTCAGTCACCCTTGACGAAAGCACTTCTATGATGCGCGATTTATCGTCATGGAAGTGGACACTTCCGTGATGATAATTTTGGTAATGTCATGGAACACTTCTACGACAACACAGGTATGACTATCTTGATTTTGTCATAAAATCGTCATGGATGTACATGCATGACAGAAAATGTGACCTACTGTGACAAACACGTATCATCACGGAAGTGTCTTTTTTGTAGTGTCTGCTACAATCATACTCATCAATTAGGAAGAGAGGTGTGAGACAATGTGTGAGAGACATGCCTAAAGATAATGTGCGTACAGGAGACACATAGGCAGGTCTATGTATATAGAATGGGTTGACGGGGATTATGCGTGTGTATGCTTATGAGAGGAAGAGTGCTTGTGATAAAGGTTAGTGAAAATAGTCGTAAATGGTTACGAGAGGGAGGGTAATATCGAGAGCATGTCTGCGAGAAAGACACCTCGGGAGAGAGTGTGTGAGCATGTGTGAGAGACCGCCGATGGAGGGTGAAACTACACGTAAAAGACTGATGTACACATTGATTAAAGATATAAATTGTATCCAAATATTAGGATGGGATCATGATATTTGCAATTTCGCGTAAGGAAGGATCATTGATCCATCAGACATCTAGATTCTATCGAATTTGAGCATGTCTATGTTATTATTCGACATAATTGATCCACATAGTTAGTATTTTGAACTCTAGACAATGCATCGCTTTAGCAATCGAATATAAACGTGAGTATAGTTCATGTTGTGTGTGTAAAGCACATTAAACATACGAAAGTTACACACTGAACATTATAAATAGCTAGCTATGAACTAGCATACATTTGAATTCAACTTAAGGTGGTTTAAAAATTTCGAATTCAACATGAAGTGCATTCAATTATTTGAATTCAATATCATGGCATTTGTAAATCATACCTAAATTATGGGGGCACCAATCTTTCCTCTGATGTTGTACATAATAGCATATATAGTCGTGTACAAAATAGATTCAAATTTAGCTCCTCCATTCCAAAATAATCGTAGTTATAGGATTTTCAAGTGTCAAATTTTCAAAAAAGAAGCGGATAATTTAATGAGGTTTTCAAACATACAAGGTCACATTTAACGTTGTCTATTTAGGTCAATCCTCAAAGTTCAAGAGTGCTCTAAACGTGAATGCTTCTGTTTCAAAATTTCGAACAAAGTGCCAAAAGAGCCTCTACTCACCCGAAACCGCGTGAGACCAATGTTTGGTAGTAGAAGGAAATTACTTTCCTAACTTCGACCCGTGAAACCTACCGGCCCGATGTCCAAAGGTCTAAACCGGGGTAGGTTTGTAGCTTCATCTAGACGCCACGCAACCGCCTCCGAAAAACATTCATACACAATGGCCACCTAAGCACACATGCGCTGCCGAAATCGCTCCCGCCCACTATTTGGGACACCTGGGATTACCATCCTACCCCCGACCCACAGTAGGTTCGAAATTTAAGAGGGGTGCAAACTTTGTACTTTCCCAAAATTTCAAACAAGCGCGCCCCATCTGTTCAAAAAAGCCAAAAACAAGCGCGTCCCAGACCAAAACATGGTTCTCCCTTAGCTCCCCGTCCCCCTGTCCGATTCCCTCTCCACCAGCCGCGAAACCCCGGCGTCCTCTGTTCGCCACCCCGTCCCACCCATCATCCGCCGCCCTCCTCCATCACGCCAGAGCCGATACTCCAACGTCGTCGTCCATCGCAATCTCAACCGGAACGCCCTCCACAGCTAGTAGTTGAAGTCGAGGCCGAGCCATCCATACTCGAGCCAGTTCAACCACGCCGTCCTGCACCTCACCGCTACCGGTCCAACTTCGCCACCGTGCACGGCACCGCAGCTTTTCCTGCGATGCCGTCCTTCGCCGCCTCGGATCTGCTTCCCCTCCACCGACATATGGCCATGGCAACACAGTCAACAACTTGGCCATGGGTTCATCCAAGGCTGCACCCTCCTCCAAAGCATCGGTTCCCCTGGCAAAAAGAAGAAGATCGTCGCGACATATGGAGGACACCACACTGGCAACCGAAAATGGTACTCCTCTTCCCTTACTCGTGCAAATCTTACGCGTCTGCTTGCATGTTATTCATCCCACAAAAGACACTAGTTAACCGCTTCTTCTTGATACTAGATGTTCCTAGTAACTCATGATGCACAACGTTTCTCCTCATATACTATTTCACCTTAGCTAAAGGTCCGTCGCCCCCTGGATTTCAATTCTTGGTCAGTTGATTCCCAATTAACGGAAGCATTCCCCGGCGTAACAGGCGCTAGTCCGCCTATTACGCCGGGGAAGCAGCGCCTCGGTGTTTATCTTAGGGGCGTGTGGGGCCTAGAGCCACTAGCGCCCGATCTGGAGGTTGGCCGGGATTAAAGGGATGGCCTGGGGGCGCTGCCAAGCATGATGGTGGTGTGAGGTCGAGGGGAGGGCGGGGCGGCAGAGGCAGGGGTCTGGGCCGGTGGTCGCTGGCGGTTCGAGAAAGATCGTCAACAGTGACTGGCGGGAGGTAGACGAAGGCCATCTACCCATTCCTTATAGATTGGACGGTTTATAAAAAAATCGACTGACCTATTTATTTTCAGTCGACTGTTATCTTGATAGGACCACATGTGGTGGTGTGCTGGAGGAGTAACTGCATTTCCGGTGCTCATATATTACAAAATCATACGGAGTAGAATCTAATTTTGTTTGCCATGCAATGTTGTAGAGCTATTATATGTCTCCTGTCATTTATTCTTCAGCCACCTGCTATCTGCTACTTTTATAGTGCACCAGTTCTGCACAAACTTCACCCATACTCTCACTATTGTGTTTTTATGCAAGGGTATTTCAGACTCTGCCTTCCTAGAAGCAGAAAAGAAAAGAGAGAAGTCGCTCCAGCGTGGTACGCGGCTAGGCCAGACACGTTTCAGCGTTATAAAGGGTGCAGTGCAACAGATGGAGACGGTAAACGTAGCTATGCAGTTGATGATCTCAATTGCCACACACAACCATCCCATGTGCTTGCTTTATCTTCGCGGTGTCATATGTGGTTGTATGTTGCATATGGTGTCTAGCTTGTATTCAAAAGGCCGAATTAGGTCTTTATGAAGATAAGGAAAGATATTTTTTACATGAACCACCATCCCAGGAGCACCAGAAGTCAAATAGCTAGTTAGGGCACTGGCCGAGCCAGTGACAAGCCCAACACAGACAGGCATCACCTAGAAGCCAACTAAAAAGCCACGATGGTGGCGAAGTAGCCCGTCTCCCACCAGGCTCTTAGGTCCTAGATGATCATGCTCACCACTCCAGCTGGATGTCTAGCTTGTATTGCTTCCAATTTGGTTAAATTGCATCTGCTTAGCTTACACACTATACCTTTGAATATGACATGCCATCCTGTTTTTGGTACATACTAGTACATCTGTCTATTAACCATGTTCTTACATCAAACTAATGTTCTTGTGTATCCCTCATCAATCACTTATGGTGAGGCAGTCAGGCCAATGGACTATTGTGAGAAAAGATCCTCATTTAAAGAATGCACCGTCAGCCTCCCCACATGATTCTCAAGAAACAACAAGGCTAGATGAAGATAGTGAACGTAGCTCTATAGTTGATTACCGCATTTCTCCTACACTAGCATCGCAAGTGCTTGCTCCAACTTGGCAGCGTGATATGTGGTTGCATGTTGCATATGTTGTCTAGATTGTAATTCTTCCAATCTGGTTAAATTGCTTGTGCTATTCTGCTTAGTTTATACATTATACGTGTTAATGTGACATGTCTTCCTATTTTTAGTACATAGTACATTTATCTATTAAGCATGTCCTTACATAAAACTATTGTTTTTTGTATCCTTCATCAATCAAAATGACGAGACACCTTTAGTATATGCAGTGTGATATTAATTGCATCTTTCATATGATTTATAGCATGCGATGCATCTAATTTGTTGAAATGCCATTTATGATGGGACACTTTTAACTTGGCAGAGTCATATTGGTTGTGTCTTTCATGTGGTGTCTAGCTTGCATTGCTTCTTATTTGTTGAAATGGTTTCTGCTTAGTTTACACCAACAGTTGTGAATATGCCATGCCGTCCTGTTTTTCGTATTATTCCATCATGGTATCATGTGTTTGCCTTACATCAAAGTAGTGATTGTTAGTACATGCACGAATGAGTTCTGAAGAGTGAATTTTATTGCTTCTTCTTGTTGGTTTTACTTGACAATTCAAAATCAATAAAGCGGAAGGAAGTTAGCAAGGCAGCGGATAAAGGTGCTCCTTCCAAACTGAGGGCCTCTACAGATTCTACTCCTCCATCCCCCAAGATGATTTCCAAGACAACACATGCATAGACACTCAACGTAGCTGTGTTGATGATGAGCACGTCTCCCCTAGTCCACCATCACATGTGCTCCCTCTAACTTGGCATTGTTATATGTGGTTGCATGTTATGTATGATGTCTAGCTTGTATTGCTTCTAATTTTGTTGAATTCCATCTGCTTACTTTACACATTATACTAGTGAATAAGACACGTGTTCCTGTTTCTAGAACATACAATATCTGTCTATCACACCATGTTCTTACATCAAAGTACTACTGTTGTGTAACCTACAACAATCACTTATCATAAGACACGTTTGACTTGGGAGTGTGATATAGGTTACATGCCGCGTTCTTTTCTAGCTTGTACTACTTCTAATTTGTTGAAATGACACTTATGATGAGACAGTTTTAACTTGGTAGAGTGATAATCGTTGCATCTTTCATATGATGTCCAGCTTTCATTGCTTCTAATTTGTTGAAATGCCTTCTCCTCAGTTTACACATCATAAGCTGTGAATATGCAATGGCACTAATGATGAGACATCTTTAATTTGGTAGTGTGATGTTGTTTCCATCTTGCATATGATTTACTTCATGTAGTGCTTCACATTTGTTTAAGCATCATTTATGATGAGACACTATTAACTTGGCAGAGTGATATTTGTAGCATCTTTCATATGGTGTCTACCTTCCATTGCATTACTTCTAATTTAGTGAAATGTCTTCTGCTTAGTTTACACGTCATAGTTCTGGTTATCTCATGCCGTCCTGTTTTTTGTACATATTAAATCCTCCTATCATGTGGTTGTCTAACATCAAAGTTCAGTTCGTCTGTATCATGCATCAATTTGTTCCGAAGAACTAAATTTTTATTCATTTTTCTTGTCGGCTTGACTTAACATGGCACAGAAAAAGAGGAAGCAACACAGATTGACAGGGAAAGGGAAGTGGAAGAATCCTGTAGATTCTGCTGGTACTGATGGTGCAATAGAAGGTCAAATTCCAGCGGAAAATTGTACAAACAGGGTATCCCGTGCTACACAAGGTGTAGAACAAGCCAAAAAGAAACAAATAGCTGCCACCAAACAAGCAGAGAGAGCCCTAGTTGTTGCAACACATTCCACAGTACCACCAGCTGCACGATTTACTCGTTGGTCAACTCAGCTAGCAGCACCTTCATGAGCTCCCTTGCCACCTGACACTACTTCCAAAGCACTCTTGACACAAGATGAGTTGGCAAGATCAGATGAACTTTGTGAGCTTCAGCAGGAAGAAGGTAGTTGCTGGAGTCAAGTTACAGTTGCATGCTTCTATATATGTAGTCTCACAGTTCAATGTACACTAACACTTCCTATGTTCGTTGTTGGACTAGTGCTTAGGCGCAAGAGGAAACAAACATCAAGGATAATGTTCGATAGGTTAACTAAATCTAGAGGACGAAGAATGGAGATCCGTTTTGAGGCAGGTTTAAAAAGGCCACGTGATGCTACAGAGTCAGCCAAGTTAGTATCAAAGGCAGCAGTTGCCGTTAGGTGTCATGTACGTATCCTCCCAACATGGATTCAGTATAGGAATGAAAAAGACGAAACCCAGTTCAACACCTTCCTCGATAATTTATCTGTAAGTATGGTTATGTATGGAAACTAGTAATATGGTCTTGCTCTGTCCCATTCTTTCTAGGTTGCTGATAATGAGACTCCCATAATTTTCAACAGGTGAGGTTCAAGTTGGATAGAGAAGATGATGCAACCAGGCAAGCTTGCACCCATGTTTTCAAGTCTTCTCTGTGACAATATCGGTATAACTTGAGGAAAACTCACTTTGAACGCAAGGAAAACAATGAACTTGCCCAAACATGACCAGTGGAAAATATATAGGATGAAGACTGGAGAGGCCTCATTAAACACTGGTCTGATCCGAAGTATCAGGTACATTATATATATATGTGATCAGATCACATGTTGAAGTCCTATTTACGCATGTGCCACACAAATCTATCTTCTTGTAGGTGAACTGTTCAAAGAACAAGGCCAGCCAACCGTAGCTATATTGCACACTACGAGGTTCTTGTAATTAGCTGTTGTTTCACTCTTTTTGTTGTACCATATTATCAGATCTATATTGACTTGTTGCAAATGCAGAGGAAAGCCCGCAAGGACCAAAAAGTATCTGAACCAAATGTTGTGGAAATCTTCAAGGACTGTCACACCAGCAAGACGAAGGGCATGACTACACCAGTCAAAGCCGTCGCTGTAAGTCCTTAATCCTCATGCATTTTAACTACTACTTACTCTGACTTGTGCCTTGAACTACATGTTTGCAGCTAATGTCTATTACTCATTTCAATTTTATACACAGTTGTCTTAGCGTATCATTGCACCTTAAAAAGTTTACAAGAGAGGAGTGATGTTCCTTCGATCTTGACCTATAATCTAGTTCCGTGCTGGACTTGCCCACACAACGTTACAATTGCTTGTTTGTCTGTTCTCAGTTGTTTTGTGATATGAATGATGTCATACTATGCTTACCGTATTATATACTATGTCTCTATCCTTAGTTGTCAATACAATGTGAAGAAATAGACAATACATTAGCCATGTTACATGGTCATATATTTGGAACCTGGTTTTATTATGTACTTTGCAGTAAAATACAACTAATATTTTACATGGGTTCACCTAAATTAGTTCTGTATATAGACCGAAGATATTTTGTTTGGTTTTGATGCCTCCTTAATATCTTCTGTTCTGGTACTACTAATGTAAAAAACTCAACTTTTCAGCAAGCTATGGAAAAAATGGTGAAACCGCCACTTTCTGAAGGTGGTGAGGCAACTATAACCACAATGTCAGCTCTTGCTGCAGTGGGTCAGTACATGTCCACTAACAGTGCCAAAAGCACGTTCTTGTATAATACTAGGTTGGTTGTTAAGGCAATCTAGTCCAAGATGCCTCACGTTGAAGATATGCAAGCTCAAAACAATGTCATATCTGCGCTCGAGACACAAGTCCATTCCCTAACAAAGACCCTTTGTGAAACAAGGACAGTCATTATTCAATGTCGTCAAGATATGCATGGTTTTGAAACCAGTCTATCAGATATTTGCTATGTTGTTCAGGAGCCTAGGAGAAATGAAGGTGAAGGTTATGGTGCTCCATCGGACAATACAACATGAAAACATAAAAGTGAGGTCAAACGAACTGAGCTTCTGAACTTCTGGTGGTGCATTTATCTGCCAGACTATTAACTTCTATGCCAACCTTCCTTTTGTTTTATAGTTGTAATTTGTTTTGTTAGGATAAAAAATTTGTTCCTAACATGCAGCCACCGGCTGAAGAAAACAACAAGCCATTTTTGTGTAGCGTAGGGTGTTCCCTATATTTGCACTGGTGGCGATCTTTGATGCCCAGTGGATGTAATCTGTGCAATCGCCTTAATAGCCTAGCGTTAGTTTCGGGCTTATTTATTTCCTAGTCTTCTTTTTCCCTGGTTTGCCAAAGGCCGCAACAACCATGGGCCATATACAGACCGTGGTAACCTTGACCCTGCTTCGGACCGTAGGATCCATGGTCCTCCTATGGGGTGTTGATAAATGGGCCTCCAACAGGGTCGTAGAATCGGTGGGCCTCGGGCCGTCGGATAAATGGGTCTACATTGGCTGTAAACGGGCGTAATTGGTATCAGCCCAGCATGGTAACGGGCCGTTAACAGGCCGGAGGACAGCAAAGGCTTAATTCTGTCACAAACATAACGGGTCGTTAATGGGCCAGAATATAGGACGGGCTAGAAATGGCGCAACGAGTTAACATGCCAGAAACGGGCCGACACTTGCCACGGGCCAAATTTGGCCCATTAGGGGAACAGGCCGGAAGTAATTGAGGGCCGGAAAGGAGCCCAAGAACGTATGGGCCGTCAGTAGGCCGAAAGCTAACACGGGCTGGAAATGGCCCATGTGAATCATGGGCCGTTAACGGGTACAAAAAAAATTACTATTCATTATGGGCTAGAGTCACCGTGGGCCTCTAAAGGGCCTAAAGATACGAATGCCTCATATGGGTTGAAAGATGTCATGGGCCATACATGGGCCGAAAGCAAACGGGCTGGTGTTATATTCGATGGCTCACATGACGTTGTTGGGCCGATTTCGGGTAGGCCCTAATGGGCCGTGAGTCACCGGGCCGTAAAATGGGCTATTTGCGAAGAGACCGTTAACAGGCTTTTCATGGGCCAGCCCGCTAACTTTTGACCAAGTCAAACGGGCCAGCCTTTGTAAGCTAAATGGGCCAGTAGTGGGCCGTCGCACGTGTCAACATATCATAGGCGCCTATCTGACCCACTGACGAGCTGACACGTGTTTCCTCCGGCCAATCAGAATTTTACACGTGGAAATTTCCCATTGGTCCAGGCTGTTAACGGGTTATCAGATCCAAAACCAGACCCGATAGCTTAACAGAAACCCGTTATGGTGGATGCCATGTGTCGCTCACCCTTGACGAATGCACTTCTATGACACGCGATTTATCGTCATGGAAGTGGACACTTCCATGATGATAATTTTGGTAATGTCATGGAATACTTCTACGACAACACATGTATGACTATCTTGATTCTGTCATAAAATTGTCATGGATGTACATGCATGACAGAAAACGTGACCTACTGTGACAAACACGTATCATCACGAAGTGTATTTTTTTGTAGAGTGTGGTGTAGGCACAAGGCTTGCCATGTTTCCTACTCCTCCGGTCTAAATGTGGAGAAGATTTGGTAGAGTTCTTCCTTCTTTTGCCGACATGTGGGACATCCAACATCCATGTCGTGTCATGCAAGAAAATGGAGTGCTAGTTGAAGCCACGTGATGTGCATCTTGGGTTAAATTGTAAATAGAATATTATTCTTGAGAAAGTCCAAAAGCGGCCACCGAAGATCTTTATTGGATTGGTTTTTCATCACCAGCATGTCGAGGTGAAAGATGTGCAGGTTCAGTGGGTCGTCTTGCATTTTCTCTGACATGTGGGACCGCATGTGACAATCAAACGATGGGTACACTCCACGCGTCTGCTGGATGGCTAAGAAGAGAGAGAGAGAGAGAGAGAGAGAGAGAGGAGGGTTGAGCATGGACTCCAGGAATTTTCGCGACAATGTGAGTAGTACTAGTGGTGTACCATACCCCTGGAGAGATAATGTGTTCGCTCTACGTAATCAGCACCTCGATATAGTGGGGAGGCATGGGCCATAGCTAGCATTCACGTCTAGCAGTACGGCACACGCAACCCACACGAGTCTCATCTGACACCAATTTTATTGGAGTCCGTGCTACAACTATCTCTTCCCCCTCCTGTTTTCTCTAACTTAGCCATCACACGGTGGGCGGGGTGGGGGTTTGCCGATAGTCAGTTTGCTCAACTCTAGTCCCACTTGTAAGTGAAAATGCAACACAACACGCAGTCCCCCTTGAGCGGCGTGCCAGACCAACCGTGTGGGGGTGCGACACGAACACGATAGGCTTTTCCTTTTGAACTTGTAACTTGTAAAATTTGGTTCTGCTCCATGGCACGACCGATAGATAGAAATAATGATTTTCCTAGTGTAGTGAGAACTTTGGTTCCGGCGCGGTTCATGCATGGAGTGCGTATGAAAATTGTGAAGTTGGTGCGAGAGGTAAGGTAAATACTAGTACAACATACACTGGTGTGCGTCGGTGCTATACAAACGTTTTTAACCCCTTTCCACGACGACATTTGAAACTGTCGCCTAGTGAGTGTGGGTGTAACATCCCAAATTTTCAATTTGGAATGTTATACATTAGATCATCATGCATATCATATTTTATTTTGCATTTTGGTTGATCCTAGAAATTCTATGCAACTCAATGACCCACGGAGAGAGTTGGGGATTTCGTTATTTTCATATTTGAGTTTTCTCAAATTTTGAGAATAGGATCATTTGATTTTATTTATTTTATCATCAATTATTTATATTACAAAAATATGAGAGAGGGAATAAAATGACTTTCCCAAAATAAATAAATATTGAGGATTTAATAATAAAATCAAATAAGATTTTATTTCGGAGTTTTATTTGAATTTAGGAAAAAAGTGTGTTTTTCAAAATTGCATTTAGGGCCCAAATAAATGTTCACCTTGTGCGGCTTGATTTTAGAAGCCCGTGAAAATTTATTTCGGAATTTTTGGAGTCCGTTTAGTATTTCTTTTTATTTTTCTTCCGAGCGGAATAATCTAAAAAAAATGAACCGACTTCGGGCCGTACCCGAGCGGGACACCGGCCGGGGGCAGCCTTTAAATAGCGCCGCCCCGAGCCGCCCTAGCCCATCAGCCCCGCCTCGATCCGCGCGCGCTGCCGGAGCCGCCGATGATCCCGCCGCCCGAGGTTCGTCGTGCCTCGTTTTCCGTGCCCCCAAAAAAGAGAGAAAAAAATCAGTGTTCGTCGTTTTTCTTTTTCTCGGATTAAATCCACGATTTTCTGATCCCGATTCCTGATCCGATTTTCGTTTTAGTTTAACTTTTCGCTCGTTTATCAGAATCAGGCGATTCAAGCGCCTAGAATTTCGTCTCGAAACCCTCTATCTGTTTAACCAACTCAAACAAGGTTTTGTTACTGTAAAATTTGCCCTAGATCCAGATTACTAGAACGAAGTTGTTTTCTTTCGCCGTTTGTCTTTCATTGCTTTGTTCGATTTGATTCTTTTTGCCAACCGGAGTTCTTAAGTTGAACCTTCTGGTTAGATCTCTTATTTGTGTTTTACTTGTGCATTAGATGAGTACTTATTGTATGCTTGTTTGTTTGTCTGCGATAGAATACCCAGAGTGCGCCGCCTGTTACTTCGAATCGTTAGGTTTCACGGATCATCAGCAAGGCAAGTAACACTTTGATCATACCTTTTCTACTACCCAGTTTTATTGCATTAGATCAAATCCTCACACATTGCATGATTAGGATCTAATTAAATTGTGGGATGGGAAGTAGTTGAGGTAGTACCTATTACCTGTTATTATCAAACGTTTGGGAGTTACTTCTACATTTGCTTATTGTGCCATGCTATGCTAGTAGACGTGGATTGGGTGAGTGAAATCCATGACAGATGTGAGATTGTTAATTAATGGTTTATCTAAGGTGGCAACTTAAACACACATCTGGGTGGATTGAGGCACCTGGGTACTCCAGGACTTGCTTGTTTTCTTTTGGACCGCCACCCAGGCTCAAAGGGATCATGAGACTATTCATACTAGAAACTTCCGTGTGCAGCCACAAGCTATTATGGGCTCTAGCATAGTTGACTAAGTCGTGCAAACTCTTACAGTGGTAGACTAGCAGATGTAGGGGATGTAGGTGGTACGGTCTACCCATCGTAAGGTGCTAGCGCTTCTGAAAGACTATGTCTCGGTCATCCGTCTTCTCAAACACCATGTAGTGCGAGAAACTAAACGGAGGCGATCGAGTCTTGTGGGGAAAAGTGCGCAAACCTCTGCAGAGTGTAATAAACTAATCATGGTTAGCCGTGTCCTCGGTTATGGACATCTTGAGTGTCTAGTACTTCGATTATCATGTTACTCTAATTAATTTTGTTGGGTTTTAATGATGTTACTTAATTGGGATTGAGAATGCTGTCAACCATTCTCACTGTTTAACAACCACCATGATAGTAATTAAATTTTATTCCTTTGAAGTAGGGAAAAATTGGCTTTACGCAAAACTGTAACCATAGAGCATTCCACCAGCCAAATATGCATATAGTATAGCTATTTCATTCCATTACTCTCTATGTGTTACCTTGCCAGCATATTCCATGTGCTGACCCGTTTCGGGCTGCAACGTTAATGTTGCAGAATTTTCAGACGACGATTAAGGAGTTTTTAGGTCGTGGTTCTATACCCAGTGATGTCGTTGGAGTTGATGGACTCACTTATCTTCCAAGCCTTCCGCTGTTATCGTTATTAGATGGCCTTAAGCCATATTTATTGTAATAAGTTCTCTTTTAAGACACTCGATGTAATAAGTGTGTGATTGCTACTCTGCTATAAATCCTCCGAGTACTGTGTGGTGTCAGCATTACTGATCCAGGGATGACACCGGAGCACAGAGATCAGACTGTTTGAGGTCTGGTCACTACAGAGATGGTATCAGAGCACATGCTGACTGTAGGACACGACCACTAAGCACAAGACCTAGATCACTATTCACTCTCTTCTCTTCTGACCTCTCATCTTTTCTACTCTTTAGGATGGCGGATGCAAGGAACAAGTTCACACAACGGGATGAAGATACACCCTTTGGACGACACTTGAAAGAAGTCACTAGATACCTGAATATAGGAGTACCAAGCTTCACGGGAACCTACAACGCCACTTTACCTGAAGAAGAGCGCTGGATGATTCAAGTTCAAGTTCCAGGGAGGACGTTCATGCCAGTCACTGAGCCCATAGAATTTTCTTTTGATACACCAACTTGGAGTCTAGGAAAGAGCATGGCAGCTCACATCGCCATAGGACGCATTGGAGAAGTCTACCGCAAGGATCTCAAGGATACTATCTACCAGATTTGTGGGCGCCGAAATGAACACTGGGAGATGATCAGCACCAGGAAGGATAGATCAATCGCAGCTTTTATTCAGGAGTTAAATCAGCACATTCAACGACAGGAGAACCAGATGTGCACCGACATGATAGATCTGAAGAAGGCTAAGACTAGAATCAAGGAACTGGAGGAAAAACTCAAGGCTACACGTGAAGATTATGAAGAAGAAATTGAAGTATTGGTGGAGAAGAATGACGACCTGATCAAGAAGATTTGGAATATTTATGGGAGACCCTACGCTAGTAGATGAAGACAAAGAACCCAAGGAGATTAGTCCGGAAGACTACATCATCATCGACGGCACCGACTCGGAAGCAGATAGTAGCGATGATGACTATGTTGATGAAGCTAGAGCAGATATCATGGAGTCAACGACCGTAGAATATTTCTAGTGGACCACCTCATTAGTAGTAGTAGTCCACCATGTAAATATAGTAGTCCGAGCACCTTTGCGATAGTTAGATCGATTGTATGCCTTTGTTTGATTGATTGAAGTGAATTGTTTGCTTTTGCCTCATGTGCATATGGGTAGTGTTTTCTCTTTAGACCCCCTCTATTCTTATATCTCATCTCTTCTAAAACCCTTAGATGCCTTTGAGACGTGACCCCGGATTTGGCTTTCCACCGAAGCTCACCCAGTTAATCCAGCAGCAGAACACATTGATGTAGTTGCTAGTCCAGAATCAGAATCAGGGGAACAATAACAACAACCCACCACCACCTGTTGACCACTTAGTCCATTTTCTTAGGCTAAATCAGCCGGTGTTTTCCAGTAGCACCAAGCCGATAGTAGCAGATGATTGGCTCCGCAAGACAGCTAGGGAGTTGACCACAGCAGGATGCACAAATGCGGAGAAGGTGAAGTTTGCCGCACATCAGCTAAAAGGACCAGCAACATCATGGTGGGAGAATTTCACAGCCACTTTCCCAGTCGACATTGTCACATGGGACCAGTTTCAGCAGGCTTTTCGTACTGCACACGTTTCAGCAGGAGCTATGGCCATGAAGAAGCGTGAGTTTCGCAACTTGCACCAAGGAGGAAGGACAGTTGGCCAGTATGTGGAGGAATTTAGTAAGTTAGCACGTTATGCCCCAGATGATGTCGCTACGGATGCAGCTAAGCAGGAGAAGTTTCTGGAAGGACTGAATGATGAGTTGAGCATGCAGTTGATGGTAGCAACCTTCAACAACTACTAGGAGTTGGTAGATCGTGCTCTTATGATTGAAGGCAAGCAGCAGCAAATTGAGAATCGCAAGAGGAAGTATGGACAAGGAAAGTACAATTCAGGAGCTCAGCAGAAGCCACGTTTTACCCCTAGACCGGGAGGACATTTTCAGCATACCCATGGAGTAGGTAGCTCGCACAATCACAATGGCACCAAGAATGGTAATGGCAATGGAGGAAGCAACGGCCAGAATCGCACCAACCCCTCAACCCCAGCCAAGAAGGACTTGAGCCAAGTCACTTGCTTTAAGTGTTCGATGACAGGACATTATGCAAATGAATGTCCTGAATTGCAAAATGGATATAGCAATGGAAGTTCTGGGAAGAAGCCAAACCCTTTCAACAGGGGACAGGTGAACCACGTTAGCGTGGAGGAGATTGAAGCTCAGCCCGATGCAGTAATAGGTAAGTTTTTGGTTAAGTCATTTACTGCACTCGTTCTTTTTGATACTGGTGCATCGCATTCATACATCTCAAGGGGATTTGTGGATAAGTATAACCTACCAACCCAAGCCCTTAGGTTACCCATGTTAGTAACCTCGCCCGGAGCAGAGTATGTGGCTAGTCTATGGTGTGATCGGTTACCATTAAGGATTGGTAACTATGTTTTCCCTCAAACCTAATAGTATTGGAATCTCAAGGATTGGATATGATATTAGGCATGGATTGGTTATCAAAGTATGAAGGGAATATTGAATGTGCTAGTAAGTCAATTTTGCTTACCACACCAGAAGGGAGAAGGATCAAGTATGTATCCCGGCATGTGCCAAAGAGGACTCAAGTAAATTGCCTAACAGGAGTTGTGCAGGAGGAAGTACTAGTGGTAAGGGATTTTCCTGATGTATTTCCAGAAGAGTTGCCAGGCATGCCACCGGATAGAGATATTGAGTTTTTGATTGAGCTATTGCCAGGCACAGGTCCAATATCAAAGAGATAGGATGCCAACAAAGGATTTGGTGGAAATTAAGAAGCAGATTAAGGAGTTACTGGATAAAGGATATATTCGCCCAAGTTCTTCGCCTTGGGGATCGCTAGTACTACTAGTGGAGAAGAAGGATGGATCATTAAGGATGGTTGTTGATTATCGAGGATTGAATGAAGTAACGATCAAGAACAAGTACCCACTACCAATGATCAATGATCTGTTTGATCTATTGCAAGGAGCTAAGGTATTTTCCAAGATCGATCTGCGATCAGGATACCAGCAGTTGAAGATTCAAGAACAGGTTATTCTGAAGACAGCTTTTACCACCAGGTATGGGCTGTACGAGTTTACCGTTATGTCATTTGGTCTGACTAATGCACCTGCCTATTTTATGAACATGATGAACAAAGTGTTTATGGAGTTTTTGGATAAGTTCGCCATAGTGTTCATTGATGATATCCTGGTTTATTCGAAGAATGAAGAGGAACATAAGGAGCATTTGCGTTTGGTACTTGGAAAGCTCAGAGAACATCAATTATATGCCAAGTTCAGCAAATGTGAGTTTTAGTTGAAGGAAGTAGGATTCCTCGGACATGTTATACCTGGAGAAGGTATAGCAGTAGATCCCACTAAAATTGATATCGTGACCAAGTGGGAAGCACCAAACACAGTTGGAGAGATCCAGAGTTTTCTTGGACTCGCAGGATACTACCGGAGATTTATTGAGAATTTCTCAAAGATTGCAAAGCCTATGACTGAGTTGTTTTAGAAAGATACCAAGTTCATATGGACAGAGGAATGTGAGGCTAGTTTCCAGGAATTGAAGAAACGTTTGGTTACCTCACCAGTGTTGATTTTGCCAGACCAGACCAAGGATTATGAGGTGTATTGCGAAGCTTCACATCGAGGACTTGGAGCAGTGCTTATGCAGGAAGGGAGAGTTGTTTCATATGCCTCAAGACAACTGAAGCCTCATGAGTTGAATTATGCTACGCATGATTTGGTGTTAGCAGCCGTAGTGCATGCATTGAAGACATGGAGACATTTCCTCATTGGAAACCATTGTGAGGTGTACACGGATCATAAGAGTTTGAAGTACATTTTCACACAGAAGGAGTTAAACCTCAGACAAAGGAGATGGTTGGAGCTTATCAAGGATTATGATATGAAATTGCATTATCACCCCAGAAAGGCTAATGTAGTAGCTGACGCATTAAGCCGTAAGAGCCATGTCAATACGTTAATGACGGGAGGAATACCAAGGGAGTTAGCCGAAAATCTTCGTGAACTATGTTTGGAAATAGTTCCAAGAGGTTATGTAGCCGCAATGGAGATTCAGTCAACCTTGATGGATAAAATCAGGGAAGCTCAGAAAGCTGACAAAGATATTGCCGCTATAAAGGAGAAACTGAGCAAAGGAAAAGCTAAAGGATTTCGTGAGGATGAGCACGACACCTTATGGTTTGAAGACCGCGTTTATGTGCCCAATGACCCGAAGATCAGAAAGTTGATTTTGCAAGAGGCACACGACTCACCGTATTAAATTCACCCAGGAAATACCAAGATGTATCTGGATTTGAAGGATATTTTCTGGTGGACCGGAATGAAGAAGGATATTGCGGAGTATGTAGCAGTTTGTGATGTATGCCAGAGAGTAAAGGCAGAGCATCAGAAGCCAGCAGGATTGTTACAACCATTGCGATACCCGAATGGAAGTGGGATAAGTTAGGCATGGATTTTATCACGGGATTACCCAGGACTCGTTCAGGCTATGGCTCGATTTGGGTTGTAGTTGATCGATTGACGAAAGTAGCTCATTTCATCCCGATAAAGACCACTTACACCAGTGCTAAGTTGGCAAAGATATACATGACCAGGATCATATGTTTGCGTGGAGTTCCAAGGAGTATCGTATCGGATAGAGGAACCCAGTTTACCTCAAAGTTCTGGAAGCAGTTGCACGAAACTTTGGGAACCAGGTTAGAATTCAGTACAGCTTTTCATGCACAGACAGATGGACACACCGAGAGAGTCAATCGGATTTTGAAGGATATGCTGAGAGCTTGTGCGCTAGATTACGGATCTAGTTGGGACGATAATTTGCCATATGCAGAGTTCTCTTACAACAAAAGTTACCAAACCAGTTTAAAGATGGCCCCTTTTGAAGCCTTGTACGGAAGGAGGTGCAGGACACCGTTGTCGTGGGACGAAGTTGGAGACCGCCAGTTGTTTGGTCCTGACTTGATTAAAGAGTCTGAACAGAAGGTGAAGTTGATTCGCGATAGGCTCAAGGTAGGCCAGTCCAGACAGAAAAGTTATGCGGATTCTAAATGCAAGGAGACAGTTTACGAAGTCAGAGACAGAGCTTATCTTCGAGTATCTCCACTTCGTGGAACAAAGTGTTTTGGAGTTAAAGGGAAGTTAGCACCACAATTTGTAGGACCATATCGAGTTTTGGAACGTATGGGAGAAGTGGCCTACAAGTTGGAATTGCCCGAAGGATTGTCAGGAGTTCATGATGTGTTCCACATTTCTCAGTGAAAGAAATGTCACGTAGAGATGGCTGACATACCGTTGAGAGACACAGTGCCCTTGGAAACTATTCAGTTGGATAACGATTTGACCTACGAGGAGAAACCAGTCAAGATTCTCGAGTTTGCCAACCGAGTTACTCGCAACAAGGTTATCAAGTTTTGCAAAGTTCAGTGGAGCCACCACACGGAGGATGAAGCCACCTGGGAGCGAGAGGAAGATTTGCTCAAAGACCACCCTCACCTATTTTCTAGCCAACCCGAATCTCGAGGGCGAGATTCATCTTAAGGGGGGTAGGTTTGTAACATCCCAAATTTTCAATTTGGAATGTTATACATTAGATCATCATGCATATCATATTTTATTTTGCATTTTGGTTGATCCTAGAAATTCTATGCAACTCAATGACCCACGGAGAGAGTTGGGGATTTCGTTATTTTCATATTTGAGTTTTCTCAAATTTTGAGAATAGGATCATTTGATTTTATTTATTTTATCATCAATTATTTCTATTACAAAAATAAGAGAGAGAGAGAATAAAATGACTTTCCCAAAATAAAGAAATATTGAGGATTTAATAATAAAATCAAATAAGATTTTATTTCGGAGTTTTTCGGTGTTTTATTTGAATTTAGGAAAAAAGTGCATTTTTCAAAATCGCGTTTAGGGCCCAAATAAATGTTCACCTTGTGCGGCTTGATTTTAGAAGCCCATGAAAATTTATTTCGGAATTTTTGGAGTCCGTTTAGTATTTATTTTTATTCTTTTTCCGAGCGGAATAATTAAAAAAAACGAACCGACTTCGGGCCGTACCCGAGCAGGACACCGCCCGGGGGCAGCCTTTAAATAGCGCCGCCCCGAGCCGCCCCAGCCCATCATCCCCGCCTCGATCCACGCGCGCCGCCGGAGCCGCCGCCGCCGCCGACGATCCCGCCGCCCGAGGTTCGTCGCGCCTCATTTTCCGTGCCGAAAAAAGAGAAAAAAAATTCAGCGTTCGTCGTTTTTCTTTTCTCGGATTAAATTCGCAATTTTCTGATCGTGATTCCTAATCCGATTTTCGTTTTAGTTTAACTTTTCGCTCGTTTATCGGAATCAGGCGATTCAAGTGCCTAGAGTTTCGTCTCGAAACCCTCTATCCGTTTAACCAACTTAAACAAGGTTTTGTTACTGTAAAATTTGCCCTAGATCTAGATTACTAGAACGAAGTTGTTTTCTTTCGCCGTTTGTCTTTCATTGCTTCGTTCGATTTGATTCTTTTTGCCAACCGGAGTTCTTAAGTTAAACCTTCTGGTTAGATCTCTTATTTGAGTTTTACTTGTGCATTAGATGAGTATTTATTATATGATTGTTTGTTTGTCTGCGATAGAATACCCGGAGTGCGCCGCCTGTTACTTCGAATCGTTAGGTTTCACGGATCATCAGCAAGGCAAGTAACACTTTGATCATACCTTTTCTACTACCCAGTTTTATTGCATTAGATCAAATCCTCACACATTGCATGATTAGGATCTAATTAAATTGTGGGATGGGAAGTAGTTGAGGTAGTACCTATTACCTGTTATTATCAAACCTTTGGGAGTTACTTCTACGTTTGCTTATTGTGCCATGCTATGCTAGTAGACGTGGATTGGGTTAGTGAAATCCATGACAGATGTGAGATTGTTAATTAATGGTTTATCTAAGGTGGCAACTTAAACACACATCTGGGTGGATTGAGGCACCGGGGTACTCCAGGACTTGCCTGTTTTCTTTTGGACCGCCACCCAGGCTCAAAGGGATCATGAGACTATTCATACTAGAAACTTCCCTGTGCAGCCACAAGCTATTATGGGCTCTAGCATAGTTGACTAAGTCGTGCGAACTCTTACAGTGGTAGACTAGCAGATGTAGGGGATGTAGGTGGTACGGTCTACCCATCGTAAGGTGCTAGCGCTTCTGAAAGACTATGTCTCGGTCATCCGTCTTCTCAAACACCATGTAGTGCGAGAAACCAAACGAAGACGATCGAGTCTTGTGGGGAAAAGTGTGCAAACCTCTGCAGAGTGTAATAAACTAATCATGGTTAGCCGTGTCCCCGGTTATGGACATCTTGAGTGTCTAATACTTGGATTATCATGTGAATCTCATCATGTTACTCTAATTAATTTTGTTGGGTTTTAATGATGTTACTTAATTGGGATTGAGAATGCTGTCAACCATTCTCAATGTTTAACAACCACCATGATAGTAATTAAATTTTATTCCTTTGAAGTAGGGAAAAATTGGCTTTACGCAAAACTGTAACCATAGAGCTTTCCACCAGCCAAATATGCATATAGTATAGCTATTTCATTCCATTACTCTCTATGTGTTACCTTGCCAGCATATTCCATGTGCTGACCCGTTTCGGGCTACAACGTTAATGTTGCAGACTTTTCAGACGATGATTAAGGAGTTTTTAGGTCGTGGTTCTATACTCAGTGATGCCGTTGGAGTTGATGGACTCACTTATCTTCCAAGCCTTCCGCTGTTATCGTTATTAGATGGCCTTAAACCATATTTATTGTAATAAGTTGTCTTTTGAGACACTCGATGTAATAAGTGTGTGATTGCTACTCTGCTATAAATCCTCCGAGTACCGTGTGGTGTCAGCATTACTGATCCAGGGATGACACCGGAGCACAGAGATCAGACTGTTTGAGGTCTGGTCGCTACAGTGGGCGATAGGGGGGTCCTTCCCACACGACCCAGAAACCGTCGGGGATATGCCCTCCTAGCACACATGCTCGGCAAAATGAGGTCGGGTGCGACCGGAGAGCGCTTAAATACGGAAATACGTATAGTAGAGCTAAAATACAATTATAGAGGCGAAATTGTTTCCGGTCGCAAGTACATCCCACACAGTCAGTCCCCGCTAAACATTTCCGTTCGTATGTACATCCCACAAAGTCGCTCCAAGGAAAACGTTTTCGTTCACAGGTACATGACACACAATTTTTCCCGTTAAATCATTTGCGTTATGAATGTATCACACACAGTCCGTAGAAGAAACTATGTGGCAAAGGCTGTCCATCACACACAGTTTTTATGTGGTAAACGTTTGCGCAAGGTGGCCTAACACAAATAGTTTTCAAGAGAAAGTCGTGTGTGATTGTTCGTTGATCCAACATAGTTTATTCCTAGAAACTATGTGCGTGGCCTGAGGTCATCGCCCACGGTATTTTTTCAATAACCATTTGCAATAGCAAAACCCAATTAGCATGCTAATTTGTCATTAGCAGGCTAATTGCCCTATTATTAATAATCAATTTATTAACTAATTGACATTCATATTAAGCACATAATATATTTCATTTCCATATTGAGGAAGCAGAATTTCATAATTTAAATACATCAGAGTATAACATGATATAGCTGATACGTCTCCAACGTATCTATAATTTTTGATTGCTCCATGCTATATTATCTACTGCTTTGGACATTATTGGGCTTTATTATACACTTCTACATTATTTTTGGTACTAACCTATTTACCGGAGGCCCAGCCTAGAATTGCTGTTTTTTGCCTATTTTAGGGTCTCGAAGAAAAGGAATATCAAACGGAGTCCAAACAGAATGAAACCTTCGGGAACGTGATTTTTGGAACGAACAAGATCCAGGAGACTTGGACCCTACGTCAAGCAGCCAACAAGGAGGCCACGAGGTAGGGGGCGTGCCCTCCACCCTCGTGGGCCCACTGTTGCTCCACCGACGTACTTCTTCCTCCTATATATACCTACGTACCCCCAAACGATCAGATACGGAGCCAAAACCCTAATTCCACCGCCGTAACTTTCTGTATCCACGACATCCCATCTTGGGGCCTGTTCCGTAGCTCCGCCGGAGGGGGCATCGATCACGGAGGGCTTCTACATCAACACCATAGCCTCTCCGATGAAGTGTGAGTAGTTTACCTCAGACCTTCGGGTCCATAGTTATTAGCTAGATGGCTTCTTCTCTATTTTTGGATCTCAATACAAAGTTCTCCCCCTCTCTTGTGGAGATCTATTCGATGTAATCTTCTTTTGCGGTGTGTTTGTTGAGACCGATGAATTGTGGGTTTATGATCACGTTTATCTATGAACAATATTTGAATCTTCTCTGAATTCTTTTATGTATGATTGGTTATCTTTGCAAGTCTCTTCGAATTATCAGTTTGGTTTGGCCTACTAGATTGATCTTTCTTGCAATGGGAGAAGTGCTTAGCTTTGGGTTCAATCTTGCGGTGTCCTTTCCCAGTGACAGTAGGGGCGGCAAGGCACGTATTGTATTGTTGCCATCGAGGATAACAAGATGGTTTTTTATGACATTGCATGAATTTATCCCTCTACATCATGTCATCTTGCTTAAGGCATTACTCTGTGCTTATGAACTTAATACTCTAGATGCATGCAGGATAGCAGTCGATGTGTGGAGTAATAGTAGTAGATGCAGGCAGGAGTCGGTCTACTTGTCTCGGACGTGATTCCTATATACATGATCATACCTAGATATTCTCATAACTATGGTAAATTCTGTCAATTGCTCAACAATAATTTGTTCACCCACCGTAAAATACCTATGGCCCCCGGGTCTATCTTCATCATATTAATCTTCCAACACTTAGTTATTTTCATTTCCTTTTATTTTACTTTGCATCTTTATCATAAAAATACCAAAAATATTATCTTATCATATCTATCAAATCTCACTCTCGTAAGTGACCGTGTAGGGATTGACAACCCCTTATCGCGTTGGTTGCGAGGATTTATTTGTTTTGTGCAGGTGCGAGGGACTCGGGCGTAGCCTCCTACTGGATTGATACCTTGGTTCTCAAAAATTGAGGGAAATACTTACACTACTTTGCTGCATCACCCTTTCATCTTCAAGGGAAAACCAACGCAGTGCTCAAGAGGTAGCAATAGCTTCAGCACTCAGTTACCCCATTACACAACTGCACCAGCACCAAGTTTCACATGCAACATGTAGAACCTTTCAAAATTAGCATCATATATGGTATATAGACAGATGCATCTCATTTGGAAAACTACTGAAGCGGAAGGCGAATATTGATCCTTGATTCATGTTGAAGGTCTTTGCAACTTCAGGCCAGTGCCTGTGGATGATTGACCGTCCGTCCTTCGTCCTCTTCAGGAACACTTCAATATTGAACCGTGGGTGTTGTATGAAAACCTTCCTCGCCTCCTGACCATAGAGGTGGTTTTAGAGGTAATCATTAGTGAACTGCTTTGGAAAGGCCTGAAAACAAGGATGTGCATAAATATCCTCTCTATATTGGAAATGGGGCAAAGGAAGAAAAAATCAAGGTGTAATAGTTAGTACAATCTTGTAGTGAACTGATGTCTTCTTCATTGTGCAGACAAAGATCTTGTTGTTTTTGTCGCTGATTTCTTTATCCTAACAATCTTTCTGAGTTTCTTGATTTGATTGATATTCATGGACAACTCATTTCCCCATATGCAAAAAGGGTCGAATAGTGGGTCAAAACCTCCGACAGCAGGTCCTACGTGTGCAAGACCAAATTATTAAAAACCAAAAGATTAGAATGGTTCCTGCAATTGCACAATAATGTGCTATTAGACAACGGACTATGCACGTGCTAACCTTGATTGTAAACCTCATCGCTTCCTATTGTTTCCCTACAGCACATATAAGGTAGTTAGTCATCAGGTTAAGTAAGGGTTCGCATGCTATCAGTAAAATATGTTGATGAAAAATAAGCACATTGCATATTCATCAGATTAATTCAAGCCACATGGAAAACCCATTTATTCAAACCAAGCATGATTAAGAAATAGGAAATATAGCACTTGTATATGTTTCTCATGTATTATGTGCAGCCAAATTCGATTTATTCCTCACATCGACAACAATACAAAATTCTACACACGATAATTGGACATCACATTGTAGAATTGAACCAAGGAGTTCACTAAACACCACAACAAATGAATCAAACATTAACTGAGCACCACATTGCACAATATAACATACTCCTAATAGAAGATCAGACAATTAACCAAACAATTGACTATAGCCAATTGTAGCAATTGTATTTGTTTCTCATGTATTTACTATAGCCAAATTCAATTTATTCCTCACATGGTATTCAATAACAGAAGGCACACACAACTATTGAACATCGCGTTGTAGAATTGAACCAAACAGTTAACTAAACACCACAACACAAATGAAACAAACATTAACTGAGCACCACATTGCACAATGTATGACCAAGCTGCATTAACTATTTCCTCTAAATTCAAGGCCCTTTGATATGCCCTCAAGAAATGGCATCTCAATCTGTCCACAGTTAAGGCACTCATTTCATACTGCAACAAAGTGATTCTATACTTTGATGGACTGGAGGAGATTAGGCCTTTGTCTAGGCCGGAGTTTAATTTCAGGAGAATTATGAAATTGCATCTGGAGGATATCCTACATTGGCAATTTGTATATTGGAAGCAACGTTGTACAATACGAAGCATTAAAGTTGGTGAGGAAAACTCGAAAATTTTCCATGCCATGGCCACTGAAAGGTTTCGGAGAAACACAATTTCTTCAATTAAGAATTCAACAGGTGATGTGGTCTCCGATCACCAACAACTAGCTGGCATGTTTTGGTCTGATTTTAATCAGCGTATGGGTAGTGCAAAAGGAATCCACATGGGATTCAATTTGGACACCTTAATTGTGCATGTTAATGGCCTTGAGGATTTATCCCTGCCTTTTACAGACTCTGAGGTTGAATATGTCATTAAGAACATGCCAACGGATCGTGCTCCTGGTCCCGATGGTTTTACTGGCCTGTTCTTAAAGAAGTGTTGGCCAATCCTAAAGGAGGATTTCATGCAACTTCTCAAGGAGTTCTATGAGGGCAGATGCAATCTGGAATGTCTTAACACATCATTAATTACTCTGATCCCCAAAAAGCTGAGCCCTGAAGTTGTTGGCGACTTTCGGCCCATCTCTTTGACCAACACGTTCTTGAAGTTTTTGACTAAGCTGCTTGCTAACCGCCTTCAGAAAGTGATCCTCAGATGCATCCACCGCAATCAATATGGTTTTCTTCGGTGTCGTTCTATTCAAGATTGCCTGGCCTGGTGTTTTGAGTATATACACCAATGCAAGGCTTCGAAGCGGCCCATCGTCCTTCTTAAGCTGGATTTCATGAAGGTGCTACCTCTTGAGCACTGCGTTGGTTTTCCCCGAAGAAGAAGGGATGATGCAGCAACGTAGCGTAAGTATTTCCCTCGGTTTTTGAGAACCAAGGTATCAATCCAGTAGGAGGCTATGCGCGAGTCCCTCGTACATGCACAAAACAAAGAAATCCTCGCAACCAATGCAAATAGGGGTTGTCAATCCCTATAAGGCCACTTACGAGAGTGAGATTTGATAGATATGATAAGATAATATTTTTGGTATTTTTATGATAAAGATGCAAAGTAAAATAAAGACAAAGTAAATAGCAAAGGATATAACTAAGTATTAGGAGATCAATATGATAAAGATAGACCCAGGGGCCATAGGTTTCACTAGTGGCTTCTCTCGAGAGCATAAGTATTCTATTGTGGGTGAACAAATTACTGTTGAGCAATTGACAGAATTGAGCATAGTTATGAGAATATCTAGGTATGATCATGTATATAGGCATCACGTCCGAGACAAGTAGACCGACTCCTGCCTGCATCTACTACTACTACTCCACTCATCGACCGGTATCCAGCATGCATCTAGAGTATTAAGTTAAAAAAACAGAGTAACGCCTTAAGCAAGATGACATGATGTAGAGGCATAGACTCATGCAATATGAAGAAAACCCATCTTGTTATCCTTGATGGCAAAAATACAATACGTCCCTTGCTACCCCTACTGTCACTAGGAAAGGACACCGCAATATTGAACCCAAAGCTAAGCACTTCTCCCATTGCAAGAATGATCAATCTAGTAGGCCAAACCAAACTGATAATTCGAAGAGACTTGCAAAGATAACCAATCATACACAAAAGAATTCGGAGAAGATTCAAATATTATTCATAGATAGACTTGATCATAAACCCACAATTCATCGGTCTCAACAAACACACCACAAAAAGAAGATTACATCGAATAGTTCTCCACAAGAGAGGGGGAGAACATTGTATTGAGATACAGAAGGAAAGAAGAATCCATCTAGATACTAACTATGGACCCATAGGTCTGAGGTAAACTACTCACACTTCATCGGAGGGGCTATGGTGTTGATGTAGAAGCCCTCCGTGATCGATGCCCCCTCCGGCGGAGCTCTGGAATAAGCCCCAAGATGGGATCTCGTGGATACAGAAAGTTACGGCGGTGGAATTAGGTTTTTGGCTCTGTATCTGATCGTTTGGGGGTACGTAGGTATATATAGGAGGAAGGAGTACGTCGGTGGAGCAACATGGGGCCCACGAGGGTGGAGGGCGCGCCTGGGGGGGGTAGGTGCGCCCCCTACCTCGTGGCCTCCTCTTTTCTTTCTTGACTTAGGGTCCAAGTCTCCCGGGTTTCATTCTGTTTGGACTCCGTTTGATATTCCTTTTCTTCGAAACCCTAAAACAGGCAAAAAACAGCAATTCTGGGCTGGGCCTCTGGTTAATAGGTTAGTCCCAAAAATTATATAAAAGTGGATAGTAAAGCCCAATAATGTCCAAAACAGTAGATAATATAGCATGGAGCAATCAAAAATTATAGATACGTTGGAGACGTATCAAGCATCCCCAAGCTTATTCCTGCTCGTCCTCGAGTAGGTAAATGATAAAAACAGAATTTTTGATGCGGAGTGCTACTTGGCATAATTTTAATGTAATTCTTCTTAATTGTGGTATGAATATTCAGATCCGAAAGATTCAAGACAAAAGTTCATATTAACATAAAAATAATAATACTTTAAGCATACTAATAAAGCAATTATGTCTTCTCAAAATAACATGGCTAAAGAAAGTTATCCCTACAAAATCATATAGTCTGGCTATGCTCCATCTTCACCACACAAAATATTTAAATCATGCACAACCCCGATGACAAGACAAGCAATTGTTTCATACTTTAGACATTCTCAAAACTTTTTCAATTTACATGCAATAAATGAGCATGAGCCATGGACATAGCACTATAGGTGGAATAGAATGGTGGTTGTAGAGAGGACAAAAAGGGGAAGATAGTCTCACATCAACTAGGCGTATCAACGGGCTATGGAGATGCCCATCAATCGATATCAATGTGAGCGAGTAGGGATTGCCATGCAACAGATGCACTAGAGCTATAAGTATATGAAAGCTCAAAAAGAAACTAAGTGGGTGTGCATCCAACTTGCTTGCTCATGAAGACCTAGGGCATTTTGAGGAAACCCATCATTGGAATATACAAGCCAAGTTCTATAATGAAAAATTCTCACTAGTATATGAAAGTGATAACATGAGAGACTCTCTACTATGTAGATCATAGTGCTACTTTGAAGCACAAGTGTGGTAAAAGGATAGTAGCATTATCCCTTCTCTCTTTTTCTCTCATTTTTTTATTTGGGCCTTTTATTCTTTTTATGGCCTATTTTCTTTCGTTCTTTTTTTCCGTCCGGAGTCTCATCCCGACTTGTGGGGGAATCATAGTCTTCATCATCCTTTCCTCACTGGGACAATGCTGTAATAATGATGATCATCACACTTTTATTTTTCTTACAACTCAACAATTACAACTCGATACTTAGAACAAAATATGACTCTATATGAATGCCTCCGGCGGTGTACCGGGATATGCAATGAATCAAGAGTGACATGTATGAAAGAATTATGAATGGTGGCTTTGCCACAAATACGATGTCAACTACATGATCATGCTAAGCAATATGACAATGATGGAGTGTGTCATAATAAACAGAACGGTGGAAAGTTGCATGGCAATATATCTCGGAATGGCTATGGAAATGCCATAATAGGTAGGTATGGTGGCTGTTTTGAGGAAGGTATATGGTGGGTGTATGATACCGGCGAAAGGTGCGCGGTATTAGAGAGGCTAGCAAAGGTGGAAGGGTGAGAGTGCATATTATCCATGGACTCAACATTAGTCATAAAGAACTCATACACTTATTGCAAAAATCTACAAGTTATCAAAGCAAAGTATTATGCGCATGCTCCTAGGGGGATAGATTGGTAGGAAAAGACCATCGCTCCTCCCCGACCGCCACTCATAAGGAAGACAATCAATAAATAAATCATGCTCCGACTTCATCACATAACGGTTCACCGTACGTGCATGCTACGGGAATCACAAGCTTCAACACAAGTATTTCTCAAATTCACAACTACTTAACTAGCACAACTTTAATATTACCATCTCCATATCTCAAAACAATTATCAAGTATCAAACTTCTCATAGTATTCAACACACTCATAAGAAAGTTTTATTATTAATCTTGTGTACCAAGCATATTAGGATTTTAAGCAAATTACCATGCTATTTAAGACTCTCAAAATAATCTAAGTGAAGCCTGAGAGATCAATAGTTTCTATAAAACAAATCCACCACCGTGCTCTAATAGATATAAGTGAAGCACTAGAGCAAAATTATATAACTCAAAAGATATAAGCAAAGCACATAGAGTATTCTAACAAATTCCAAATCATGTATGGCTCTCTCAAAAGGTGTGTACAGCAAGGATGATTGTGGTAAACTAAAAAGCAAAAAAATCAAATCATACAAGACGCTCCAAGCAAAACACATATCATGTGGCGAATAAAAATATAGCTCCAAGTAAAGTTACCGATAGAAGTAGACGAAAGAGGGGATGCCTTCCGGGGCATCCCCAAGCTTTGGCTTTTTGGTGTCCTTAGATTATCTTGGGGGTGCCATGGGCATCCCCAAGCTTAGGCTCTTGCCACTCCTTGTTCCATAATCCATCAAATCTTTACCCAAAACTTGAAAACTTCACAACACAAAACTTAAAGAAGAAAATCTCGTGAGCTCCGTTAGCGAAAGAAAATAAAAGACCACTTCAAGGTACTGTAATTAACTCATTATTTATTTATATTGGTGTTATACCTACTGTATTCCAACTTATCTATGGTTTATAAACTATTTTACTAGCCATAGATTCATCAAAACAAGCAAACAACACACACAAAATAGAATCTGTCAAAAACAGAACAGTCTGTAGTAATCTGTAGCTAGCGCAAGATCTGGAACCCCAAAAATTGTAAAATAAATTGCTGGACGTGAGGAATTTATATATTAATCATCTGATAAATGAATTAACTAAATAGAAATTTCCAAATAAAAATGGCAGTAGTTCTCGTGAGCACTAAAGTTTCTGTTTTTTACAGCAAGTTCAACAAGACTTTCCCCAAGTCTTCCCAACGGTTATACTTGGCACAAACACTAATTAAACACACAAAAACACAACCAAAACAGAAGCTAGATAAATTATTTATTACTAAACAGGATCAAAAATCAAGGAATACAAATAAAATTGGGTTGCCTCCCAACAAGCGCTATCATTTAACGCCCCTAGCTAGGCATAACAAGCAAGAATAGATCTAGGTATTGCCATCTTTGGTAGGCAATCCATAAGTGGCTCTCGTAATAGATTCATACGGTAATTTAATTTTCTTTCTAGGAAAGTGTTCCATGCCTTTCCTTAATTGAAATTGGAATCTAATATTTCCTTCCTTCATATCAATAATTGCACCAATCGTTCTAAGGAAAGGTCTACCAAGAATAATAGGACATGAAGGATTGCAATCTATGTCATGAACAATAAAATCTACATGCACATAATTCCTATTTACAACAATAAGAACATCATTAATTCTTCCCATAGGTTTCTTAATAGTGGAATCCGCAAGGTGCAAGTTTAGAGAGCAATCATCAAAATCACGGAAACCTAACAAATCACAAAAAGTCTTTGGAATCGTGGAAATGCTAGCACCCAAATCACATAAAGCATAGCATTCATGATCTTTAATTTTAATTTTAATAGTTGGTTCCCACTCATCATAAAGTTTTCTAGGGATAGAAACTTCCAATTCAAGTTTTTCTTCATAAGATTGCATCAAGGCATCAACGATATGTTTAGTAAACGCTTTATTTTGACTATAAGCGTGAGGAGAATTTAGCACGGATTGCAACAAGGAAATACAATCAATCAAAGAGCAATTTTAATAGTTAAATTACTTGAAATCCATAATAGTGGGTTTAGCAACATCTAGGGTTTTAATTTCTTCAATCCCACTTTTATCAAATTTAGCATCATGATCAACAAATTCTGAATTCTTGGAACGCCTTCTAGGTAAAGGTGGATCATATTCAGTCCCATAATTATCAAGATTCATATTGCAAAACAAAGATTTAATAGGGGACACATCAATAACTTTTAGATCTTCATCTTTATTTTCATAGGAACTAGAAGAACACGCTCTTATAAAGGCATCTTTCTTAGCACGCATCCTAGCGGTTCTTTCCTTGCACTCATCAATGGAAATTCTCATGGCTTTGAGAGACTCATTGATATCATGCTTAGGTGGAATAGATCTAAGTTTCAAAGAATCAACATCAAGAGCAATTCTATCAACGTTCCTAGCCAAATCATCAATCTTAAGCAATTTTTCTTCAATCCTAGCATTAAAATTCTATTGCGAAGTAATAAATTCTTTAATATTAGATTCAAAATCAGACGGCGTCTTATTATAATTTCCATAAGAATGGAATTACCATAATTATTATAGGGATTACTAGGATAAGGCCTAGGATTGAAATTTCCTCTATATACGTTGTTACCAAAATTGTCCCTACCAACAAAATTCACATCCATAGATTCATTATTATTCTCAGTCAAAGTAGACAAGTCCATATCATTAGGATCAGAAGAAACACTCATATTAGCAAATAATTTCATAAGTTCATCCATCTTTCCACTCAAAACATTAATTTCTTCTATCGCATGCACCTTTTTATTAGTAGATCTTTCAGTATGCCATTGAGAATAATTATTCATAATATTATCTAGGAGTTTAGTAGCTTCTCCTAAGGTGATTTCCATAAAAGTGCCTCCCGCGACCGAATCTAAAATATTTCTAGAAGCAAAATTCAATCCGGCATAAAAATTCTGAACAATCACCCACAAATTTAAACCAAGAGTAGGGCAATTACATATCATTAATTTCATTCTCTTCCAAGCTAGTGCAACATGGTCATGATCAAGTTTCTTAAAGTTCGTAATATCGTTTCTAAGAGAGATGATCTTAGCGGGAGGAAAATACTTAGAGATAAAAGCATCTTTGCACTTGTTCCATGAATCAATACTATTTTTAGGCAAAGACGAAAACCAAGCTTTAGCAGATCTCTAAGCGAAAAAGGAAATAGCTTCAATTTAAAAATATCATTATCCACATCTTTCTTCTTTTGCATGTCACACAAATCAACGAAGCTATTTAGATTGGGTAGCGGCATCTTCACTAGGAAGGCCAGAAAACGGATCTTTCATGACAAGATTCAGCAAAGCAGTATTAATTTCACAAGATTCAGCATCGGTAAGAGGAGTAATCAGAGTGTTAATAAAATCATTGTTGTTGGTATTGGTGAAGTCACACAATTTAGTATTCTCTTGAACAATCGTGACAAGCAAGCAAACTAACACACAAGCAAACAAGAAGCAATCGGGTAAAAGAGGCAAATAGAGAAAGAGAGGGAGGATAGAGAGAGAGAGGGCGAATAAAACGGCAAGGGTGAAGTGGGAGTGAGGAAAACGAGAGGCAAATGGCAAATAATGTAATGCGGGAGATAAGGGTATGTGATGGTACTTGGTATGTTGACTTTTGCGAAGACCTCCCCGGCAACGGTGCCAGAAATCCTTGCTACCTCTTGAGCACTGAGTTGGTTTTCCCCGAAGAGGAAGGGATGATGCAGCAAAGTAGCGTAAGTATTTCCCTCAGTTTTTGAGAACCAAGGTATCAATCCAGTAGGAGGCTACGCGCGAGCCCCTCGTACCTGCACAAAACAAATAAATCCTCGCAACCAACGCAAATAGGGGTTGTCAATCCCTATAAGGCCACTTACGAGAGTGAGATCTGATAGATATGATAAGATAATATTTTTGGTATTTTTATGATAAAGATGCAAAGTAAAATAAAGGCAAAGTAAATAGCAAAGGAAATAACTAAGTCGTAGGAGATCAATATGATAAAGATAGACCCCGGGGCCATAGGTTTCGCTAGTGGCTTCTCTCGAGAGCATAACTATTCTACGGTGGGCGAACAAATTACTGTTGAGCAATTGACAGAATTAAGCATAGTTATTAGAATATCTAGGTATGATCATGTATATAGGCATCACGTTCGAGACAAGTAGACCGACTCCTGACTGCATCGACTACTATTACTCCACTCACCGACCGCTATCCAGCATGCCTCTAGAGTATTAAGTTAAAAAAACAGAGTAATGCCTTAAGCAAGATGACATGATGTAGAGGGATAGACTCATACAATATGAAGAAAACCCCATCTTGTTATCCTCGATGGCAACAATACAATACGTGCCTTGCTGCCCCTACTGTCACTGGGAAAGGACACCGCAAGATTGAACCCAAAGCTAAGCACTTCTCCCATTGCAAGAATGATCAATCTAGTAGGCCAAACCAAACTGATCATTCGAAGAGACTTGCAAAGATAACCAATCATACACAAAAGAATTCAGAGAAGATTCAAATATTATTCATAGATAGAATTGATCATAAACCCACAATTCATCGGTCTCAACAAACACACCGCAAAAAGAAGATTACATTGAATAGTTCTCCACAAGAGAGGAGAGAACATTGTATTGAGATCCAAAAAGAGTGAAGAAGCCATCTAGCTACTAACTATGGACCCGTAGGTCTGAGGTAAACTACTCACACTTCATCGGAGGGGCTATGGTGTTGATGTAGAAGCCCTCCGTGATCGATGCCCCCTCCGGCGGAGCTCCGAAACAGGCCCCAAGATGGGATTTCATGGATACAGAAAGTTTTGGTGGTGGAATTAGGTTTTTGGCTCTGTATCTGATCGTTTGGGGGTACGTAGGTATATATAGGAGGAAGGAGTACGTCGGTGTTGCAACAGGGGGCCCACGAGGGTGGAGCGCGTGCCTGGGGGGGTAGGCGCACCCCCCTACCTCGTGGCCTCCTCTTTTCTTTCTTGACGTAGGGTCCGAGTCTCTCAGGTCTTGTTCATTGAGAAAATCACGTTCCCGAAGGTTTCATTCCGTTTGGACTCCGTTTGATATTCCTTTTCTTCAAAACCCTAAAACAGGCAAAAAACAGCAATTCTGGGCTGGGCCTGCGGTTAATAGGTTAGTCTCAAAAATAATATAAAAGTGGATAATAAAGCCCAATAATGTCCAAAACAGTAGATAATATAGCATGGAGCAATCAAAAATTATAGATACGTTGGAGACGTATCAGAAGGCCTTCGACACAATTGAGCATGAAGTTATTCTCAGAATTTTGCAATGCAAGGGTTTTGAATCCCGTTGGACTGGATGGTTTAATAGCATATTGTCTATGGGATCTTCTTCTGTGCTCCTCAACGGTGTGCCGGGCAATCATTTTGTTTGCAGAATGGGCGTGCGTCAATGGGATCCCCTATCACCGTTGTTGTTTGTGATCGCGGTTGATTTATTACAATCTGTAGTCAACGAGATGTGTTCCAGGAACATCCTTTCAGTGCCAATCCCAACCAGCTCCAGCGACTACCCGATTGTACAATATGCCAACGACACTTTAATTGTCCTGCCTGCGATCGATGATCAACTTATTGCTTTCAAGGAGATGCTTGACACTTTTGCGGCGTCAATAGGATTACGTGTTAACTTTAGTAAATCCTCACTCATTCCAATCAATATGAGTGATGAGGAAGGTGCTAGGGTGGCTTCTTTGCTCGGATGCGATGTTGGGTCCATGCCATTCACGTATCTAGGATTGCCAATGGGAACTTCTAGACCTACAATCTATGATCTGCTGCCTCTGGTCGATCGCGTCGAGCGACGTTTATCTGCTTCCTCATGCTTGCTAAATCAAGTAAGCCGACTGCAACTTCTAAAGTCGGTGTTGTGCTCCATGCCAATATATTTCTTGTGTACCTTATCTCTTCCCAAGGGCATTTTGCAGCAATTAGAGCGAATCATGAGACAATGCCTGTGGAGAGGCAACACGGATAACCCACGCCAATCATTGGCTGCTTGGGATATGGTCTGTCGCCCTAAGAAATACAGTGGTTTGGGTGTCCTTAATTTGGGCATTCAAAATGAGGCTTTGTTACTAAAGCATCTCTTCAAGTTCTTTAATAAGGTTAACGTGCCTTGGTTCACTTTAATTTGGGACACTTATTACGCATCGTCACCGCCTCAAAGCACCCAGATCTGTGGCTCCTTTTGGTGGCGTGATGTCATGCGTTTATATACCAATTTCTGCAAGCTCGTTGTTCCAAAATGTTGGCGACACGGTGCTTTTTTGGCTCGATCGTTGGCAGCTGGGAAATCGTGTTGTCCTATTACAGGAGTGCTTCCCAAGGCTACATTCATTTGTAGTTGATGATGCAATCACTGTCAAGGAGTTTATGGAGCTGCCTGATGCCTTGGATCACTTCCATCTGCCTCTCTCACAGGAGGCTTATTCTGAATTCTCACAACTCCAGGCCCTGCTGCCTTTGATCAACCTGGATGGGGAGAGCAAAGACATTTGGAAATGGGCTTCGAAGTCTGGTGCTTTTATGTAAAAGATGTACTAGGACTCATGCTTCTCCCACCTAGTGGTTGACCCCATCTTCAAATGGATTTGGAAGTGTGCATGCACGTTCAAGTTCAAGGTGTTTGGCCGGCTTCTCTTAATGGATCATTTGAACACTAGGGATATGATGCAACGCCGACATTGGATCATCCAAGATGACACATGTGTGCTATGCAACATTGCACAACACGAGGATTGGGCTCATCTTTTATTTGCTTGCAACTTTAGTCAAAGGGTTTGGAACTATCTTGGGATATCTTGGTCCGTTCAACCGAACCAAACCACATATGAGATGGCTCAATCAGTTAGGAGGGATTTCGGTCATCCTTTTTTCACTGAGGCTGTCTTCACTGCTACTTGGAATATTTGGACACAAAGGAATGGGAAGATCTTCAGAAATGAGCAACCTTCTTTTAGAGCTTGGAGAAGGAACTTTATCCATGACATTTCTCTTCTATCTCATAAAATTAGATGTAAATATAAAGATAGCTTACTGTCTTGGATAGCTAACCTTTCATAGACCCTTTTTGTAAGTATCTCTTCTCTTTTCTTGTAAACTTGTAACTTTCCTTTTTCAATTAATAAAGGACTGTGAGGCTGTTGCCTTGCAGTATATAGTCAAAAAAACAAAGCATGCTTGACAACTTGGAAATATAGCAATTGTATTCGTTTCTCATGTATTTTGTAAAGATAAATTCGATTTATTTCTCACATGGAAGACAATACAAAATTGCAGCCTAAAGAATTGAACATCACATTTGCATAATTGAATCAAATAGTTAACTGAAGACGACAACTAATTAACAAAACAGTTAATAAGTGAGCACCACACTACACGACATATAGAATATATACACTAGAGCAACAGATTGCGTGGTAAAATTAGATAGCACAATTCACTAGAATTTGTGAAGGAAAGGCAGGAGCAGCACACGCAACGGGTAAATCGAGCATGCTTAACCGGCGTAGCTAGCAAATGGCAAGGTGCTCCTCCAAGATCTGGGGTCGGCACGAATGGCAGCCATCGCGACCTAACCCGCGTGTGCGGCCACGATATGCTTCTCCGCTGCCAAATGCTCCTTGAGATCCTGGCTATACTGCGTGCACCATGGCTTAGGGCAACGCTTATTTGGTGGAGGGGTTGGTGATTTGGGTGGAAGGTGTCGCGCTCGCGTCGGCGGTAGGGGCATGTGGAATGTGGAAGGAGGAGGAGGATGGGGGTCGGGTGTGGATTACCTGTGTGGATAGACGAGGTCGAGCAGCGTGAAGGAGGGTCGTCGATGAGGAGGTGACGCTGCAAGCAAGGAGTGAAGGTTTCAACTTGGAAAGGAAGGAGAAAACAAGGGAAATGTGGCTTTTGGTAAGGGGGAGGGGCGGGGAAGTAGATATTACCACTGAAGCCGAAAATTTGGAATCGCTTCAGCGAAAAAACTGGCGCGCAAAGTGTTATCAGACACGGTCCCTTATTCAGAACTGTGTATGATATGTGAACATCACAAACGATTTAGATAGCTTAACCCGTGTGTAATGAGTTTGAATGTCAAAAATTTTGGTTTGAATTTTCATGGTTACAGTGGTCATCCACGTCATTGCGCAATTTGGGTACACAAAAGAGACTATAGCACACCCACACTTCTTAATCAAGCAAATTCAGCAATTAAACAGAGCTAGCTGACCTAAACATTACTCTAACAAATTAAAGACTGGCACTCTTAATTAAACAAAACAAAGAGTACTACTACGGTTGGTGCTCGTCGATCTCCGCCGCCGCCTCCATGTCCAGCTCGCGCCCAACGGTCTCCTGAGGAAGGGGCTCCATGGCATCCATCGCACCTTACTCGGCAAGCATCTCGCCATCCGTGTCCGCCATATCTTTGGAAAAGGCCGCCATGAGCTGGGCGTGGGCGGATGCGATCTAGGTTTGGACAGGCTCTGTCATCGCAAGGTATGCGGCGGAGGAACGGATGGCTGCTTGAATGCTCTCAGCGATTACCAGCTCTTCGGCCATGGGTTACCAACCGTTGTCGGAGAAACTTCATTCGATTTGTGCGGTGACCGCCAGGAGCTAGGCATGGGCGGCCTCGACATGGTCATGGGCGGCCTCCATCAGGGCTAAGGCCGCCGTTGTGGAACGGACAATTATTGTGCTGCTCTCGCCAGTTGTTATCCCTGAGCCAGATGTTGCTGCCGCCACCTGAGAAGCAACAGCGTCCATTTGGGCCGCCATGGCCGCCCAGTCGCAGATTGTGGCCGCTCTCATGCACCTTGTTAGCACGCGCATTGCGGCTGCGGCCGCGCTCTTGCTGGAGTGGGCCACCGAAGTTGCCCCCATGACGCGGGTCCACATGCCCATCTTTCACCAGCGACGATTGAACAGTGAAATGATATTTGGGGAGCAAGCTAGTGTGCTTGAGATGCCTGTTGTGGACTATAGCCGATGCACCTTCTCGCGTAAGCCATAGGCGTACTATACACCGATGATGCTCCAGGATATTTTGTGATGCGTCTCACACGATTGGTGATAATAAACTGTGTGCAAGCTACTTGATTTTAATCTTCATTTGAATTGCATAATGGGGTCACAACGGCAATGGATGGTGTTTAAATTGCTAGACCTTTTATCTGTAGTGAACATGCAACTATATGTGTGTCGTAAAATAATTGGAATTATTCAGGGTTCGTTTGAACATTCTATACATTAAATTGGTTTTCTAGCCATTTCAGGTGCACAATTCAAAATTAAAATACATGCACATGCTCTGGTGCACCAACATGGGTTGTAAAATCATATATGTGCCCACGGGTTTATGCTTATCTCCCATGCAAGAAATGGGGATGAAATTCGAACACCATGGCACCGTGGCTCTCTGACAAACGTCGACGTACTTGCTTTTGAAATTCTAGTAAATCCAAAATTCATTTGAAATTCATGAAACTTAGGATGCTATCATGGAGTGGCATCAATATGTCATGGTAAAATTTTTGTCCCATTTGGAGAAGGTTTGGGTATAAGCTTCTCATAAACCAGAACTTCTCACAACAAGTGTGATGGTTTCGGTAGGGAACATTTCACCTTTCTGGACGAAATGATATTCGTTGCCTCTTCTTGATTTCAAATTTTTTCCTAGTGTCAACATAGAACATTAGGAGTGTTGTGTCAATTTTTGGGATTTTTCAGGGTTCGCTTGAACATTTTTATACATTAACTGAGTTTTCTGTGCATTCATCAAATTTGAACTACAGGCACATGCTCTAAAGCATATAAATTAGTTGAAAATTCAAATTTGTGTCCTTGGTTGCCTATTAGGTCCCATGCAAGAAATGGGAATGAATTTCAAACACCTTGCCAGTGTCACTCGGCCGCAAACATTGAGATACCTGGTTTTTAAATTCTAGTAAAAGCCAAAACTCGTCTGAAATTCATGAAACTTGGCATGCTATCCTGGAGAGGCATCAACATGTCGTGGTAAAAATTTTGTCCAATTTGGGGAAGGTTTGGGTATATGCTTCTCACAAACTAGAGCTTCTCACAACAAGCATGATGGTTTCGGTAGGGAACGTCCCACCTTTGGGGACGAGACGGTATCGATTGCCTCTTATTGCTTCCAAAAAATTTCTCGTGTCAACATAGAACAACATGAGTGTTGTGTCAATTTTTGTGATTTTTCGGGGTTCGTTTGGACATTTTTACACATTAACTGAGTTTTCAATGCATTTATGTGCATAATTCAAATTTGAACTACATGCACATGCTCCAGTGCATATAAATTGGTTGAAAAATCAAATATGTGTCCTTGGATGCATGCTTAGGTCCCATGCAAGAAATGGGAATGAATTTCAAACACCAGGGCACTATTGATTGCCGGCAAAACATTAAGATGCCTAGTTTTTAAATTCTAGTAAATTGAAAACTCGTGTGAAATTCATGAAACTTGGCATGCTATCATGGAGCGGCATCAACATGTGGTGGTAAAGTTTTTGTCCCATTTGGGGCAGCTTTGGGTATGTGCTTCTCACAAACCAGAGCTTCTCACAACATGCATGATGGTTTCTGTAGGGAACGTCCTACCTTTCGGGATGAAATAATATACATTGCCTCTTATTGCTTTCAAATTTTTTCTCGTGTCGACATAGAACAACAGGAGTGTTTTGTCATTTTTTGTGATTCTTCGGGGTTCGTTTGGATATTTTTTATGCGTTAACTGAGTTTTCAGTGCATAATGGAAATTTGAACTACATGCACATGCTCCAGTGCATATAAATTGGTTGAAAAATCAAATATGTGTCCTTGGTGGATGCTTAGGTCCCATGCAAGAAATGAGAATGAATTTCAAACACCAGGGCACCATTGATTGCCGGCAAAACGTTGAGATACTTTATTTTTAAATTCTAGTAAATCCAAAACTCGTCTGGAATTCATGAAACTTGGCATGCTATCATGGAGCGGCATCAACATGCCGTGGTAAATTTTTTGTCCCATTTGGGGCAGGTTTGGGTGTATGCTTCTCACAAACCAGAGTTTCTTACAACAATCATGATGGTTTCGGTAGGGAACGTCCCACCTTTGGGGACGAAACGATATCCATTGCCTCTTATTGCTTCCAAAAATTTACTGAATGGGAGGCGTGCGAGCGCAGTCCGGTGAGCAGGCTGACCGAGAGGCGTGCAAGCTGTCCTAGAATGCGCAGGCTCACCAAGAAGCGTGCGAGCTGTACGCTGCACAGGCTCACTGGGAAGCGAGCCCTTTGACTTCCATGGCCACCCGCCTTCCTCTCCATGCGCACGTCCCCCTTAGTGGCATGGGACGCCGCTGTCGAACGCTACCTCTCAGCGCCGCCAGCTGCCGTCCTCCCGCGCCCCGCCCGTTGACCCCGGGACGACATGCTGCAAAGTGAGAGCAGGATTTGTGCATCTCTTCAACGCAAACGATTCTTTTGGATGACCCGTGTGCAACCACTTACAAACAATTTGGTGCGATTTGCATCTGTCATATTGGGTATGTTACCATTTTTCAAAATGGAAATATTGACATTTGTTGATCTAGTAACATTGCCATTTGTCAACCTTGTAACACCACGATTTGTCAAAATATGAAGCTAAAAATCACTAGCAATATCTAATTTTTGCAGCTAAAATTCCGTAATTAAGCATAGATTTCATTCATAGATTAAGCAGTTGTTCTTAGTTTATACAAAGAGTTCAACTCAACAGCTAAATCGACCAAACTTTTCCCCAATTGCTGCCAACCACGTACTGAAATAGCTAATTCAACTATATATACTAGCTAATATTAAGTACGTTGTACAGTTCCACCACATCTCTAGTCAGATGGACTAAACAAAATAGCCCCTTAATACTACTAATACTGCGGAGGGGCTTTATACTACTTCCGTCTGCCTCTCCTCTGCTGAACGCGCTCAGTAAGAGGCGGCGGAGGAGGAGCCTACCGACGAGCTGGGCAACCGCAATACGGTGCCTGCCGTTGTTGCAGCTTGAGCAACGCTCACCTCGAACGCCCTCTGCCGCTCCAGACGACCCCTCTCAAAGCAGTGGTTCTCCTTGTAGATCTCCTGATTCCTTGCCTCTGAGGCGGCATGTGCCGTGGCCACGGCGGCGGTAAGGCTCTTTGCGTGCTCGACGAGGCGCTCCTCCTCCTCCTCCCGCAGGAACTCGGTGTGGTGCGCAAGGTCGCTGACGCACGTGTGGGCATCCACCTTCGCCCCCCGCCTTCGGGCGGCAGTGGCGGAGCGGGTGATGACCTCGGCGATCGACGGTGGGCTGGCAGCCATGGCGGCCGACGACGGGGTGGCGGCCACGACCACCACCTCCCGCCTTTGGGCTGCGGTGGCCGAGCGGGTGATGGCCATGGTGGCCGGCAGTGGGGTGGCGGCCACGACGGCCACCTCCCGCCTTCGGCCCATGGCGGCGGAGCGGGCGATAGCCCTGGCTTTCAACGGTGGTGTGGCGGCAACGATGGCCGGGAACAGCTGCTGACGGGCACTGGCGACGGAGCATGTGGTGGGTGTTCCGCGCACACCCAATAGGGACGCCACGCGCACTACACTGCGCGGCGACTGCACCATCACCGCGATGTAGCCTTCCAGCTGGAGCTGTCCTCCGATGACGGTGGAGTGGCTGAGCGAAGATGGCGGAGCGGTGCCATTGGTGATTGTGGGAGAAGAAGACGAGATAAGCTATAGGGAGGGAGGGGAAAATGTGACACAGAACTCGCCGGCCGTGAGGGTTTTTATAGCAGGCCGGTAAGCATCAGGATTTTGGGGGATTTCACCGAGTTGGGCGGGAAGCTTGCACGGGAACCTGCAAGGTTGCGCGGGAACGGGCTCACCGACGATTCGTTGGCGCCACCGTTTGACCAAAAGAAAGCCCCCGCGTGCTGCGCAAGCTTGCGCTGTAAGCCGTCTGCGGCAGCAGGGTGACAAGACATGTGAGAGGAGGACAAAAGGCCACATACCCATACGGTTAATTAAAAAACATTTGCAATTTAATTAACTACTATACCCCGTCCTGGTTTATAAGTATGATTTAACTAATAAAATACGAATGCATGTCGCCAAAGATTATATAGTTGGATTCGTATTTGAACATAGTTTCCAATTATATAATTTTTATAACATGCATTAACATTTTGTTGGTTAAATTTGAGGGCAAAGTATGTCACAGAATATAAAGGGGACTATAGACTAGACAGAGGTGGTAGCACACGGCCGCTCTCTACGCAGCGATGCAACTGTCCGCTGGCTTGTAGGCGACCATTTCCTGCGTGTTCAACTGCTCTATGTGGGTGGGTGCTTGCGGTTCAGGCGGCCGCGACGCGCTCTGCTCTTGCGTCCTTCCGGGTACTCTACCCTCGTCCCTCCACGTGCGCTGCCAGTGTTTGGGGCCGGCGCACAATCACGCACGTTTGTGTGCATGCGGTTGCGTCGGGCGCGGCGCGACGATGCAGTTACCCGCTGCAAAAACTGCCATGCGGACACGCCGAGAATCCACGCCGCCTGGCCCCCTTTTATTCTTGCGGCCATTTACCTTCATCTCTCGTCTCACACGACACAATAAGCACACCCACGAGGACCCATACAGTTCCAACGGCGCTCCACGTGGCTCCAATGGCGCTCCCAGCGGCCGACGATGACAAAGGCATGCAGTTCACCACGCAGCAAGTCGTGGACACCCATGTGAGGGGGAAGGCTCTCTCGGTGGTGTACACGAATGATCTGGTCTCGGTGGAGAGCTCCATACAAACTATGGAGCAGTTCCTTGTCGACGACAAGTACCAAGTGGTCGGCTTCGACCTCGAGTACGCCATGGGTCGTCCCGGGCACGATCAGAAGGTTGTCGTCGCCCAGTTGTGCGTGCGGCATGACGTCCTCATCTACCACTACCACTTGGCCACAATGCCTTGCGAGCATTTCTCCAGGTTTATCAACAGCTCCGACTACAGTTTGGCTGCGGTGGACACCACCAACGATCTAAAAGCGCTCAAGGTTTTGAGCTTGAAATGCCCGAATCTTGTCAACATCCAGCGCCACTACAAGGTCTGGGTAGCGACAAAAACAAACCTAACTCCCTGGTTGACCTCGCCTCGGCCATCATCGACCCCTACTACATGAAGATCAAGAATGAGAGCAATAAGGACAGGAACGCATGGCACAATGTGTGGCATGAGAGACTGGATGAACAACATGTCAAGTACGCGGCCATGGACGCGTACACAAGCTATGAGATGTACACGCGGATCGTTGACATGAGGAACTGTCTTCTTCTTGACCCAGACGAGGGATTGAGCCACATAGCAATGGCAGGGGCGTCACAAGAAGTAGATGACTAGACGATCATTTCTCCTACTTTAGAATGCATGCAATTGTTTATTGTGGTGTGTGTGAATGATCTGTATAGTCACTTATGTAATTGGATGTTTATTTCAGTTATATATATATACATGTTATTCTACTGTAGACAGAGCAAATCACACGGCTTATTAGCAGCAATCGTCTGTGTTATTATTGGTCTTCGAACACATTTCTGATTACGGACCTGTTTGCCATGTATCACACACATCTTGTTCAGTTGAACCGTTTCCATTGTGTTGTATAATCACACACAGTTCATCCTAGTGAACCGTATGCTATATATCGCACACGCCTTCATCTGGCTGCCCGTTTCTTTTGTTCCTCCTCATCCCATGTAGTTAATTGAATTGAACTGTATGCCCTGCATCTCACACACAACTAAAATCTGAACCGTGTTTGATGCATCCGTCATCGCAAATGTTTTGCACCTTTTTTGACAGTTTTTTTACACCACCATTAGCGATTATGGCATCGCACACAGTTTTGTCAAAGGGTCTCTGATCGTAGTGTCGCGTTTGGACCATCCTGCAGTAGTGATACTACTACATGGAATTGACAGAAAGATAAAGATACATACGGATCCATCAACGACATCCTCACGCCCTAGTGCGTCGGGTCACCAATCGACGTGTGAGGAGCAGCGGCGTTTGTTCTTCTGAACAATGTCGTCCAAGGTTGCCCTGCGATCCAAGAAGGCCAGCGTCCTATCATAATCCTCTTGCACTTAGTAGTCCTTGCGGACGATTTGCGCGTAGACGTGGGTGATTATGTTGATGGTGTCTTTCTGCGTCGGGCTCTACGCAGCGAGCGTGACCTCGAGGTGGACATTCTCCGGCGCGACAGCGGGCAGTTGCAGGGCCACCAGTGCGTCGAAGAGGTTGTCACCATAGGGGCCGTTGAGGGTGGAGGGCATCGCAGAGCCTGGGCGCGTGGGCTGGAGGCATACGTCAAGGTCATCCGCGAGCTTCTTGACGACGGTGAACTTGTTGAGGAAGCCGACGAGGACCTTGTCGAACAAGGAGACGAAGCTATTGTCCAAGAGGCCTCTCGCCCTGGCGGCCTCAAGCACGACCTGGAGACATTGCTCAGTGCAGGGCCGCAGGCCGGCATCATGGACCATCTGGCACAGCCGGCTGATGCTCGCGCTCTTCGCCTCCATGGGTCTAGCTTCTAGTCAACTGATCTTGTGGTTGGGGTGATCACTCTTGCCCTTGGTTAGGGTGCGTAGGTGCATAGGATTTCGTAGATTGGAGTGGCGGGGAACCTTTATATGAGAAGTGCAGACTATGTTGCATTCACGTGTGTGTTGGCTATCTATTCCTCGGCCTTCCCCGCCCTCCCTCTGTGCCGGTGCAGTATAGTCATCTCACCGAGACCAACTTGGGGCAGAACGAGAAAAATTTGATGTTTACTGGTTTATTTGTCCCCTTTGCATTTTGCGCCAAGTTTTGACCTTTGATTTGTTAATGCATGTAACAAAAAATAATATCATTGGAAACTATGTTCAAATACGAATCCAACGATACAATTTTTGGTGACATGCATTATTATTATTTTAGTTAAATCTATGGTCAAAATTTGGCACAAAATACTAAGGGGGCAAATAAACCAGGACGGACGTAAGAATAGTATTTTGTAATTAATGTCATTGCAGAAAGAGAATTGAGCACTGCATGTTGTGCTAAGTAGTCTCAAGTCATTGAATGCATACGCACCCCTTGTCTCCTATTGGGTGATTTCTTTTTTTGTGGCAAAAAATAGGGAACGAGGTGGGTAGTTAATGCACCACGCCTAAAAGTTTTGGCATTATTTGGTTTTCATAACATGACTAATGCACCAATACGGAGGGAGTACAATAGTAGTCTTTGATTACAATTTTTTTGTTGGTAGCTTACCAAGTTGACCGCACGGTGAGTACAATAGTAGTCTGATTGATGAGATTTTAAATTTGAGCCATCTACCTGAATGGAGAGTGTATCATATCATCGGGAACTATGTTCTAAACCGAATAAAACAATACTCCATGTATTTATTTACAGAGGGAGTAGTATATTTTCTGTGACATGCATTACTAGATAATTCTAGTCATATACTAAATCCAGACGGACGTGGTAGTACTACTAAATCCAGACGGTGGTGCTAGTACTAGTAGTAGTACTACCAATGTAGTAGTAATGTACTACTCGTTGGTTTATTACGTGCTTCTCCTCACATTGAAGTGACAAGACCCTGCGCCGGAGATGACACCTGAGTGTAGGCGCCGTGTTCGGCATACCAAAGTCAGCCTCACCATGTGCAGTCACTATCATCATGGCTGTAGAGCCAGCCTTCTTACAACTAGCCGTGTTCGACATAATTTCCCGTGCATTGCCACCAGTATCTCTACTCTTTTCTTATACAAGTAAGATGCACATGCATTGCACGGAACACCAATATTGGGGGTGGATGGTGCAGGCAGCGGCCATCGCGCCAGATTGTTCCATGGCCTTCTAGATACGGTGGGGAAGAGATAAGGCTGATTGTGAGAGACAAGGAGTTGTTTGTAAATAGGGAACATGTATGGGCATCTTTTTGCAAAACTGCAGTAGTTTACTTTGTATGCGTCAGATCTAGATCCGACGGCAATTGGTGAAAGATAGCAGGCACACCATCATCACCAACTCAGGACCTCTTTGATTCGCGGGATTTTGAAAACGCGGGAATAGGAAAAGTATAGGATTGGAGGGTCATGCCCACTTGAATCCTATAGGATTAGCAGGGAGCGTTTGATTTCACGGGAAAAAGAAAAGGAATTGTAAAAAGAGGTTAGAGTGGATGTTAGATTTCCTATGAAATGTAGTACGAAAGATTCCATTGGAAAAATTCCTATGGGATTCAATCCTATGAATCAACGGACAAACATCGGAAAAATTTCAAAGGATTTCAATCCTCCAAAAATCCTATAGAATTCCCTTGAATCAAAGGAGCCCTCAGGTTTTTAGGCCTCTTTTGGTTCATAGGGTAGGAAAATCATAGGAATAGGAAAGTCATAGGAAATGACATGACATGTATCTCAAATCCTATGAGTAGGAATAGGAAAGGAGATGCTCTTTGATTCACATCATAGGATTTTTTTCCATTGAGTCTAGGATAATGTTTATTTTCCTATGAAATGTGGAGGATAGGAAGAATTCCTCCACAGGAATAGGATTCCATTCCTACAAACCAAAGTGTTCTAAAGGAATTTTTCCTATAGAAATCATATCCTATGAAATTCCTACAAGATTCCTCTAAACCATAGGAGGCCTGGGAGTAGTATAGAGAAATAGATAAACTCTTATAAAAAAACCAAGTTGGTGACGATGGTGTGCCTGCCATCCTACAATATAGACCGTCCGATCTATATCTAACAGATAGAAAGCAAACTAAGGCAATTTTGCAAAAAGATACCCGCACCCCTCCCCACATTTGCAGATAAGGCCTTCCCTCATTCATCTTTGTCTCCCACAAGATAAACAGCTCGTATAAATGCATCTTGATGTTCCTTGCAACGCATGGGCCTCTTGCTGGTAATAATAAATATTGTACTCAAGTAATGGGCATATTGTTACCGCACCTATGCATGCGAACATTTATCGTAACATGGTACTACTTTGTGCTGGATAGTCATAATATTACAAGTTTCAAACTGATATTAAAAATGCTAGGAGTAATTCTACACCTACGAAGAGGGAATTATTAGGAAGTTTACGTAAGAACTTCCGTTACTTTAGGTGGATGCAGCATTATCGTACAAACTAAAATCCACCTCCCCGACAAGTCACTAATGGGCATATAAATTTTTGAGTCTCTAGCGACTTGATGTTTCAAAATCAAATCCAGCTTTTGTGGAGACTTTGTCATTTAGACTTAGATGCTTGCGGTGATTAGCATGCCATTCATTGTTGCGCCAGAGAATGCCAAACCTCATTACCTTGAGCACACTTGCCTCCGGAATAAAGAACCTGGCTAATTTAATCTCAGATGTGCTGCCTCGGTGGTCCATCAAATCAATTTCTATAAGATGGATATCAAGGCATTCAATGAGATTGTTATAGTGCAGCACATTTTTCACTTTCGGGTCTTTTTTTATATGCAAAAGAAGAGAACATATTAGAGCAGGTGGCTGCAAAAGATTGTCGTGTCATCAAGAGGTACCAATATCATTTGCTCATATGATAGGGTTGGCACTAAGGCTAGTGACATTTTTTCACTCACTCTCTCTTTCTCTTTCCTCTCATTTTCCTAGGAGCACATGAAGAGCTTGGGCATTTGTTGCCTTCCACTATGCGGTTGATGCCATATTTCTCAAAAGTATGCCACATAATATGCATCAATGTCAAATCAAAAGATTTTGGCACCGCTCTAGCAATGTGACAGAGTTGGCACTACAGTACACACAGACCCACATGTATAAACAAGTCAACCAAACCGACTACACCAACCTCTCCCTCTCCCAAATAAGTGTTTTTATTGCCACAGTCCTCTCCCTCTCCCACGAAAGTGTTTTTTCATTGCGTGAGTTAATCTGGCACCAGAGCAAAATAGGTGATCCAGATTGGGGCACCAGGTGAGCAATAGAGGGGCATCGATGCCAAATGCATCAGAAGTGAATTTGGCACGTGTTTTGGCCGACATAGTGGAGGGCCGTTATAGCCTAGTTTTGTACTACCTCGTATTTAGTGTAAAATTTTGACCATAGATTTACCTAAGAAAATGCCAATGCATGTCATAGAAAATTATACCATCTGAAATTATGTTCAAATATGAATCCAATGATATAATTTTTAGTGACATCCATTAACATTTTGTCAGTTAAATCTATGGTCAAATTTTGATACTACAAAATACGAGAGTAAACCTGGACGGAGGTAGTACTTGCTCTTAGGCTAACCATAGAGTTACTAGTATAAGTTACTTGCCACTATGACTAGCCTAGGCTACTAGTAGTACAACAAAAAAACGATGCAGGTGATCACCTGAGAAAAAAATACTAAAAACATTTCTTTCGGTGTAGTGCGTGGATGCAGTTTGAACACTACACTCACTACAAAAAAAAGACACATCTGTGACATTTTGGGCCGAGCGAATTTTTCTCTCTCATGCTTAAGACACTTCTATGATGATAATTGCGACAAAACACGGTATCATCATAGATGAGGTGGGCTCCTACTTCTATGACAAAAAATCATGACAAAAATGAGCTTTTCGTCCTGGGAGGGTCGGAGACGCAGCTGCATGACATTCTTTGGGCCGTCCATGAAGAAAAAAACCATGGTAGAAGCAAGGGCGAGGAAAATATTGGGGAGTTCCCGATTACGGTGGGTGGTCGGGGCCGAGCGATGCGCACGTGGCTGCGAGGCATTGGGCTCTAACTGACACGAGCGAGGCATTCGCCTACTGAACCCAAGCGATTGCACTGCAGGCTACGCGTTACTGAACCCGAGCGCTCGATCGATCTGACTGCTAACTGCAGGCTACACGTTACTGCGGGCTATGCATAGGGATTTTGTGAGCAAACCATTTATGGGAGCAAGAATCAACTAGCATAGGAAGGCAAAACAAGTCCAACTTCAAGACTTTCAACATAAAGAGAGGAAACTTGATATTATTGCAATACCTACAAGCAAATGTTCCTCTCTCATAATAATTTTCAGTAGCATCATGAATTAATTCAACAATATAGCTATCACATAAATCATTCTTTTCATGATGCATAAGGATAGAAATTTTGTTACTCTCCAGATAAGCAAATTTATTCTCATCAATAGTTGTGGGAGCAAACTCAACAAAATAACTATCATGGGAGTAAAAATAAAATCATGATGACAAGTTCCATGGTTATCATTATTCTTTATAGCATACATGTCATCACCATAATCATCATAGATAGCAACTTCATTATCATAGTCAATTGAAGCCTCATCCATTCATCACTAAATAAAGTCATGGCCTCTCCAAATCCCCTTTCATCATTATACTCGTCATAAATAGGAGGCATGCAATCATTATAAAAAAATTGCACATCAAATCTTGGGGGACTAAAAATATCATCTTCATCAAACATAGCATCCCCAAGCTTATGGCTCTGCATATCATTAGCATCATGGAAATTCAAAGATCTCACACCAACAACATTGCAATCATGCTCATCATTCAAAGATGCTCTGTCAAACAGTTTATAGAATTCTTCTTCTATCAATTGAGCACAATTTTCCTTTCCATCATTTTCAAGAAATACATTATAAAGATGAATAATATGATCAATCTCAATTCCATTTTTTGTAGATTTCTTTTATAAACCAAACTAGTGGTAAAACAAGAAACTAAAAGATTCAGTTGCAAGATCTAAAGATATACCTTCATGCATTAACCTCCCCGGCAACGGCGCCAGAAAAGAGCTTCGTCGATGGGGTGTGAGTGCCGCTTACCTAACCTCCCTGGCAACGGCGCCAGAAAAGAGCTTTATGTCTACTACGCAACTTTATTCTTGTAGACTCGTGTTGGGCCTGGAAGCGTAGAGTTTTGTAGGACAACAGCAATTTTCGCTCAAGTGGATGACCTAAGGTTTATCAATCCGTGGGAGGCGTAGGATGAAGATGGTATATCTCAAACAACCCTGCAACCAAATACAAGAAATCTCTTGTGTCCCCAACACACCTAATACAATGGCAAATTGTATAGGTGCACTAGTTCGGCGATGAGATGGTGATAAAAGTGAAATATGGATGGTAGAAATATATTTTCATAATCTGAATAAACAAAAACAACAAGGTAGAAAATAGTAAATGGGCACAAAAATGGTATTGCAATGCTTGAAATGAGGCCTACGGTTCGTACTTTCGCTAGTGCAATCTCTCAACAATGCTAGCATAATTGGATCATATAACCATCCCTCAGCATGCAACGAAGAATCACTCCAAAGTTCCTATCTAGATGAGAACATACGAAGAAATTGTTTGTAGGGTACGAAACCACCTCGAAGCTATTCTTTCCGATCGATCTATCAAAGAGTTCGTACTAAAATGACACCAAATAATTTCAGATTCATTATACTCAATCCAACACAAAGAACTTCAAAGAGTGACCCAAGATTTCTACCAGAGAAACAAAGACAAGAACGTGCATCAACCCCTATGCATAGATTTCGCCAATTTCACCTCGGGAATCCGGGGGTTGAGTGCCAAAACATATATCAAGTGGACCAATATGATACCCCATTGTCACCACGAGTATTAATATGCAAGAAATATATCAAGTGCTCTGAAATCCATAAAACTATTCAATCTGATAACAATGAAATCTCAAAGGAAAAACTCAATTCATCACAACAAGATAGAGAGGGGAAAACACCATATGATCCGGCTATATCAGCAAATCCCGCGATACATCAAGCTCATGACATCTCAAGAACACGAGAGAAAGGGATTAAACACATAGCTACAGGTACAAACCATCAGCCTCGAGGGTGGACTACTCCCTCGTCATCATGGTGGCCACCGGGATGATGAAGATGGCCACCGATGATGATTCACCCCTCCGGCAGGGTGCCGGAACGGGGTCTAGATTGGTTTCTCGTGGCTACGGAGCCTTGCAGTGGCAGAACTTCTGATCTAGGGTTACCCCCGAGGGTTTTTGTATATTTGGCAATTTATAAGGCGGAGAGGGGGTGCAGGAGGCCACCGAGGTGGGCACAACCCACCTGGGTGCGCCTGGGCCCCCAGCCGCACCCTGGTGGGTTGTGCCCCCCTCGGGGCAACCCCCAGGTGCTGCACTGGCCCAATGGATGTCTTGTGGTCCATAAAAAATCCACAAAAAGTTTCGCGGTGTTTGGACTCCGTTTGATATTGATTTCCTACGATGTAAAAAACAAGCAAAAACAACAACTGGCACTAGGCACTGGGTCAATGGGTTAGTCCCAAAAATGATATAAAGTTGCTTTAAAATGATTGTAAAACATTCAAGAATGATAATATAACGGCATGAATACATCATAAATTATAGATACGTTGGAGACGTATCAGCATCCCCAAGCTTAATTCCTACTCGTCCTCGAGTAGGTAAGTGATAAAATAAATAATTTATGTAGTGTGAATGCTGGCAAAGTGCACAAGTTTGATCTATTAAAATTTCACTTTTCATAGCATCATAACAGGAATTATTTCTCATAAAACTTCTCATGTTAAAGTACCAACCAATTCACATGTTATGGTTCAAACAATAAATTCTCTTGAAACTCAACAACCTATGTTCTCGATCAACAAGAAATTGTAATTCGACTTATTCAACAGAATTGAAGTAAGAGCTCCACATACTCAACCATCATATAGTCTTCTATGATTGCTAACACTCACCTCATAGACATGAGCAAAATGTTTCAACCGGATACATAGAAACATAGGGGCTTATAATAACTCATATTCACCTCAAGGGTTATGTCAACAATAATAACTCATACTACCCATATCCAACTGGATATATGCACCTAGATCTTTGATGCTTGCCAAAAGAGAAAAATAAAAGGAATAGAGAGAGAAACTTTGACTATTGCATGAAAGTAAATACATAAAAGTAAAAGATAAGCCCTTCGCAGAGGGAAGCAGAGGTTGCCATGCGCTTTTTGTTTGTATGTTGATCCCCTTGGTGCAAAAGAACGTCATGTTGTATTGCCCCTTATGATAGCAACCTTTATTATGTAGTCTGTCTCTTTTATTCTTTGCCATCACAAGTTCTTACAACGCTCAATTTTCTCTTACACTAAATTATCTAACACTTTTAGAAACAATTTTTATTGCCTTATTGCACCGATGAAAACTTACTTGAAGGATCTTGCGCAATCCTTAGGTAGGTATGGTGGACTCTTGAAAATGAGATTTGTGTTCAAAGTTTTTTGGATGCACAAGTAGTATCTCTACTTGGTGCGGAATTTTTGGCTAGCAAGGATGGGGGGCAAGCACCACATGTTGAAGGATCTATGACAATATAACTTCTATGTGAATATGAACAAACAGAAACCATTACGTTGTCTTCCTTGTCCAACGTCAAAATTTTTGGCATATAAATTTTGATGGGGCTCACGTGTTGGGGAACGTAGTAGAAATTCAAAATTTTCCTACGTGTCACCAAGATCTATCTATAGAGAAACCAGCAACGAGGGGAAGGAGAGTGCATCTACATACCCTTGTAGATCGCTAAGTGGAAGCGTTCAAGAGAACGGGGTTGAAGGAGTCGTACTCGTCGTGATACAAATCACCGGAGATCCTAGTGCCGAATGGACAGCACCTCCGCGTTCAACACACGTACAGCCCGGTGACGTCTCCCATGCCTTGATCCAGCAAGGAGAGAGGGAGAGGTTGAGGAAGACTCCATCCAGCAGCAGCACAACAACGTGGTGGTGGTGGAGGAGCATGGTGATCCAGCAAGGCTTCGCCAAGCACCGCGAGATATGAGGAGAAAGAGAGGTAGGGTGCGCCAACAAGAGAAGAAACTTCGTCTATGGGCTGCTCCTTTGCCTCCACTATATATAGGGGGAGAGGGGGGGTTGCGCCCCCACCTAGGGTTCCACCCTAGGGCGGCGGCCAGCCCAGATCCCATCTGGTGGGGCGGCCAAGGGGAGGGGGAGAGGGAGGCGCACTAGGCATGGGCCCTAAGGCCCATCTGCCCTTAGGGTTTGCCCCCTCCTCCCCGTAGGCGCCTTGGGCCCTTGTGGGGGGGGGCGCACCAGCCCACCTGGGGCTGGTCCCCTCCCACACTTGGCCCATGCAGCCCTCCGAGGCCGGTGGCCCCACTTGGTGGACCCCCGGGACCCTCCTGGTGGTCCTGGTACGTTACCGATAAAACCCGAAACTTTTTCGGTGACCAAAACAGGACTTCCCATATATAAATCTTTACCTCCGGACCATTCCGGAACTCCTCGTGACGTCCGGGATCTCATACGGGACTCCGAACAACATTCGGTAACCACATACAAACTTCCTTTATAACCCTAGCGTCATCGAACCTTAAGTGTGTAGACCCTACGGGTTCGGGAACCATGCAGACATGACCGAGACGTCCTCCGGTCAATAACCAACAATGGGATCTGGATACCCATGTTGGTTCCCACATGTTCCACGACGATCTCATCGGATGAACCACGATGTCGAGGATTCGATCAATCCCGTATACAATTCCCTTTGTCTAGCGGTATTGTACTTGCCCGAGATTCGATCGTCGGTATCCCGATACCTTGTTCAATCTCGTTACCGGCAAGTCTCTTTACTCGTTCTGTAACACATCATCCCATGATCAACTCCTTGATCACATTGTGCACATTATGATGATGTCCTAATGAGTGGGCCCAGAGATACCTCTCCGTCACACGGAGTGACAAATCCCATTCTCAATTCATGCCAACCCAATAGACACTTTCGGAGATACCCGTAGTGCACCTTTATAGCCACCCAGTTATGTTGTGACATTTGGCACACCCAAAGTATTCCTACGGTATCCAGGAGTTGCACAATCTCATGGTCTAAGGAAATGATACTTGACATTAGAAAAGCTTTAGCATGCGAACTACACGATCTTGTGTTATGCTTAGGATTGGGTCTTGTCCATCACATCATTCTTCTAATGATGTGATCCCATTATCAATGACATCCAATGTCCATGGTCAGGAAACCGTAACCATCTATTGATCAACGAGCTAGTCAACTAGAGGCTTACTAGGGACATGGTGTTGTCTATGTATCCACACATGTACCTGAGTTTCCTATCAATACAATTCTAGCATGGATAATAAACGATTATCATGAACAAGGAAATATAATAATAACTAATTTATTATTGCCTCTAGGGCATATTTCCAACAGTCTCCCACTTGCACTAGAGTCAATAATCCAGTTCACATCGCTATGTGATTAACACTCAAGGTCACATCCCCATGTGACTAACACCCAAAGAGTTTACTAGAGTCAATAACCTAGTTCACATTACCATGTGATTAACACTCGATGAGTTCTGGGTTTGATCATGTTATGCTTGTGAGAGATGTTATAGTCAACGGGTCTGAATCTTTCAGATTCGTGTGTGCTTTACAAATCTCTATGTCATCTCCCATATGCAGCTACCACGTTCTATTTGGAGCTATTCCAAATAACTGTTCTACTATACGAATCTAGTTTACTACTCAGAATAATCTGGATTAGTGTCAAAGTTTGCATCGGTGTAACCCTTTACGATGAACTCTTTTACCACCTCCATAATCGAGAAAATTCCTTAGTCCACTAGTTACTAAGGATAACTTTGACCGCTGTCCTGTGATCCATTCTTGGATCACTCTTGTACCCCTTGACTGACTCATGGCAAGGCACACTTCAGGTGCGGTACACAGCATAGCATACTGTAGAGCCTACGTCTAAAGCATAGGGGACAACCTTCGTCCTTTCTCTCTATTCTGCCGCGGTCAGGTTTCGAGTCTTACTCAATGTTCACACCTTATAACGCAGCCAAGAACTCCTTCTTTGCCGATCCATTTTGAACTCCTTCAAAATCTTGTCACGGTATGTATTTATTTGAAAGTACTATTAAGCGTTTTGATCTATCCTTATAGATCTTAATGCTCAATACTCAAGTAGCCTAATCCAGGTTTTCCATTGAAAAACACTTTTCAAATAACTCTACATGCTTTCCAGAAATTCTACATCATTTCCGATCAACAATATGTTAACAACATATACTCATTGGAAATTCTATAGTGCTCCCACTCACTTCTTTGGAAATACAAGTTTCTCATAAAGTTTGTATACACCCAAAACTTTGATCATCTCATCAAAGCATACATTCCAACTCCGAGATGCTTACTCCAGTCCTTAGAAGGATTGTTGGAGCTTTGCATACTTGTTAGCATCTTTCAGGATTGACAAAACCTTCCGGTTGTATCACATACAACCTTTCCTCAAGAAAATCGTCGAGGAAACAATGTTTTGGCATCCTGTCTGCAAGATTTCATAAATAATGCAGTAATCGCTAATATAATTCCAACAGACTCTTAGCATCTCTACGAGTGAGAAAGTCTCATCGTAGTCAACTCCTTGAACTTGTCGGAAAACATCTTAACGACAAGTCGAGATTTCTTAATGGTGATACTTACCATCATTGTTCGTCTTCCTTTTAAAATCCATATGTACCTAACAGCCTTACGACCATCAAGTAGTTATTCCAAAGTCTACACTTTGTTTTCATATATGGATCCTCTCTCGGATTATATGGCCTCGAGCCATTTTGGAATCCAGGCCCACCATCGCCTCTCCATAGCTCGTAGGTTCATTGTTGTCTAGCAACATGACTTCAAAGACATGATTATGTACCACTCTGAAGTAGTACGCATCCTTGTCGTCCTACGAGGTTTGGTAGTGACTTGATCTGAAGTTTCATGATCACTATCATAAGCTTCCACTTCAATTGGTGTAGGTGGCACAGGAACAACTCCCTATGCCCTGCCACACACTAGTTGAAGAGACGGTTCAATAACCTCATCAAGTCTCCACCATCCTCCCACTCAATTCTTTCGAGAGAAACTTTTCCTCGAGAAAGGACCCGATTCTAGAAACAATCCCTTATTGCTTTCGAATCTGAGACAGGAGGTATACCCAACTGTTTTGGGTGTCCTATGAAGATGCATTTATCCGCTTTGGGTTCGAGCTTATCAGCCTGAAACTTTTTCGCATAAGCGTCGCAGCCCCAAACTTTTAAGAAATGACAGCTTAGGTTTCTCTAAACCATAGTTCATACGATGTCATCTCATCGGAATTACGTGGTGCCTTATTTAAAGTGAATGTGGTTGTCTCTAATGCCTAACCCATAAACTATCGTGGTAATTCGATAAGAGACATCATGGTATGCATCATATCCAATAGGGTGCAGTTATGATGTTCGGACACACCATCACACTATGGTGTTCCAGGCTATATTAGTTGCGAAACAATTTCCACAATGTCTTAATTTTGTGCCAAACTCGTAATTCAGATATTCATCTCTATGATCATATCATAGATATTTTATCCTCTTGTCACGACGATCTCCCACCTTCATCCTGAAATTACTTGAACCTTTCAATAATTCAGACTCGTGATTCATCAAGTAAATATACTCAACATCTACACAAATCATCTGTGAAGTAAGAACATAACGATATCCACTACACACCTCAGCACTCATTAGACTGCACACATCAAAATGTATTACTTCCAACAAGTTGCCTTCTAGTTCCATTTTACTGAAAATGAGGCTTTCAGTCATCTTGCCCATGTGGTATGATTTGCATGTCTCAAGTGATTCAAAATCAAGTGAGTCCAAACGATCCATCTGTATGCATATCTACCAACAAACAAGGTTCGCATGTCTCGATCCTTTCAAAAATGAGTGAGTCCAAAGATCCATCAACATGGAGCTCCTTCATGCATTTTATACCAATATGACTCAAATTGCAGTGCCACATTTGTGTGGTATTATCATTAATATCTTATACCTTTGGCATGAAAATGTGTATCACTACGATCGGGATGGTATTATTCAAGTAAATAGAGTAACCATTATTCTCCTTAAATGAATAACCGTATTGCGATAGACATAATCCAATCATGTCTATGCTCAACGCAAACACCAATCTCGATGGTAGAGGGAGCGTGCGATGTTTGATCAACCTTGGAAATACTTCGAACACATATCGTCATCTCACCTTTTAGCTAGTCTCCGTTTATACCGTAGCCTTTTGTTTCGAGTTACTAACACTTAGCAACCGAACCGGTATCTAATACCCTGGTGCTACTAGGAGTACTAGTAAAGTACACATTATAATGCATATCCAATATACTTCTGTCGACCTTATCAGCCTTCTCATCTACCAAGTATCTAGGGTGGTTCTGCTTCAGTGACTGTTCCCCTTATTACAGAAGCACTTAGTCTCGGGCTTGGGTTCAACTTTGGGTTTCTTCACTAGAACAACAGCTGATTTGCCATTTCATGAAGTATCCCTTCTTGCCCTTGCCCTTCTTGAAACTAGTGGTTTCACCAACCATCAACAATTGATGCTCCTTCTTGATTTCTACTTTTGTGGTGTCAAACATCGCGAACATCTCAAGGATCATCATATATGTTCCTGATATATTATAGTTCATCACGAAGCTCTAGTAGCTTGGTGGTAATGACTTCGGAGAACCATCACTATTTCATTTGGAAGATCAACTCCCACTCGATTCAAGCGATTGTTGTACTCAGACAATCTGAGCACAAGCTCAACAATTGAGCTTTTCTCCCTTAGTTTGCAGGCTAAGAAAATCGTCGGAGGTCTTATACCTCTTGACGTGGGCACGAGCCTGAAATCCCAATTTCAGCCCTCGAAATATCTCATATGTTTTGAGATGTTTTAAAACGTCTTCGGTGCCTCAACTCTAAACCGTTTAACTGAACTATCACGTAGTTATCAAAATGTGTATGTCAGATGTTCGCAACATCCACAGACGACGTTCGAGGTTTAGCACACTGAGCGGTGCATTAAGGACATAATCCTTCTACTGTGTGCATAATTGCTACTATCAACTTTCAACTAATTTTTCTCTAGGAACATATCTAAACAGTAGAACTAAAGCGCGAGCTATGACATAATTTGCAAAATCCTTTTGACTATGTTCAGGATAAAGAAGTTCATCTTATGAACTCCCACTCAGATAGACATCCCTCTAGTCATCTAAGTGATTACATGATCCGAGTCAACTAAGCCGTGTCCGATCATCACGTGAGACGGACTAGTCATCATCGGTGAACATCTTCATGTTGATCGTATCTACCATACAACTCATGCTCGACCTTTCGGTCTCTTGTGTTCCGAGGCCATGTCTGTACATGCTAGGCTCATCAAGTTAACCTAAGTGTTTCGCATGTGTTCCGAGGCCATGTCTGTACATGCTAGGCTCATCAACACCCGTTGTATTCGAACGTAAGAATCTATCACACCCGATCATCATGTGGTGCTTCGAAACGACGAACTTTCGCAACGGTGCACAGTTAGGGAGAACACTTCTCTTGAAATTTTAGTGAGGGATCATCTTATTTAAGCTACCGTCGTTCTAAGCAAATAAGATGTATAAACATGATAAACATCACATGCAATCAAATAGTGACATGATATGGCCAATATCATATTGCTCCTTTTGATCTCCATCTTCGGGGCTCCATGATCATCATCGTCATCGGCATGACACCATGATCTCCATCATTGTGTCTCCATGAAGTTGTCTCGCCAACTTATTACTTCTACTACTATGGCAAACTAGGAAAACTTTGTGTTCTATTCGTGCATAGAAACTACGCATAGACCTAGCTCATGATGACACTATTAGGGAACGTAGCAGAAATTCAAAATTTTCCTACGTGTCACCAAGATCTATCTATAGAGAAACCAGCAACGAGAGGAAGGAGAGTGCATCCACATACCCTTGTAGATCGCTAAGCGGAAGCGTTCGAGAGAACGGGGTTGAAGGAGTCGTACTCGTCGTGATCCAAATCACCGGAGATCCTAGTGCCAAACGGACGGCACCTCCGCGTTCAACACACGTACAGCCCGGTGACGTCTCCCATGCCTTGATCCAGCAAGGAGAGAGGGAGAGGTTGAGGAAGACTCCATCCAGCAGCAGCACAACGGCATGGTGGTGGTGGAGCAGCATGGTGATCCAGCAGGGCTTCGCTAAGCACCGCGAGATATGAGGAGAAAGAGAGGTAGGGTTGCGCCAACAAGAGAAGAAACTTCGTCTATGGGCTGCTCCTTTGCCTCCACTATATATAGGGGGAGAGGGGGGGCTGCGCCCCCACCTAGGGTTCCACCCTAGGGGCGGCGGCCAGCCCAGATCCCATCTGGTGGGGCGGCCAAGGGGAGGGGGAGAGGGAGGCGCACCAGGCATGGGCCCTAAGGCCCATCTGCCCTTAGGGTTTGCCCCCTCCTCCCCTTAGGCGCCTTGGGCCCTTGTGGGGGGGGGGGGCGCACCAGCCCACCTGGGGCTGGTCCCCTCCCACACTTGGCCCATGCAGCCCTCCGGGGCCGGTGGCCCCACTTGGTGGACCCCCCGGGACCCTCCTGGTGGTCCCAGTACGTTACCGATAAAACCCAAAACTTTTCCGGTGACCAAAACAGGACTTCCCATATATAAATCTTTACCTCCGGACCATTCCGGAACTCCTCATGACGTCCGGGATCTCATCCGGGACTCCGAACAACATTCGGTAACCACATACAAACTTCCTTTATAACCCTAGCGTCATCGAACCTTAAGTGTGTAGACCCTACGGGTTCGGGAACCATGCAGACATGACCGAGACGTCCTCCTTCAATAACCAACAGCGGGATCTGGATACCCATGTTGGTTCCCACATGTTCCACGATGATCTCATCGGATGAACCACGATGTCGAGGATTCGATCAATCCCGTATACAATTCCCTTTGTCTAGCGGTATTGTACTTGCCCGAGATTCGATCGTCGGTATCCCGATACCTTGTTCAATCTCATTACCGGCAAGTCTCTTTACTCGTTCCGTAACACATCATCCCGTGATCAACTCCTTGATCACATTGTGCACATTATGATGATGTCCCACCAAGTGGGCCCAGAGATACCTCTCCGTCACACGGAGTGACCAATCCCAGTCTCGATTCGTGCCAACCTAAGAGACACTTTCGGAGATACCCGTAGTGCACCTTTATAGCCACCCAGTTACGTTGTGACGTTTGGCACACCCAAAGTATTCCTACGGTATCCGGGAGTTGCACAATCTCATGGTCTAAGGAAATGATACTTGACATTAGAAAAGCTTTAGCATGCGAACTACATGGTCTTGTGCTATGCTTAGGATTGGGTCTTGTCCATCACATCATTCTTCTAATGATGTGATCCCATTATCAATGACATCCAATGTCCATGGTCAGGAAACCGTAACCATCTATTGATCAACGAGCTAGTCAACTAGAGGCTTACTAGGGACATGGTGTTGTCTATGTATCCACACATGTATCTGAGTTTCCTATCAATACAATTCTAGCATGGATAATAAACGATTATCATGAACAAGGAAATATAATAATAACTAATTTATTATTTCCTCTAGGGCATATTTCCAACATCACGATCACAAAAGATTTCCAGGATAGTGTATTTGCATGTGAAAGTTCTCTTCCTTATACTAATTATTCATGAATTGCTTGTATGACCAATATTGTGATTGTCAAGCTTCAAAAGATTTCACTTTCTAAACCCAATGTGAAACTACCACTAGGCATGATATAATTTCAACTTTATGATATTCAATTCATTCAACAATTTACTTATAGGATATAAGTGAAGCACAAGAGCAAGTGACAAACTACTCCAAAAAGATACAAGTGAAGATCAAGTGAGTAGTTAAGTAAATAGGTAGCTATGTGAGGACTCTCTCTTATTTAAAAACTTTCAGATCTAAGTATTATATTAAAACAGCAAGCAAAAAAACAAAATGACATTCCAAGAATAGCACACATCATGTGAATAAGCAAAAACTTAGGCTCAATCGATACTAACCGATAATTGTTGATGAAGAAATGTGGGATGCCCCGGTAGATGCTTGAGACTTCTTGAAATATTATCTTGGGGTGCCTTGGGCATCCCCATGCTTGAGCTTTTGTGTCTGCTTAATTTCTCTCATATCACGGTTTTCCTAAATCTCAAAAACTTCGTCTACACAAAACTCAACAAGAACTCGTGAGATACGTTAGTATAAATCAATGCAAAACCTTATCATTCTCTACTGTAGCAAATCACTAAAATTATTATCGAACATTTCATAATAAATGCCTTTGCATATTTAATACTCATATCCGCAAATAGAATCATTAAACAAGCAAACATATGCAAAAAATGCAACCATAACAGCAACCTGCCAAAACAGTATAGTTTGTAAAGAATGCAGGAACAATCATACTTATGTAACTCCAAAAATTATAAACATTTACCACACTGTATAAACTTTATCATAGCTTATTGTGCAAAAAGTTTCAACATTTTATCACATTCTGACTTTTCTCGGGAATTTTTGCAACAGCGATAAACTTTCTGTTCTGAAACAGCAACATGTAGACTTGCAAAATAAGCATGGTAAAGGCTATCCTTGACATTTTTATTGAAATTAAATATGAAAAAAATTATTCTACATAAAAGGAAGCAAATCTTAACAAAATAAAAAGACGCTTCAAGCAAAACACATATCATGTGATGAATGAAATATAGCTCCAAGTGAAATTACCGATAGTGTTGAAGACGAAAGAGGGGATGCCTTCCGGGGCATCCCCAAGCTTAGTTGCTTGGATATTCCTTGAATATTACCTTGAGGTTGACTTGGTAATCCCCAATCTTAGGGTCTTGTCACTCCTTATTCTCCTCATATCGATATCTCATCCAAAACTTAAAAACTTCAATCACACAGAACTTAACGGAACTTCGTGAGATAGGTTAGTATGATAAAGAGCAAACAATTTCACTTTGGTACTGTCAAAGACAAGATTCATAATTGTTCTCACACAATGCTTACTGTAGCATATCATTTCCACAATGTAAGCAATATAAGCCATAGAAACTAGAAAACAAGCAAACTATGCATTGAAAATAGAATCTGTCAAAAACAGAATAGTTTGTAGTAATCTGTCTTCCAACCATACTTCTACTAATCAAAAAATTCTAAACAATTAGGACAGCATGTGCAATTTTTCTATTAATCTTCCTAAAAAAGAATCAGTATTTTATCACACTTTTGTTAAAAACGAGAATTATTTTCCTGAGCGGAAAAGTTTCAGTTTTTCAGCAAGATCAAATCAACTATCACCATAGACCATCTCAAAGGTCTTACTTGGCACTTTATTGAAACAAAAGCAATAAAACATGATTAGTGCAGTAGCCTAATCATGTGAACACATAAAAACAGTAGGGGTAAATGTTGGGTTGTCTCCCAACAAGCGCTTTTCTTTAATGCCTTTTAGTTAGGCATGATGATTTCAATGATGCTTACATAAAAGATAAGAATTGAAACATAACAAAAGCATCATGAAACACATCTCAAGTACATTTACGCCTAACCCACTTCCTATGCATAGAGATTTTGTGAGCAACCAATTCATGGGAGAAAGAATCAACTAGCATAGGAAGGCAATACTGATAACCCACAAGTATAGGGGATCAATTGTAGACTCTTTCGATAAGTAAGAGTGTCGAACCCAACGAGGAGCTAAAGGTAGAACAAATACTCCCTCAAGTTATATCGACCACCGATAAGACTTTACGCATGCTTAATGTTCGCTTTACCTAGAACAAGTATGAAACTAGAACTACTTTGTAGGTGTAACAGGATATGTTTGCAAGAATATAAAGAGCACATAAATAAAAACTAGGGTCCGTTTTAGGTAAATAAGAAATTAAGTTAGTATAGCGAGTGTGGAAAAGTGATGGTAGGAGTTGCAAATTTGTCCCTAAGCAATTGACTACTTTACTAGACCGGTACTAAGTCTTATGTGGGAGAGGCCACTGCTAGCATGTTATCCCTGACTTGGAATTCTATGCACTTATGATTGGAACTATTAGCAAGCATCTGCAACTACTAATGTTCATTAAGGTAAAACCCAACCATAGCATTAAGATATATTGGCCCCCCTTCAATCTCGCATGCATCAATTTCTATGCTAGGTTGAAGCTTCTGTCACTCTTGCTCTCCAATACATAGTACTATCAACATACAACTAACCCTATGGTGTGATCCACACGCGCGCTCATATGATGGGCACCAAAGGACAACAACATAACCACAAGCAAATTAAACCAATCATAGCAATTCACCAATTACCGATAGGACAACGAAAATCTACTCAGACATCATAGGATGGCAACACATCATTGGATAATAATATGAAGCATAAAGCACCATGTTCATGTAGAGGGTACAGCGGGTTGCAGGAGAGTGGACCGTTGTAGATAGATGGGGGAAGGTGATGGAGATGTTGGTGCAGATGACGGAGGTGTTGTTGTAGATAGCGGTGACGATGATGGCCCCGACGGCGTTCCGGCGCCACCGGGAGAGAGGGGAAGAGGGCCCCCTTTATTCTTCTTCTTCTTCTTCCTTGACCTTCTTCCTGGATGGTAGAATGGTTTCCCCTCTGGTTCGTGGCCTCCATGTAGGTGGAGGGGCGAGAGCCCCTCCGAGATTGGACCTGTCTCTCTGTCTCTCTCTGTTTCTGTGTTCCATATTCTGCCCTTTCACCGTTTCTTATATTCCCGGAGATCCGTAACTCCGATTGGGCTGAAATATTAACACGATTTCTATCCGGATATAGGATTTCTTGTGGCGAAAGAAGGGCACCAACCGCCTTACGGGGTGGCCACGAGGGCCCAGGGCGCGCCTGACCCCCTGGGGCACGCCCCCCTGCCTCATGGCCCCCTCGGGCATCGTCTCGCATTGATTCTTCTTCCCAAAAATCACATGTATTCCAAAAAAAATCTCTGTCAGTTTTTATCCCGTTTGGACTCCGCTTGATATGGATTTTCTATGAAACAAGAAACATGCAACAAACAGGAACTGGCACTGGGCACTGGATCAATATTTTAGTCCCAAAAATAGTATAAAAAGTTGCTAAAAGTATATGAAAGTTGTAGAATATTGGCATGGAACAATCAAAAATTGTAGAGACGATAGAGACGTATCAGCATCCCCAAGCTTAATTCCCGCTCGTCCTCGAGTAGGTAAATGATAAAAAAATTGATGATGAATGCTACCTAGCATAATCTTGATCATGTAATCTAATCATGGCATGAATATTAAGACACGGGTGATTCAAAGCAATAGTCTATCATTTGACATTAAGACAATAATACTTCAAGCATACTAATAAAGCAATCATGTCTTTCAAAATAACATGGCCAAAGAAAGTTATCCCTACAAAATCATATGGTCTGGCTATGCTCTATTTTCACCACACAAAGCATTCAGATCATGCACAACCTCGATGACAAGCCAAGCAATTGTTTCATACTTTTGATGTTCTCAAACCTTTCCAAATTTCGCGCAATACATGAGCGTGAGCCTTGTACATAGCAGTATAGGTGGAATAGAATATGATGGTGGAGGTTGTGTGGAGAAGACAAAAAGGAGAAAGTCTCACATCGACGCGAAAAATCAATGGGCTATGGAGATGCCCATCAATTGATGTCAATGTGAGGAATAGGGATTGCCATGCAACAAATGCACTAGAGCTATAAGTGTATGAAAGCTCAAAGTGAAACTAAGTGGGTGTGCATCCAACTTGCTTGCTCATGAAGACCTAGGGCACTTGAGGAACCCATCGTTGGAATATACAAGTCAAGTTCTATAATGAAATTTCCCACTAGTATATGAAAGTGATAACTCAAGAGACTCTTTATATGAAGAACATGGTGCTACTCTGAAGCACACGTGTGGTAAAAGGATAGTAACATTCTCCCTTCTCACTTTTCTCTCATTTTTTTATTATTTCTCTTTTTTCTTTTTTTCTTTTTTGTAGCCTTCTTTGGCCTCTCTCTCTTTTTTTGGGGGGGGGGCTTCTTTGGCCACTTTTATTTTGATAACCTCACATGGGACAATGTTATAATAATGATCATCATCACATATTTATTTACTTACAACTCAATATTACAACTCGTTACTAGAACAAAGATATGACTCTATATGAATGCCTCCGGCGATGTACCGAGATGTGCAATGATCTAGCGTAGCAACGACATAGAAAAACAGTCAAGCCATGAAAACATCATGCTAGCTATCTTATGATCATACAAAGCAATTTGACAATGATGCTCAAGTCATGTATATAATGGTGATGGAAGTTGCATGGCAATATATCTCGGAATGGCTATGGAAATGCCATGATAGGTAGGTATGGTGGCTGTTTTGAGGAAGATATAAGGAGGCTTATGTGTGATAGAGCGTATCGTATCACGGGGTTTGGATGCACCAGCGAAGTTTGCACCAACTCTCGAGGTGAGAAAGGGCAATGCACGGTACCGAAGAGGTTAGCAATGATGGAAGGGTGAGAGTGCGTATAATCCATGGACTCAACATTAGTCATAAAGAACTCACATACTTATTGCAAAAATTTATTAGTCATCAAAACAAAGTACTATACGCATGCTCCTAGGGGGATAGATTGGTATGAAAATACCATCGCTCGTCTCCGACCGCCACTCATAAGGAAGACAATCAATAAATACCTCGTGCTCCAACTTTGTTACATAACGGTTCACCATACGTGCATGCTACGGGAATCACAAACTTCAACACAAGTATTTCTACAATCCAAAAATACCCACTAGCATGACTCTAATATCACCATCTTTATATCGCAAAACTATTGCAAGGAATCGAACATATCATATTCAGTGATCTACAAGTTTTATGTAGGATATAATGACTAACCATGTGAATGACCAATTCATGGCATCTATCTAAATAGATATAAGTGAAGCAAGATAGTTTAGTTCTTTCTACAAAAGATATGCCCACGCTCTATCAAATATAAGTGAAGCAAAAGAGCATTCTACAAATGGTGGTTTTCTATGTGAAGAGAAACAGGCAATCCAAACTTCAAATGATATAAGTGAAGCACATGAAGCATTCTATAAAGCCATACTCAAAAGATATAAGTGAAGTGCAAAGAGCATTCTATAAATCAACCATGGACTATCTCATACCAGAATGGTGCATCAAAGAAAAGTGAAAACTAAATGCAAAAGACGCTCCAAGATTTGCACATATCGCATGAACGAAACAAATCCGAAAACATACCGATACTTGTTGAAGAAATATGGGATGCCTTTCGGGGCATACCCAAGCTTAGACGCTTGAGTCTCCTTGAATATTTACTTGGGGTTCCTTGGGAATCCCCAAGCTTGAGCTCTTGTCTCTCCTCCTTCTCCTCACATCGAGACCTCCTCGATCTTCGAACACTTCATCCATACAAAACTCAACAGAAAGCTCGGTAAGATCCGTTAGTATAATAAAGCAAATCACTACTCTAAGTACTATTGCAAACCAATTCATATTTTGTTTCTGCACTGTAGCTACTGTAATATAACTTTTCCATGGCTTAATCCACTGATAAAAATCGATAGTTTCATCAAAACAAGCAAACTATGCATCAAAAACAGAATATGTCTTAAACATGACAGTCTGTAGTAATCTGAACATTCACCATACTTCTGGTAATCCAAAAATTCTGAAACAATTAGGAAAAAGAAAAAATTTGTATAGAAAGACATTGCAAAAGGTTTCAGAATGGTTTGACGTTCCAGTAAAAGAAACGTAAAATCGCTCACTACAACCAAAGTTTCTGTTTTGCACCGCACAAACCAACAAGCAATGTAAACATCCTAAAGGCAAATCTTGGCACATTATTTTTATTTTTAAACTTTATAAAAGCACACAACACAAATAAATGACTCTCTAAAACTTACGGGTTGTCTGCCTGGCAGCGCTTTTTTTTAAAGCCATTAAGCTAGGCATATAGTGCTCAAGTAATGGATCCACCCGGATCCCAAGGTATATCAAAGCCAATTTTAATTAACAATGATTTGTGATTTAGTAGTGAGCACAAAGTAACGTATATCATGCAACAACGAAGTCTAACTCTCTTCCTATGCATCAGCATGTCATAAAAGAACAATTCATGCACACATAGTAAAGGCCAATGCATAGTATAAATAGTTTCTTGCAATTTTATCTTATTGGAAACATGGAGAGGCGGAGATGTAGTTCCTATCTCATAATAATTACGAGTAGGAGCAGCAAGCACATGCATATTATATCTATCAAAATCATCATGTCCAACGGTAAAATGCAACCCATCAATATAATCCTCAATAAGGGCAAACTTCTCTGATATCGTGTAGTCGGGAAAATTCAAAAAGATAATAGGACTATCTTGCGTGGGTGAATTAGCAAAAATTTCATGTTTAACATAAGGAACTATATCAAGTTCATCTCCATAAGCATAATTCATATTGGCATCTTGGCCACAAGCATAGCAAGCATCATCAAAAACTGTTATTTCAAAAGAATCAACAGGATCATAACAATCATCATAGCATTCATCCTTCGGTAAGAACGAAGGGACATTAAATAATGTATGAGTTGGAGAGTTACTTTCATTAGAAGGTGGGCACGGGTAGCTAATCCGATCTTCCTCCTTTTGTTCTTCGCTCTCCTTGTCATCTTTTTCATCCACTGATTTCACAGTTTCATCAATTTCTTCTTCCATAGACTCATGCAAAATATTAGTCTCTTCTCGGATGGCGGAGACTTTCTCAATAAATTCATCACTATCAAAATTGTATTTATAATTCTCATAGCAATATTTAAGTATAGCTAAATTTTTAGGTCTATAAACTGAATCATCAAAATCTTCAAACTCTTTAAACAAAGATTCAATTTCACAAGCACCCTTAAAAGCAGCGAATTCTTCTATTCGTTCCACATCATAGTAATCATATATACCATTACCATAAGAAGCTAAGGTTTCATTATCATTAAATTTGCATAAAAAGGGAAGGTGTGGAGCCTTCATCCTAGAGCAACAAGAATAATCATATCTCAAGCATAGATGCCGAGCATACCAATGCAACATACAAATTTGATCCCATAATAGTTTCCCTTTTTGAGTCAAGCGATAATCCCTAAAGAATTCACGTTGATCCAACGTGTCTCCCATTATATAATTGAATGGGGTTTTCTCAGGATTATCAAAGTAGTACATAATATCTTTCACATAATGAGCATCGAGGGTTTTAGGAGGTTCCCCATCTCCATGAGTAGCAAGTAAACCTATTTTTTTGGTATTTCATGTTCCATATCCATAAAATATAGAGAACAACTTAGAAAATCTAATAAAAATTACTTAGTGATAAAGCAAACAAGCACACACGAGAATATTCACCCCACGCTATAACTCCCCAGCAGCGGCGCCAGAAAAAGGTCTTGATAACCCACAAGTATAGGGGTTCAATTCTAGCCTCTTTCGATAAGTAAGAGTGTCGAACCCAATGAGGAGCTAAAGGTAGAACAAATATTACCTAAAGTTCTATTGACCACCGATACAACTCTACGCACGCTTAACGTCCACTTTACCTAGAACAAGTATGAAACTAGAAGTACTTTGTAGGTGTAACAGGATAGGTTTGCAAGAATATAAAGAGCACGTAAATAAAAACTAGGGGCAGTTTCAGGTAAAGAAGCAATAAAGTTAGTATAACGAGTGTGGAAAAGTGATGGTAGGAGTTGCGAATTTGTCCCTAAGCAATTGACTACTTTACTAGACCGATAGCAAGCTTTATGTGGGAGAGGCCACTGCTAGCATGTCACCCCTGACTTGGAATTCTATGCACTTATGATTGGAACTATTAGCAAGCATCCACAACTACTAACATTCATTATGGTAAAACCCAAACATAGCATTAAGATATATTGGTCCCCCTTCAATCCCGTATTCATCAATTTCTATGCTAGGTTGAAGCTTATGTCACTCTTGCCCTCCAATACATAATCCTATCAACATACAACTAACCCTATGGTGTGATCCATGCGCGCACTCATATGATGGGCACCAAAGGATAGCAACATAACCACCACTACAAAAAAATACACTTATGTGATGATACATGTTTGTCACAGTAGGTCGCTTTTTTTGTCATGCATGTACATCCATGACAAATTTATGACGAAATCAAGATAGTCATACCTGTGTTGTCGTAGAAGTGTTCCATGACATTACCAAAATTATCATCACGGAAGTGTCCACTTCCATGACGATAAATCGCTCGTCACAGAAGTGCTTTCGTCAAGGGTGACCGACACGTGGCATCCACCGCAACGGAATGCCGTTAAGCTATCGGGTCGGGTTTTGGATCCGATAACCTGTTAACAGCCCCGACCAATGGGGATTTTCCACGTGTAAAATCATCATTGGCTGGAGGAAACACGTGTCGACTCATCGTTGGGACAGATGTCAACCACTCATTGGACGGAAGGCGCCTATGATACGTCAACACGTGGCACGACCCAACAGAGGCCCATTCCTGTGAAAAGGTCGGCCCGTTTGACTTGGTCAAAAGCTGGCAGGACGGCCCATGGAAAGCCTGTTAACGGCCTGTTCGAATATAGCCCATTTACAGCCCGCTAACCCAAGGCCCGTTACGCCCTATCCTAATTAGGCCCAGTAGCGTCATCTGGGCCATCCAATATGATTCCAGCCTGTTTTCACTTCTGGCCCATGTATGGCCCGTGACGTCTTTTGGCCCATATGAGGCCCTATGTAACTCTTGGCCTACTAACGGCCCGTGGTGAAACTGGCCCATAATGAATAGTGTATCACTTTACACCCATTAACGGCCCGTGGTGAAATTGGCCCGTAATGAACAGTGTATCACTTTATACCCATTAACGGCCTATTATTCCGTTGGGCCGTTTCCAGCACATGTTATCTTTCGGCCTTCTCAGAGCCCATTTATTCTCGGGCTCATTTCCAGCATTCATTTACTTACGGCCCATTACTGTCATTTTCTGCTTGTGGGCCAAATTCAGCCCGTGGTTACAGTCGGCCCGTTTGTGGTCCGTTAATACGTTGGGCCTTTTTCATAGCGTCATCAAATACGGCCTATTAACGATGGCTCGTTATGGTCGGCCCATGAACGGACGATTCCAACTCTAGCCCGTTTACGGCCATAATGCGGCCTGTTATTGGCCCATGTTTGGCCATCGATCATACTGCCCGTATAAGGCCCATTGATGATACGACCCGTAGAAGGCCCATTGTTTCTACGGCCCGTAGAAGGCCCACTGTTTCTACGGCCCGTAGAAGGCCCACTGTTTCTACGGCCCGTAGGAGGCCCAGTGTCAATACAGTAAATATTAACCCATGGTTATTGTGGCCTAGTTTTAAAAAATAGGTTATTGCAGCCACTAGCAAACCGCAGAAAAAGAACTGCAATGACTAGAAGCAAACAAATAAACAAGACAACAAGGAAATAAATAAGCAAGCAACTTACGCTAGGCTATCACGGCTATCACACATATTACATCCACTGGGCATCAAAGTTTGCCACCAGTGCAAATAAACGTGCCGACAAAAGAATATATAAAACTGAGAGCACTTCAGAAGGCACTAGGCCTGGCCAGGTCAGGCCCGCCCAAACAGCTGAAGAAGCTGAGTAGACCTCAATTGTGTCAACGATAGATGCATCAACACTAGATTTAAGGCATGATGGTGCGCACGACAGTCCTCTGACATCTTCATTGCATCTTTGACTTCAAGTCGGAGCTGAGCTGAAGCAAGCCTTTCCACTTTAAGTCGAGACTGAAGAAGTCGAACTGATTGAGGCAGCGACTGCATAGAGGTTGTCTCACACCTGCTGGTGAGTAGCTTCAACTCACTGTCTTCATCAAGACAGGACCTTGGGGTCATCTCGCTGTCCTCAAGATGGTTTGGCTCACTATCTTCCCTAAAGTTCTGCCTGGCGTAAGAGATATGAGTCTGAAAGAGAAACAAGGAGACACGTAACAGGTTTCACAATCATATAAGCAAATAAATGGATCTGTTCTGCATAAGGAACATGTTTTTACAACTACAATTTGAAACTGGTAGTTGTTGCAAACATCCAATCAGATGTAAACAGCAAAGCAAACAACAGTGGAGGAAATGATGCCTATCCAAATCTATACTAGAACAAAGTTTGAAGGCTTGAGAAGGATGAACTTACATTACATGTTAACACGGGCTGGACAAAGCCCTTCTCCATGTTGATGGAAGGATAACTCAATAAATTCCCCAAAGAAAATTCTTTATAAGTGTTGCCATTATTCTACATTTTGCAAAGAGTAAATATAGATCAAATAATATTGGAAGAAACAGAGGATAATGAAGCTCAGGTGCAGACTGATGATACATAATCAAATAGCAATTAATTAAGTACAACGTTACAAGGCAAAAGGGAGAGAGGTACTGACAAGAGCAATGCAGAGCCCATTATTGTTTTGAGATCGTATGATCCTTTGAGCAAGGAGATTCATCTGAAATTAGTTTTCATACAAGAGAGAAGGTAAGGCACAAGCAAAAATTTAGGAGTTCAAATTTTGAATTGATATCATAGACAGTACCTGACGCAGGGCTCCCAGTAGTTCTAATAGGGGTTTGGCCACTGGAGTAGGGGTAAAGTGTGGTACAGTTGGGCCTGTGTTTTCTGTGGCTGCCGATCTATCTGATTTAACAGGTATCGCTACCTTTTCGAAATACCTAGTTTGTACTCCTTGATGACTTGCACTCACCCTCTTCCTTTTGGACACCTACTACGAAAGAACAACATTTGACTGGAAAAACATAGTGTGACGACACATGGAATAGGTACAAAAAATGGATAGGTATGGCATATACTCATATATGATGCTTTAACTAAGTAGATGGTGTAACAAAGTAGAAGTAATGCAAGAGGTCAGAAGCAAAATATGTGCGACCAATACAACTTTGCAAAGTTAGAGCAAGCACGTTGATGGGTGAATAAGATAGGCCATCCTCCACCATGCCAAGTTTGTTAGGCAGTGGATCATTCCGCAATATTCCTCTCGTGCGCCCATTCTCATATTCATTTTGATAATGTTCAATATCTGACATGCATGAAAACATAAAAACAAGTGAGATTTTCTTTGTAATGCAGAAGTGATTCTAATCCAATACTGACTCCCTGTAAACCCCTTTGTGCTATCTCTGCAATTCTTTTAAAAGATGCCATGCATGCTGTAATTTGTTGTGTGCATTAATATAATGTGGCCTACTACTCAAAATATGAGAGCCCCAGAAGTGATGACACTTCGCAGATGATAGCTTCAACATATAGTAAAGAAGAACAAGTCGACCTGACCTGACAGATTCAAAATATACTAAGGGAGAACAACTCGACCTGACCAGTCGACCGCAAGAGAAGAGTATCATCTTAAAGAAGAGCAGAAGAGCAAGCAGATTGAAGATATTACAAGTCTTTTAGTACAATGTCGGTTGTCCACCCATGATGAACTAGAGCGCACAGAGAAATACTATTCTTTCCGGTCTCTCCATATGTGGCTCACATGCATTTCGAAACTAAAGTAGGAACATTTAGCTAACCAATTAAATATCTCTCAGTTTTACTAATATCAGCAATAATATCAGATATGAATTTGTACAACTTAGCTTGTTTAGCTCGATGGGTGGAGCAGTGATATTACGACACGAACCACGTAGGCTGATTGTGGTCATCATAAAATGGGGAAAACATAAGCATGATGAGTACAGTGTTGACCGTGGCAGTGGGATGGCAGATCTGAAGCTGCAAACCGCGCAAAGGGTAGTTAGCAACCAATGTTTGCTTTGAAATAACAACTAAGATTTGGTATGGACAAGAAAGTACGGTCAACAAGTGACAAAGAAATGCAATTATGCTGTCTCTCTATATGTCGCGACATGCATTTGGAAACTCAAGTGGGACCTTTAGCTAACCAATTAAATGTGTTGGTTAAATAATATCAGTATCATATCACAATCATATTTGAACAACTAAGCTTTCGAATTCTGAGTTTGTGTTGTTTAGCTTGAAGGGTGGAGTAATGCTAGTACGACAGAAAGCACCTACGCAGATCATAGTAGAGTAGATAAAAGGGGAAAACCCTGAGCATCAAGAGAAAAATCAGGAAAGTGGAACTAGCTGGACCAGTGGGTGGCGCACATGCTTTTCGAAACGAATATAGGAACATTAGGTGACCAATTAAACGTTCTCTGTTTTAGTGATATGAGCATCATATCAGATTCGTATCTCAACACGTAAGCTTTGGGTTGAGGTCTTGAGGAGCAGTGCTAGCACGACACGAAGCACCTACAATGATGGTAGTGAATATAAAGGGGGGAAACCATATGATTTACGAGTATAGTGCCCGTGCCATGGCGGATCTGAAGGTGCAAACCGGACAAAGCTACTTCGCAACCAATGTTTGCTTTCAACTAGCCACTATGATTTGGTACGAACAAGAAAAGTATAGTAAACAAATTTCGATCTATTTTCCGGGTGAGATCAATAACTTAAGCACATATTGAAGAGTACCACCTCTCTTGCGACACCGTGTAGGCCTATGCTGATAAGTTGAGGGTGCTGCGGGTGCGATGGCTGTCGGCGGCAGGGAAGAAGACTTTAGACGGCAAACGGCCGGGTCAGGGGATATATCCTGTTGCCATGGACGAGGCGGTCGTAGGAGCGACAACGGCAAGGTGGAAAACGGCGCCGATGAAGTGAGAGGAGGCGATGAAAGGATGCTGGTCCAGCGCCGTGGATGAGAGACGTCCATCTCTTGCAGTGGACGACGGGGTAGGGGTAGCGGCTCCGACAAGGTGGAGGATGGGGTGGCGGACGGAGGAGGCTGGCCGCAGTGCGGAGGTTGTCGTGCCGCCGATGGTGTATGAATGGGGAAATGGAGGGGAGGGGGATCTCAAACTTTGGGACGCGCTTCTCTGAAATGGGGGAAAGTTACGAACTTATCCCCCGTTTAAAATTTCGGACATCGCGTCGGTTGGGGATAGGACGGTAATCTCGCATCTCCCAAATATTTGTCGGTAACTATTTTGGGAAAGGAGAGGGTGTTTTGCCGCCCACGATGTATGAAGGGGGGTCACAGGTAGGGCGGTTGTGTCACCTCTAATGGAAGTTACACATCTGCCCCTATTTAAAATATAAGCCTACATCGATTTCGGACAAGGAGAGTTTGTTTTGTCGCTCACCGTGTATGAATGGGGAAATGGAGGAAGAGACACATGTCTTTCGGATGAGCTTGAATCAAATGTGTTTTGCCGCCCATGTTTGGCGCTCACCGTGTCTGAATGGGCTTAGAGGCCGTCGTGTCACGTCTGATTGAAGTTACTAGTCTACCCCTATCGACAGCAGTGTAAATCCTGTCAATAAGGATGTCAAGTGTCAAGGGTAGACAGTAATTTCCATCTCGCAAACACTTGCTTCGAGCAGCCCACAAATTATATTGGGTGTTTAGCCGCTTCCTTCAAAACTTGGGAGAATTAGCATTCATGTTTGCCGTGGGACCTGGCAAACTAAATTCAAATCCAATTTTTATTCGATTAAGAATATCCACATATAATTATACGTTTTGTTATTTATTTCTTCAAAACAACAAAGATTTATTCCACCTTTATATATGATTATGATTTAGAAATGCCCTGATCTTCGAATTCAGTAGGTTGGATACACTCTGAGTCAAACAATTATTTCATCCAATACAATATGCTCACACGACAAACAATTCACCTTATATCAATCATACAAGTTCTGAGGATTACCTCGCCTAAAAAATTCGGATCATTACAACACATGGACAACGTAGGGGGTCTTGCAACATAATCCATTCAGAGACATGACACAACATGCAAGTACAATAATCTAATGAAAATTTGAACTGGTATCTAAAGAAGAACCGGGATTATCTTGGGCTTCAGATAGCAGAAACAGCAGGACCGCCTCCATCTTCAAATGCAACATTCTTACTTCCTCCAATTCTTGGGTTGCTTGCATAATGTGTGCCGCTAATTCCGTAATTTCTAGCCTCAAGATAAATATTAACACATTTATGGCAGCCACACCATCTCTTTCTGCCTCTAGTAGAGCCTCAAGCACTATAATATCTGTGCTCAGACTGCTCTCCGGCGGTGTTGCCTCTGAACTGCTACCATCTGGTAACATGGATGGCGCGCTGCTTCCACAAATAGATTCTGGGGTTGTACATTGTGTCCTAGTGTGAACGGCATCCTGAAAGGTTTCCGCTGGACATCAATAAGAGATAGTTATCGTATGATCCAGGCAGTAAGCTTACATGGTAAACAACGGACGAATTATTGCCGAGCATGGCAAACTATATTTAAATGGTTCAAAGCAGCAGCATCCGAAAAGAAATTAAAATGGTAAGATGAAACTAGGGATGTAAGTGGCAAATAAACGAACTCTGCCAGTCCCATCTAGTTAGTTTTTGCTACCTCCCTAGTTCATTTTCCTCAAAAAACAAAAACTCTTTTGAACTATCATACCACTAGTGGACTTTAATCGGGATTAAACCGGACCCAGTTGACATCCCTAGTTGAAAGGGAGTGTACAACCGCTATATTTAAGTTGCCAAGGCATCTAAGCAGTTGAAATAATCTGAGAAAGCACTTAACAGTGTGGCCTCATATAAACTACGAAGACAGTCATGTGATGAAGTTGAGAGGAAAAGTTAAGGACTCAAATGAAATAGGCATGCATTTCTTTACGATAGTACAGCAGGCACTGCTGACATATTGGCCAACTCAGGTATAGCGTAACAACAAATAAGCATTCGAATCAAGCAATACAGCAAAGCAGACAACTGAACTATTTGTAATTCGGTAGGATTACACGTTGAGGGCACAAGCCAAGAAAGCAGCCCACTCGCATTACATTTCACATGTACTAAAACACACTGGCTTACCATATGCTGCTGTGAAGCCTAGCTGCTATTGCAATGTTCTTTGAAGATATCGTCAGCATTCCGTGGTTGCAAATCTAGTTGTTGTAGTTTATTCTGCACCATCTGTTTAGGTAAAATTAATTTTAATTGCATGCACTAGTCCTAATTGATCATCAATGGTTCATCTAAAATAACGAAAGAAGGGTGTGTGCATACACGACAATACTCCCTCCGATTATTTTTACTTTGCGTATAACTTTTTCTCAGTTTTCTCGTATTAGTCTGCGCGTTGCCGATTCCTAGCGCTGGTTTCCTTTTGTGCGCCGCCCCATCCGCCTCTGCCCTAATTAATTGGCAAATTAGTCTAGAAAAATTAAACCAGTGCCCTCCTTGGTATGCGGGTCAAGAGTTATGGGCAGAGTAAATAGAATTGGAGGGAGTATATCTGCTTCCCACTATTTTTATGCTTGTTCGAGGTGCCAGCCCCAAAAGAACAAATATTTTGCTTGATGGGGTTGGTAGCTCCATAATTAATAGAAGCATCAAATTAGTCATGCAACTTGGGAAGATCAAGAACACACAAACAAGTAATGAACAGAGGTTCGGAGCAGTGATGTAATAGCTAGCATCAGAAAATGTAGGGTAAAACGAACAAAAAGCAGCGGAACCACATGCTAGTTTGCTGATGTCTAGTTAAGCATAGAGAACATTAAGCAGTCTGATGGAACCAACAGGTGGCATCAGAACAAAACTAAAGCATATTAACTATATGTGCACTGGTATGTAATTTGGCACATGTAACATGTTCACTGCCAGAAGTATGGCCCTACAAGTGCAAGCAGAATAATGCGATTCATGAAAAACTGAATGATGCCCTGAAGAACTTCAAAGGTGCGGTGCTTATGATAGGAAAGTGAATGTAGGCGCCGGTCATTGGATAATAGTACCTGATTCTCGGTGGCGTATGGGTATCGTTGTCATACTTGATAGCTAAGGATCGTCGATGGTGCTCGTGTTGCGGTTGAGTTTGGGCCGGCTGTCGCCGTCGCTGAAGCGGCTCCGGTGCTACGGTTGCGGCGCCTGTCGACATACAAGAAAGCTCATCTATGGTAAGTGAACAGTTGCACGATAAAGAGAAAAACCGAAGGAGTACAAATCGAAATAACCTGATGAGGCTGCAGCGTCGGTAAAGAAGGGCCGGTGGAGTTGAATATAGCGTCTGTGGAGCGGGTCCGGTGCAGTGGACGAAGGCTTCAGTGGGCGTGTTGTACAGTGCTTTCGGTGAGGCGGATCTGTTGCGGCGGACGAGGGCTTGTATGAAGGGCCAGCGAAGGGGCGGACGAGGGAGTCAGTGAAGGGCCTACACTATGGTGGACGAGGGCGCCGGTTAAGCAGATCCGGTGCGGTGGACCATGATGGCGGTCAAGGAGATCTAGAGCGGTGGACAAGCTAGTCGCTGAAGCGGCTCCGGTGAAGTGGTGAGTTGGCAGTTGGGGGTTCCAAGGTGCGGAAGGTAGATCCGACGGGGTGTGAGGTCCACCGCTGTGGCGGAGGACTAGATTCGGCGGCTTGCCGTGGTTGGGGGGTCGGGGAGGGGAAGGGGAGGGGCTCTAGGGAAGAATGTTGGGGGCAAAGAGGGGAAAACAATGGAGTTACCAAAGCAGCCCTTTTCCGTTCATGTGGCAGGGGTAAAACAGGAATATCGCAGGGCTAAACTTTCAGGTGCGTGATATTTCGATGTGAGCGGGAAGTTTGAAAGCTTTTGGCACCTAAAATTATAAGTATTCTGCTCTCGTACGGCCGACTATGATATCATGGCCGACAATTTGTTTGTTTTGCACGCAAAAAAAATGTGCAAGTTATGAAAATCAATGTCTCTAACTCGAAACTTAGATTGTCCATTCAATTCAAATATGGATCATTGAGCTACTACAAGCAAATACCATCATACGATCCAATTCAAATGAAATTCCAAATGTGTTTATCCTAAATATGATGACAAAAGCAAAAATGTGTATGTGTGTGCATAAAGTGGACGATTATAAAGTTTGAACATGCCCGTATGTGTATATCTCTAGGTTTGATATATGAATTTGAAATCACGAAATCCCGACTTAAAAAATGTACCTCTGTTTAAATGAATTACAAAAGCTAATGATGGAGTCGAATTCCAAAATTCCAATCTTAGGTTTGTAATTCTGGTACATCAAGGTATATCACGCATGTTCAGAAGTATCGTTATCTCATAGTACAAACTGTGAAACAAATTGATCAACCATGAGTGCACAATATCTCAATTATGCTAAAGTCCCTCAAATATAGACACCTCACTCTTTATCTGAAGTCACCCCCCCCACACACACAGAAGTTGTTCTCTCCCCCAAACACCAACACATGAGCACATTAACACCCCTCTCTCTTGTAAAGTCCGGACCCCAACATAGGTGTCTATCACTTTGTCTCTCGGGCATGCACACATCTCTTCCCTCACTCTCTAGGTCTCCCGCTATCTCTCTTACCCAAGCACACGCACTATGTAGAGTGTATATTTCCCATACACACAAAACGTCGCCCCCAAACGTCTATCTCCCTAGTTATGTGGTTCTCGCGCACTCACCTCACACACCACCCCCACTACAAACAAGCACACTTTGTCTCCTTGTGCACCACTCTCCTCTTTCTATCTCTCCCACATGCGGACCTGCCCCAGCTCCTTCCCTGTATACATATATGTCGTGGCTCTTTGCATAGCTCACTAATGTATAATCGTTCTCGATTTCGCACATTGTTCTCTACAACATCTATTCTAGCTCTCTCATGAAGTCCCTATCACACACACGATGACTCACTTCCTTTGCGTCTCCGTTTATAGGCCAATTTCGGACAACATCAACATTGTCTCCCTATCTATATGCCATTTATGGACACAAATGACCCCTCTCGCCCCCTCTCTTCCTCTCTCTCTCTCTCTCCGGTGCTAGCTCTCTCTTTCTCTCGCTCTCACACCCCTCTCCCCCACACACACTCGATATCTCTTCCAAATAGTCTGCTCCCCCCGCCCGCACCCGTGCTATCTTGCTACTACACATGTCACACCATTCCCCTTCCCTTATACTAGGTTTACATCATCAGTGGTCTCTCTACTCCACATACACTCTCTCCCTCTCACACACAAACGCGTGCACAAACACACACAAACACGCACAAACACCCATTTACCTAGATCCTCATCTCTCCTCATGTCTGCATGTGTATCTCACACACTCACTCTCTAATTATGTATATGTGTCTCCACGTTACACAACACAAAGCCCCATGTACATGTCTCTCTCTATCCTCCACACACATAGACATAAAGAATCTGTTATCATTGCCTCTGTCTCTAACATATCACACACGCACTCTCTCTCTCTCTCTCTCTCTCAAACACGCTAAACAAGGGTTTCCCCGTGAATAACTTACCGTCTATTCATGAAGAGTCGTGGCAGTACGGCAAACACGAGACGTGAAAAAGAATAAATCTACACATGCTTAGACCACCTAGTATGACTACTAGGACTAGAGCAAGCCAAAAAGCGCGCCGCCGTCACCCCCTCCTTGTCGGCGACGAGAAAATATTCGTTTTACACAGTCGAGAAGTCATTGTGCTAAGGGCCCACATGCCGAGGCGTTGAATAGAATGTAGATGCTAGTTTACAGAAGCAAGTATCGATAATACGTTTGTATCTCCATACTTATATTTCTTCTCTTGTAAAAAACCAAGTTGGTGATGATGGTACGTGTGCCATCTTGCAATATAGACCGTCCGATCTATATTTGACGGATGGAAATTAAACTAAAAGATACCTGCACCCCTCTCCACATTTGCAGAGAAGGCCTTCCCTCGTTCATCCTTATCTCTAACAAACCTCATTGTTGAGCAATTAAGAAAGGAAGCCTCTCGAACAAACTGGCCTGGTGGCTGCTGCCGGCGTCGTCAATCCCCATGCCTCCGCTCAGTTCGACCACCAACCACCACCACACCCCACTCCTCTTCACCTTATCTCATATTTCTCGAGATATCATTAGTTTTTACACATGGGATTACTCCCGCAAGGGTCAATCACAACAAGTGTTTTTATAAAAAAATGCATCTTGATGTTCCATGCAATGCATGGATCTTGCTAGTACTCCTAAGTTGGTGATGCTGGTGTGTCTGCCATCCATCGTTTCTGACCATTAGATCTACATCTAACGATTGTGAGGTAAGTTGTTGCCTTTTCTCACCAACATCCCACTTGTCTACCAATTTGCAGAAAAACTCATAATTAGTATCTTAAAACCAACCACATCCCTCCCTGACCTCACCAAAACAGCCCAAGGAATATATTCTAATTGAAACATAATATATCTCTAGTTACATATGTATATCAAAATTAGAGTGTTTTGTACCAAGTTTGTGAATAAGTATTATTCTAATTATGATTCGTTGCAACGGACATGAACATTGCTAGTATTTCCAACCATGCATTTCTTTTCCTAGTATTCCATAGTTTCGAGTTTTCCATCAAGATATTAGTCACTCATGGTTGATATTTACTTTCAATCATGTACACATATGCACTATGTAACTAGCCGTGCTTATTGGCTTCCAAAGCTTAACTTTCACTCCTACTTACAATATGTAGAGTATTTAACAAAAAACTACCACTTTCAACCAGCCCTAGGAGGAATCTGTTGTACAAAAAATAGCAAAAACATACCCAAAAATTCTTAATCCATGCCAAAAACTACCTAGTACTCCTACCGATTAGGTTCATTTAAACCCATTTATGACAGGGTTGGCCCACATGTCCGTGCTGACAAGGCAGCTTAAACCAACACATTTTGTTTGATCATTGACACGAGGGACCCACATCTGACCTTCTATCCTGTTATTCCCCCTCAAATCATTTTGTCCTGAACATTACTTCAAACAGTACTGATGCGTGTTCGTCGATGGCGCCGGTGATGACGAGTTGGCCGCCGCTCCTCCGGACGGGCTGGACGCCGCGCTGGCCTCCGCACGGGTTGGCAGGCTGGCCCGAGCATGACTCACGAGCGAGCAAGCCGCCGCGCTGGCCTTCGCTCGAGCCAAATGGCTGGCCTTAGCGCGCGCGTGTGAGCAAGCCGCCACGCTGCCTTGCCAATCTAGCTAGCAAACCTTGCAGACAAGCAGCTGGACGGAGCTATCTTGGCTAGCTAGCGGCCGCGAGCGCCGGACGGAGCTTGCATCCGGGCTGCCGCAACATGGGCTCCGCACCGCCGGCGGTTTTGACCTCGCCTTCTACCGGCGGCGGTAGCTGCGTCCCATGGCCGAGGATGACTAGGTGGACGGGCCGGACTTAGGAGGTCACTCGAGGATTATTGTTGGTAAGAACATGTACAATGGTTGATAAGGTAGTCTTATCTTAAGTCTGCCACGTATGCAAGTGGTAGTAGTTTCTTGGCATTTTAGTGGTTTCTTGCATTATTAGAGCAAGTACAATAGAGCTGAGTCAGCGGGCTATAAGAAATAAACTACTACTACATGTTGGCTATAAGATGGGTTGTAGATGACATGGCACTGGCTTATAGCCAGCAGCTGGCTATACTATTAACCATGCTCTTAGGGGTTTCTTGTAAGGAACAATGTACGTACTACTAGCGACAAAAGGCGATTCTAGGTTGCGTTGTACTCCAACGAGTACTACTAGTGGTCGCGGGAGTGTATACCTCGTTTTGTGGGTTCGATCCCGGTCGAACGCACGGCGGCCTTTTTAAAAAAAATAGTACTACTACACTTCGTTGCGAGCCAATATTTTACATGGGTAGTTTGAGTTTTGAAGTCAAACGGACGTGCGGCCCCACAATCTGGGTGCACTGGACAGCCTAGCCACGTGAACGGGTTTTCCTTCCCAGCATCCCGTGGCTCGCGTGCTCGCCCTAGCCGCACCTCGCGTGAAAAATCATAAAACTGGCCCTTTTGCCAAAATTCAGCACAAAATGAACCCTTTTTTAAAATATTTCACAAAATGGCCATTTCCTCATGGCGCCCGCACCTGGGGCGCCATGCTAGACATCATAACGACCCGGTCAAGGGCGTCATGCTGTGGCGCTGACCAGCCACGTCTGTACGCCTGGGCCCATCTATGGTTGCATGACACCCCAGGGGTGGGGGCGCTATGGGTGGAACCATGACGCCCTGGGTCGGGGCGCCATGCCCCTTCGATGAAAATATCCCCTTCTGTCGGGATTCCCTACAGAGCGAGACAGAGGGCTCTGTCTCTGTTCTTCCTCTCATCGCCCAGCCCGCCGCCCCTCCCGTCCCTCCTCCAAATCTGCGGCCAAGAAGGACGGATCGAAGGGGAAAACCGGTGGATCTTCTTCCCCTCCTAATCATCTAGGTAATCCCCCAACTTTCTCCTCTTTTTATTGGTTAATTTTGTTGCATTGACCCCATGTGTAGAAACCCTAGTTCATCCCCTTTTTTAAAATTTGTTGATATTTGCATTTGTATTAGAAATGTATGGGCAGGGATATGTATGGTATGATTAGTATTTGGTACTTATAGTTGGTTTTTTTAGTTTTTATGTATTTGGTAGCAAATTTGACATAGAGAATAGAAGGTTGTGTGCAAATGTGTGTGTGCATATTCACTTGTATGGATGATTTGGCTTAGGTACAGATTTGTAGTTGTATGGATATGGATATTTGCAGCTGTATGTATGTTTATATTTCCATTATTCTGGATATTTAGAAATGAAAAGGGGGCTTACGATGTACATTGTAATTATGTAGGATGGCTTCTCTGATCCATCCATCGTACGATCTACTTCATCGTGCACGGTTCATGGCAGATGAAAGAAGGGTTTTTGATCAGCTTCACTTGATGTCTGGTGCAGTTCATGAGAAGATGGAATATGACGAGCGATACACGGAGTATATCCGGAAGACTGGGCTTCTCCCATTTGTCTCACTCGTTTCTCGTTCGATGCTGAAGATGAATCCTTCTGCGATCACGGCACTAGTTGACTGATGGCGCCTTGAGACACATACTTTCCACTTCTTTGCTGGAGAGATGACGGTGACTTTGCAGGATGTTACAATGATCACTGGACTTCCTACCAAAGGAGAGCCTATTTGTTTTAGCACAGGTTCAGAAGGATGGCGTGAGACTATGGTGGGACTCATTGGGAAGGAGCCGGGGGTGCAAGGGAAGTCTGACGGTGCAAGTTATCATTGGATTGCTGAGAACTTTAGTAAGTGCCCGGATGATGTTGATGATGAAACAGTGCAACAGTATTGCAGGGCATACTTGTGGTATGTAGTCAGCCGGACTCTTTTCTCGGATGGCACGGGCGTGAATGCTTCCTTTATGTGGTTAAAGTTGTTTGCTGGGTGGGAACATGGACTGAGTTGGGGTACGGCGACACTAGCTTATTTGTATCGGCAGGTAACTAGTTTTACATAGTATCTTAACAATGTAAATATTTTATATGGTTTGTACTGACATATCTATTATTTGTGTGTAGTTGGACGAGGCTTGCCGTAGGGGCGTGGATCCAAAGAACACCTCCAAGGCAAAGGAAGCCAATATCGATGGTCCCATGCTTCTCTTGTCGGTCTGGAGTTGGGAACGCTTGCCAGTTGGGCGGCCAACACCTGCGGGTCTTGGTTATGAGCCATGGGATGATCATGATGACCCGGACCGTATGCCTACATGGGCGTATAAGTGGGACAAGGTTGAAGGTTTTGTTGGCAATTCAAAGACCATGTATTTGCACTATTGCAATGAGCTCGACATCATGACCCTGGAGCAGGTTAGTTTGTTGACTGTGTTGCCCCTTCGGTTTTCCAAAAATCATAGTAAGCATCTATTTTATTATTTGATGCTACAGGTGACCTGGGAGCCATACGGAATGGCAGGCAATATTGGCATAAGTCTCACTTTCAAATTGAACCGAAAGTGTTGTGAAGAAGCAAACCTATGGCGGATGTGTTGCCCATTGATTTGTTACTATGCCGTTGAGTTTCATCAACCACAGCGGGTTATGATACAGTTTGGCTTATATCAGGAGACCCCGCCAAAGTACAAGGACACTTAGATACATCTGCATAGGTAAATGCTTAATAGTACTTGAAGGTATTCTTTTCGTTGTTTCATGCTACTAACGAACATGATGAATTTGAATAAGCAGCTTGGACAAGATGAAGCAGAAGAGTATAAAGAAGTGGAATCGTGAGCATGACATGTATATCCAGGAGTTCAAGCACAAGATCAATAAGATTGAGCTCTCATTGTGTGAACCTATTTCTAAGCCTCCCCCGCAGGCTTTCGATACGGAAGCATTCAACCACTATCTCGTGTGGTTTCGTTCCGTTACTCGTACTCAAATAAACCCGCCGGCATTTGATCCAAATGACATATTGCATGAACCGAATCCGGGGTTCGACCAGATGGCCAACATGCAGTACAACAAAGTTATAAGAGATGGTAGACGGTATGAATCAGCACCCGTTGTCCACTTTGTGGTAAGTTACCGCTATCTCTAGTTGGAACCATAAGAAACATTGAACCAAACATGATTTATTTTGTCGTTTTGAACAGCAATCCGAGCTCTCGAAGCATGTGAACGACGCTAGCGAGGCACTCAAGTACCCTCCAGGTGATGAGGCGTACAACAAGCTAAAAGCTTTTGTTGAGGTATGACGCTTTGTAAATTGATTTCCATGCACACTTGTTAATGTTTATCTCCTTACTTTGACATGTTTGATTTCACAGCAGAGCAAGTCTTGGGCACGTGGCCTGGGTGCTCTACTAGGCTGCCGCTCCATCGATGTCGCCATGCCTTCTACGTCGAGGTCAAGATCATCATCAAGTGCCACAGAACACCCACTCGACGACTCGGTTGATGGAGAGGGGGAGGAGGACGATGAACAGACCCATGATGAGATCAACACCTCGCAGATGCCCGATGCACCCCAGCCTAGTCAAAGGCGTGGAAAGTATACTCCGCACAAATGCGACAGGAAGGCATGTAAGGCCCCGGTGATTGAGGCCGCTTCAGAGGAGGAGGAGAAGGAGGAGGTGGTGGAGGTGACACTGCAAAGGAGAAGGCGCTTAGTGAAGGGGAAGGATGCTGCACCGGCTAAGAGGGGGAGAGGAAGGAAATGATGCATTTGTGGTGAACTATGTATGATACTTGATGCATTTGTGGTGAACTATGTATGAAACTTTGTCTTGAACTATGTATGAGACTTGATGCATTTGTGATGGTTCTCTTCCACTTAATGTTCTTGAAGCATCAGCAAAACTCCAGCAACAGCAGCAGCAGTACTCAGCAAATAGCCAGCATCATCATCAGCAAATAGCTATTGACAGCATGGCGCCCCGGGGCAGGGCGCCATGCCTGTTGCCAGCATGACGCCCCGGGGCAGGGTGCCATGCCTGACAGCATGACACCCTGGGGCAAGGCGCCATGCCTGTTGGCTGCAGAAACGACTAAGGACCCAAATTTTTCGCTTCTGATGTTCAGGGCGTCATGCTAATTAATTGAGCGCGCCATGCATGGCGCCCCACGGTAGGGCGCTGTGCATACTTACATGATGCCCTTTCCCAGGGCGCCATGGTACTGCACATTTTTTTAACTTAGTTTCCCACAGATTAAGAACTTAGTTTGATCCATATTATTCAACAGAAATAAGACATCAGATCATACATAAGTTCACACATAAATGCGGGACATAGAGAGTTTCATGGACATACAAACGGTTCATGTCACACACGGGACATACAAAAGGATCACGCCATACATAAGTTCACACATTCCACACACCTAACATGACCAACACATAAATAAGATTCATGCCCCAAGCCAGTAAGAAAAGCCACGTCCTTGAGCTCCACCTTCACTACGGCCACGTCCTTGAGCTCCACCGTCACCACGGCCACGTCCTCAAGCTCCACCGTCACCACGGCCACATCCTGGAGCTCCACCGTCACCACGGCCATGTCCTCGAGCTCCACCGTCACCACGGCCACGTCCTCGAGCTCCATCGTCACCACGGCCACGTCCTCGAGCTCCACCATCACCACAGCCACGTCCTTGAGCTACACCATCACCATGGCTCACACCACCATCACCACCATCACCATCTCGTTTTGATCTCTTTCTTTTGCCCCTTGAGCTACAACCTCTACTATTGTGCCCCTCATTGTTACATTCACCGCAACGGCTGATATCACGAGGCTCTGTGAAATGTTGGCTCCCCCATTCCTTACGGAATCCACCACCCCAATCATCCATGTCACCCAAGAAACGCTTTGTCTTCCGTCTTCCACATGTCACCACCTTCATTTCCAAATCAGGTTATAGTGGGGGTCCATAGTATTCTGGCCATTTAGATTGGTCTAGATAGGGATGAAACCTCGCAGCCCATGTATTTTTAACCGCATTGATCGAATACTCCTCCAATCTTACATTGTTGGTGATGTTGACACTCACATTTCTAGTGCGAGATGCAGCCATCAAGTGAGAGCACGGGAGATGATACAATGTAGGCCTCTCGCATGAACACGCGCCCATCTTAAGATAAACCTTGAAGGAGCCACCTCCATATGGCATGCCGTCACGCGACATTCCACCGTGCTCATCAACTTGGTAAATCAATTCTATGTTATCAAAGGACTGGATTTTGTGTGAATCCACCTTCCTTGCTTGGTATTCCATCCAATCGTCGACCTTTGGTGGATACTTGTACATCTTTTTGGCCTTGTTTTTCCCGGACATCAAGTTGGATGTTTCTTCACTATACTTTTGAAAATAGACATTCAACTCCTGGAATGTATACTCTACTATTGCTGTCACCGGCAATGCACGGACACCCTTTAGCACCATGTTGAAACATTCAGCCATGTTGTTTGTCATGTCACCGTACCTCACTCCATCATTGTCAAAAGCCCGTGCACACTTTCCTTTATCGGCAAGATTCCTATTTAGGAAATCTTTGCCACCATTGTTTGCTTTGGCATACACTTTGTCCCACAATTTCTCAAAATGTCTAGTTGTGAATGCGAGACAACAATCATGAAGAAGGTCAGACAATTCCTTGTCTCCACATGCTCGGTAAAAGTTGGAAACAAAATGCCTCATGCACCACCTATGGTGCACGCGAGGATGTCCTGGAATGTCAATCTCCACTGCATTGAGTATCCCCAGGTGGCGGTCCGAGATGATGCAAACCTCTCTTTCAGGTCCAATTACCTTGGTCCTCACTAGACTAAGAAACCACACCCAGTTGTCACTATTCTCCGCCAACACCAAAGCAAATGCCAATGCAACCAATTTGTCACCACCATCATTAGCCACGGCGATCAACAATGTGCCCTTGAACCGGCCAGTCAGAAATGTGCCATCCACGGACATAACCGGCCTATAATGCTTGAAGGCCCTAATGCATGGCTCAAAAGTCCAAAATGCACGTCCAAATATACGAACGATTGCATCATTGTATATCCTTGTTCTCACGCCATCTGGCTCCACCATATAGTACATGCCAGGATTTTCTGCCGTCGTCGCTTTCAACACCATCGCGAGGCGGTTGTATGATTCTTCCCAACCACCATACAATATCTCAAAGGCAGCTTGCTTGGCCTTCCATGCCTTCCCATACTTCACCTCGTACCCAAAAACCTCCTTCACCATCTCCATCTAAGCCCGAACGATATATGTCGGGAGTATCTTTATGGAGGCTGAAAATCGATATGCAATGAATTTGGAGGTCAATTGACGGTGCTCATCCTTTACATTAGCATCATCAATATCCTTGCTACTACATCGATGGTGAAACACGGAACTTGTAATCTTCCATTGTGGCCCGCCTTTGACACATCTTGCACGGATAACCCAAGGGCAATGATTCTTGTGTTCCTCACATTTGACCACATAACGCACTTTCAAGTTTGACTTCTCCACAATGAATGGCCGATGAAACTTAACCGCATAGTCCTTGGCCCATATTTGAAGTTCTGTCAAGCTTTCAAAGATTGTTCCTTCACTAACACCATACACACTTTCTTTGGTATCTCGCTTTGAAGTTAACCTTGGTGCAAGAATTTTACTTGTGCCACCATCAACAATCGCCTTATCGGCTAGGCTTAGATCACAAAACAATGATGTCTTATGACTACGGCCTATTACCTTCTTGAAAGCATTGGCTTCTTTAGCCGTCAAACCATCCTCATCTATTTATTCATCCGGGCCTTCATCCTTCGAGTCCCATGCATAGGACCTATTGTATGGAATCTCATGGTCCATGTCCTCTTCCACGCAATTTGCATCAACATCACCAACATAATGGTCATGAAGATAAGCCTCCGATTCATCACCCTCAAACTCACCACCATCCATGTGCAAGTCTTCATTATCAACTTGGTCATTCCCGCCGGGGCTCAAACATTGGGTCATTGGAGGTTGGCTCATTGTTGTGTCATGCACATCCGGAGTGACATGTGTTGAATCTCGAACTGGGCTTCTAACATCATATGAAGATGCACACCGATTCAAATCAATGTGCAGCCGTGCACGAACAACCTTTGTGGCAAATAACTCAAATGATTTATCTTGTGAGGCCAACACACTCTCTTTATATGCTTCCCAATGAAACTCGGAGTCAAGAGGCATTATCTTCCAATGAATATGTTGCCCATACCCAACATTATACCTTCCGATTAAGTCTACTCCATCGCTTTCTTCCATCCAATTCAACCTTCTTCGAAGCTCAACCAAAACCTCCTCAAGGCTAGGACTTGTGGGAAACACCATCACTACCGGCTTCTTCTTCGGGTCACCATACTCCGTGTCTCCCTTCTCAAAGGAGACAAAGTCCACATGATGCACATTGACGATCCTCGCCATCTAGAATCATAAACACCAAAATGCATCAACAAAAATAGCAAAATTGGATGACCTAGGGTTTCCCCAAATCCCCACATTGTGGAGATTTCAACCAACAAAAAGAGGAGGAATGATGGAGAATACCTTGAGGGGTCGAAGGGAAGGATAAATCACCGATTTTGAGCTCCGATCCACGAAATTTTGTGGGCACTAGGTAGGGGCTTGAGTGGGGCGGCCGGGGTGGAGAAGGGCAAAAGTGAGGGTTTGTGGTTGGGAAAATAGAGGAGACTCTGTTTTGTGCACGCAAGGGGCATGGCGCCCTGAGTGGGGGCGTCATGACCATCAGCACGGTGCCCTGGCCTGGGGTGCCATGGTGGCATGCCCTGCCAATGTGGCAAGTCAGCGCTGACCAGTATGGCACCCTTGACCGAGGCGTTATGGTACCTAGTATGGCGCCCCAGGTGCGGGCGTCATGCGTGTAGGGCCATTTTATGAAATTTTCAAAAGAGGGCCATTTTGTGCTGAACTTTGGCCAAAGGGCCAGTTTTGTGATTTTTCACGCACCTCGCTTGCAGCTTCCAGCTAGTAGCATATTTAAACTAGCGCCTCCAAATTAAGCCCGAGGAGCCGGAAAAGCCTGGCGGGGCATTGGGAACTGTGCAATATGGCTGTGTACGTAAAGTGCTCTACTACTACTCTGTAGCTTGTGGCGTTGCATGCATGGACTTCACTCCATTATCGGCTCTACTATAAAAGAAATTCCTCTTGCCGTGTTTTTTTTTGAAACAGAGGCAAAAGCTTTGCTTCATCTCATTCACAAAGAAGGACTACTAACAAAGTTCGACGAGATCCATTACACCTCCACAAATGGAAGCGAAAAGCCTAGTCTCGTTGTATCAAATAACTCAAATGTTCTGCCCCTGCAGTAACCGTCGCTGATAAATAGGCCGCTAGTGTGTGCGTGAGAGGAGCGGCTGAGTAGGCTAGCTGCGTGAGAGGAGCAGCTGAATAGAGCACCGAGAGTACCCATTAGGCCACTACGCAGGTGTACTTCCCCTGCATTGATGATACAACGATGGTTCTAGAGAACAGTAGTACCCTCCACTTCCAACTGTAGCTCCTTGGCCCTGAGATTCAAGAGTTCAAAACTGGTGCACTATACTAGACTAGACTAGAAGTACAGTACATCGCACTACTAGTTGAGAAAAGTAGTACTAGTACTGCTACAATACAAGTACGTACTCCTCCGTCACATAATGTAAGACGTTTTTTGACACTAGTTGGCGTGTACAAAAAATGGCAAAAACATACCCAAAATTTCTTAATCCACACCAAAAACTACAACCTAGTGCCAAAAATTTCTTACTAGTGCTATTATTTACAGTATAATGCAATCCCATAACGTTCCATAATCCCTTTCTTTCAAAAAAATCACTTCTGGAGAGAAGATTGCTATCTCCACGCGAGCTTCTCATAGGCCAGCGCCACCGCATGCAGTCATGTAAGAGAGAGGGAGACATCCATGCAGCATGCAGAGAGAGGAGAACGCGGGCGGACAGCCAATGGGCTGCATGGGGCATTTATACCCCTGGGACACCCATGCGCCAGGGGTATTTCCGTCCACAAAGCATGCAGCGAGCCCCTGCCTTGGTATCCGGGTCTGCTCTTATGCGCAGAGTAAAAAGAATCGGAGGGAGTACTAGTAAATAATAGCCTCACCCCTTCATTGAGGAACGATCTACAGTTGGAAGGGACGAGGCCCTGCGGTTACTACGCTCTTATCTCCTCCTCGCCAGTTCCGCTCCCCCCGAAGAGAAGCCAGTTCGTCGCTGCTCCCATGGATTTGCCAGGCGGTTCTCCTCCTCGTCGGGGCTGGGAGACCTTGGACGACAATCCTGTGGGAGAAATCGCACGCCGCTCCGACGTCCTCACCGCCACAAGACTCGGTGCTTCCTGCACCAACTTTTTCAAGACGCTGCTTAAACAGGCCATGCTTGTTGGTCTTCCATGCATCCTCGAGGAGAAGGTTCTTCTATGGGACAATCCTTCGAACAGTCCACCGCTCCCTGGCCATGGTTGCACGTTGACTTCACTAGAGTTGTCGACGTTGAGAGGTAGTCGGATGTTGTCCGATGAGCAGGTCAGTAATGGAGTTTGATCATGTAGTACATAGTTATTCCATTTCCATCCCGTAATTTCTCTATTACCCACCGTCTTATATATAGGTCTGGATCGGTGCCAACGAAGATTGGCTTGCATACCTCTGGCCGGATACCACCATCATTTTGCACAACATCCACAGCAGTGCGGCCGTTCCAGTAGACCCCTTCTCCACCATTGGGATCGTCCTTTCGGACTGGCTGGGCAAGAATACATATGATGATGCCTACATGAGATTGAAGAAGATAGCAATTGCGGACCCGCCGACAAAGCGACGCGGCTACGACGATTACTATCTCATCGCGGTGTTCGACATAAGGATAGCCATCAATGCAGGAGGCAGTAACGGCAGAGGCTGGCGCATGTTGGCGGCGGCAGATTTGTACCCATACACGTTCGAAGACGCTGTGCGCCATCTAGGACGCATCTTCTCGGTGACAAGCCAGGGGACTTGTTTCATCTGGTTGACATCCTATGGTACGGGAGATTACAAACGGAATGCACAAACCATCATTTGCATCCCTAACGGTACTCCATTATTTTGCAGGGACCAGTCATCCCCCGATCAAAATAAGAACGCCGATCCTGGATGTCCATTTGCATCCGCGATTCGGTCTAACCTGGAACCTTGTAGCTGACTTTGGCATATTGGGATCAACTATCTTAGCAGTCGTTACCCATGGTACCACTGATGTGCAACATGGTCACATAATCTACCACGATCGGACCGTCACCATCTACCCAGGTATTCCATTTTTTAACCCTCTCTCCTTCTCTTTTATTGTTGTACTAGTAGTATACTTTGTAGTACTAGTAGGAGTACTTTTTACCTTGGAGGACGCGTATAGCTAGCTAGGCCCTTGAAGACTTGAACCCACTAGCTTCCACCATTTTTGTTTTTCCATGTCTTACTATCTCATCCATGTAGCCAAGAGTGGCTATATATAATAAGCCGGTTATTTCACTTCCTCTATACCGGAGTAGTACTATTTGCTGCACAGTATTACTGACCGCCACATTTGAGCACAACATTATTATGCATGGACCTTGACTATGTACGTCACCATGTGTCCAGATCTGGGATGCTGCGTGTACCAGATGAACGACACCGAGTTTGACCCCCGCGATGCTACGTGGGTGCCGAGGAACACTCTTGGAGAGTACTCGCTTTTCATCGGGGACATCTACCCCATTGTGAAGTGGATGCCGCCTGCCGTTCATGAAGCATGGTTGTGTCTTCAGTGCGCACCGCCGGATGAACGACATGTTGGGACACGCTATCCCTGATTTATGCCGCTTCAGCTTGGATGAGTCTCCATCGCGTGGAACCGGACTAGAAAGCTGCGACAATGATTCCCGCTGCCCACCGCTATGGATCATGCCATCTATGAAGAACACCTGGGACTGGAACCTGGAGGAGGACATGTAGCCCATCTATAACGTGTATGTGGAGTACGGTAATTGTGAACAGTAGCGCTGTGAATATATGTAGACTAGTCGTGCACAAATTTATCACATGAGTTGGAGATGAACTTGTGTGGCATACTGGCATTTGTCCTTTAGAATTTATTACTAGTAAATGTGTTATGTGTACATGCAACTTGTGTGGTTGTTGCACGGGCTCCAACATGCTCTTTGAGAAAAAAGGTGGCACAGCTTTGGATATACGTGATGTGGCGACATCATACAGTAGCATCGTTCGCTATAGTTGTACTAGTACACTCCTACTAGGATGACAGCTCCTATAAAACCTTGCGCTTGGCTCTTTGCCTCTTCGGGAGGTTCAACAGTTTGTACTTGTGTGAACCTTGCACTTGGCTCTTCGCCTCTTCGGAAGGTCCAACAATGATGATACTACAGTACAATATGCTTCTGGCAATCTGACACCGATTGAACTGCTGCACATCCACCACGAGGGCGAGGGCGAGGGAGAGGGAGAGGGAGAGGGAGAGGGAGAGGGAGAGGGCGCTATAGTCAAAACCCTCTCCACGTCCTGCGAACCACACCGCACGTGGGCGAGGGAGAGGCGTAGTAAGCAAGCTTCTCCTCGTTCGGCGAGTTGACGGGACACATCAAAGCAGTACTAGTACTAGTACTAGTAGTCCATATTGCGTTCTTTCCAATTAATATGGCTTAATTTGAAACGAGAAAAATACACTGGCGGTCAACGTATGTAACAGTACGCTCTTTACGGTCACTATATATAGTTTTGCGGCAATTATGCGATCACTAGCTCATCGTAGAGCACCGTATTGCACCCTACTGACCGGCCACATAGTCGACGTGGCACTTTGTTGACTGGTTAAATTGTCACCTGGTTTCTGGGTCCCACCTGTCAGTTGGCAGAGCAAAGAAATCAGTTAAACAAAACTTTACGCAGGCGCGACACGAGTCCAACCCTTGCGCGCGAACCGCCCTGGCTGTGTATGTGAGTGCATGCACGTGTCCTCCCTCGGTGTTCCAACAAAGAGTGTACTACATGATGTACATCTGCACTTCCAATGTGTTTAGCCTTTAATCTAAATTGATATTGATTGACTAATGCACCAACTTGTGCTGTAGGTATAGGCTACATGTCTATCCTTAATTACAACATGCAACAGCCTTCATTTAATCTTCTTATCTCAATGGTCGCATGCTCACATAAGTCTGCTACTTTTGGGCATTAATTATGCCCTGGTCAATGTGTAAATCTCTAATTGTACAGTCTTTCATGGACGTAGGGAGTAGGTTGAGCACTTGAGCATGAGCGTGTGTGTTGCGTCGTGTGCTGTGTGCCGCATGGGTGCGTGAGTGTTGCATGCGTCCATGTGTACGTGTGAGTGTTGCATGTTGCATGCATGCATGCATGCATGGGGCTTACTTCCTCCCATTGACATGTCCATTTGGCTATAGATTTCAACAAGTGACTAGGTACGGAGCAAAATGAGTGAAGTGAGCGTAGAGGCATAGGGATACTGTAGAAAGGAAGTCATCGCGATCCATTTATTCCCCATCTCGATCAGAGAGAACTATTCAACTAGTCTTCGCAGTGAAGTGGCAATATACACTACAGCAGATGGGACACGTAATTAATAAGCTGAACTAGCGTGTTGGTGTTACTAAATCAATCGATTATGTTTGGTAGTCTCAAGTCATTGAAAGCATGCACAACCCACATATCTTATTGGTTGATATGCCACAAAACAAAAAACGAGAAGGGAGTTAATGTACGGTGCCTAAGTGTTTTGGGATTATTTGGTTTTCGTAAGGTGACTTACACACCTAGACGGAGGGAGTAGTAGAATTGAGATTCAATGCACTTTCTTCCCCGTCTTCCACTCTTCTTCCTCCTCTCTTCTTCTTCCTCCTCTCTTCCCCATCGTCGGCCGCACACCATTTACCCCCACTCACTGCTCGCCCACCCGCGCCATCTTCCTTGGTAGCTCGCGCGTACCATATCCCCCCGCTCACTGCTCGGCCACACGAGGAGAAGCTTCTTCGCTCGCCCGCCCGAATCCACTTCCCCGCTGGCTCGCAGGCACCAAAAACCCCAATGGCAGAACCGACTGACACGCAGAGCCGCGATTGGAATTCCCTCCCCGATGTTCTCTTGGAGCAGATCTGTAGTCGTATGGACCTACTCAGCACCGTCCGTCTGGCCGCATGGTCGGTGTCTTTGTACCGTCTACTTGTCTGCAACCGGCCGACTCTTTTCAAGACACCCTGCTTGATGATGCCCGATCCTCGCAAGTGGTCCAGACACCGACTTGACGATCCTACGGAGGTTGCCGTGGTGCCCCTCGACATGCTACCACTACCCGTCCACCTGTCCTTCATGCGCGGCCACTACTGGGCGGGCATGAAGGACAAGTGGATCGTCCTCATCCACCACACCGGTAGTCCGTGGCGTCTCGTGGATATCTACACTCAGTGAGAGATCACCCTTCCATCGTTGGATATCGCCGCCATCAAGCCTCGCGGCCCGCCGGACACTCCTGCCTACTATGCACGAGACGCGTCAAGCTTTTGGCTCGACTTCTGTTTGCAGAAAGTTGTAATCTGCGAAGTGCCCACACCATCAGAAGACTACATGGATTACAAGCTCATTGCCTTGTTCATCAAGGGATTAGTCTATCTGGAATCCGGTCGCCATACATGGTTATGGCTCATCATCAATCCTGTTGAGGAAACATTTCTGTCTGATGCTATAGTGCACGATGGCATCGTTTGCGCGGTCGACGCACAGATTGGCTACCTATATTGGTGGAATCTATCATCGTGTAATTGTTATATCTCATCTCATCTTTACCTTATGAATACGACTGCCTGTTCATTTGTTACAAATTTAGAATGCATAACATGTCAATAACCACATCATTGCTATATGTTACTCTCATTTCCTAGATTTTTATGACCACACATGTTATTGTTAGAGTTGATATGAGAACAATTGGCATCTAATGATTGTTAGAATACATATTATGAGCATAACATCATGATTGCTATATGTTACTCTCGTTTACAAGATTTTTATAACAACGCATGTTATTGCTTAGAGTTGATATGAGAACAGTAGTAGTAAGTGCTATGGTAGAATATGAGTAGGCGTTGTCATAGCTGTTTTCCTCTCATTGTTACATGATGTTTGGACCATGACATATTGCTAGAATATGAAAGCCATTGGCTTATGTTTTTAACTTGGGGTATGATTATGACCATGGCATTGCAATTCTTTGTCTATGATATGTGTCATTGTTATAATAATCTTAATTCCACACATACTCTGAACATGATTGTTTATTTTTGTCCTTTTGGTCTCCAATTTGAATTGTTGCAGCAGATGCAAATGCGCTGGCCTTCATGATTCCAGGACCTGGAATCATACCAGCCGATGGGTGGTTGTTTATCGCTCGTTCAGCTAACGGCGGTCATTTGATGATCATTCGCACATACCAAATTGACCAAACCATTACATCAAACCACATGCAGTACAATGCGTGGGGCGTTCGTGACATTGATGGCTATGGCTGCTTCGTGTTTGAGAAAGATCCCAGCTCCGTTGGGCAAGGCGTATTCAACTGGAGGCAGGTTTACAGCCTCGGCAACCACTCCTTATTTCTTGGGCTCAATTATCCGATCATCCAACCAATCATCGATCATATCACCGGCGATGATTACTGTGCTATGCAACTTCCATTCGTGAGGGGGGGCTATGTTTAAACACCATACCATGGGTTTCATGAATCACCATATCCAGAGATTCGTCGACACAGCTTGTTGCTAGATAATCTTCAGTGTGTGAAAGGCATCAAGCTTCCATGCGATGGATGGCTTTTGCAAACCCGACATGCGGCGATGTGGTTCATGCCAACAGCAAATATGCACAACTTGATTCGTGTTGATATCTAGACTGAGCCATGTATTCTGCTGCTGTAGCACGACCCTCTTTTGTTGGATATTATGTACTGTTGTTAGTTTGAAGCACTCCTCTGGTTTGAAGGATAGATACCTTCCTGGGATCAAGTGCATCCTAACTCACCTGCGTAGGATGTACTGATAATGATGATGGAGATGCTGTGCATAAGCCATATATATATCAGTTAGGCTTCAAGTGCGTACTTGTTAGTTAAACCTATGTATAAATCGTGACACTAAATACGACTAGTAAGTAGTACAGTAGCAGTACTAGTATACGTCGGTCAAATTATTCATCATGTCCACATTGAATTCACGTGACAACACGCTGCGCGTGAGGTGACACAAGAATCCCGGCGGCGTGTTCGGGTATTCTGGACTTCAGATTTGGAGTACCACTTATCTGTCGAAATCTTTCATCATTCACTTAAAACAGTCAATTGATCATACATTGTGTACCATATAACTGGAGTTACCGATGCAAGTCGAAGAAGGACTGGCCCGTGCTGCCGGCTGGCGTCAAGTTCGATCCCACGGATCAGGAGCTGATCGAGCACCTTGAGGCCAAAGTGAGTGCTGACAGCGCGAGATTTCGGTCTCTCATCGATTTGTTCATACCAACCATCGATAGCGAGCACGGCATATGTTACACCCAACCTGAGAAACTTCCAAGTAAGACACCGATCGGCTGTCTACTTGCACAAACATATTCCTTTGTTTATAGCTCTATTTTTCTTTTTAGACGCAGACCTGGTGAAGCAATTACAATTTGACAGTTAATAAAAAGTGAAACAAGTGACTGCAACATGCCAAAGATGTTATGAAAATGCCAACTAGGTACACTAAAACCTGTATTCCACAATACTGCAGGTATCACACTGAGTGGCCTAAGGAAGCATTTCTTCCACCGCAATTCCAGGGCATTCAAAAGGGGCACGTGGATGCGTCGCAAGATCCAGTCGGAGTGTGGCATGCACGCGATGTGGCACAAGACCGGCAATACCTTGCCGGTGATGGTCAACGGCCGGCAGACGGGCAGCAAAAAAGGTTCTGGTGCTGCACACCAACAAGAACTTCGACCAGTAGAGGACCAACTGGGTGATGCACCAGTACCACCTTGGGGACCTGGAGCAAGAGAAGGAGCGGGACCTGGTCCTCTACAAGATTTTCTACCAGACGAACACTAGGGCCAGGAGTAAAAAGATTATAAGTTAGTTTGGTATTGGTAGTTGTACTACCTTGTCGTCTGCAAGTTGGTATTGTTGTTAACTATCTTTTGGTATGAACTTGCATTTGCTTCCAACCATCATGCCGAGGGTCGACATGGATATAAAGCTGAATCATTTGTTTCGAAACGAATTTTCAGGCACCTGATTTTTATTTGATGGGTAGCATAAGCACCCGCCGTTTGAATTCCCAGTTCTCCAATTTTTCCGAAACAAGTGCATGCACTTATTATCACGATAAAAAAACAATATCCGTGCTGCATCCCAGTTATTAGTCTGTACTTGCAGAATTCTCTTGTTTATTGAGCACGTATATTGTTTTTTCAGGTCGAGCAAGTTTCAACTGGGTTGTAGATTGCCCAGGGTTGTTTTGTTTTTAATAGGCCCAGCCCATGACGACAACGGGGCACAAAGATCCAGCAGGTATCTACTGGCCTCTGGCCCGCCAGCGTTAGTTATATTTTGTCTTACAACATCCGCAAGCAGTTTTTTTATTGAATCAAACACACAGCCCAGTTCTATTTTCCTCTTGAAACGCATGTCCTACATCTGTTTTCTAATCTCTACCTATAGTTTTACTAGTTCATATACACGTATCATTATATTAAAAACACATTAAATTCCCTTTTCATATTTACATCCTTATTTTTGTTGTTTTTTCCCACCCAGCGCTGATTTTTTTACCACTGGTTTTCCCTTAAACCAACTAAATTGTCCCACGTCTTATTTGCGTACAAAAACAAAACGATTTTTTTGGCAAATCAATAAGTTCTTAAAGAATGTTTATCATTTCGAGATTACAACAGCTCGGACTCCACTGAAATATGCAAAATAAGGTTGGACTTTTTGACCATGGTCCTGGGAAAAAAGGGTTGTAATAAATTACTTAAGAATTAGCAAATGGGCTGCAAATTATAAAAAATAGCAAATGGGCTTTATGTTGTCTGCCACAGATTTGGAGGGAGACTTGTGGGCCTACTAGGTTCCCGCGCACACAAGGTTTCTCAAAAAAGAAACTTAGTCAACAATCGACTCTACCAGCGTCAGACCGTTAGATGTCAATCTAACGACAATCGTGCTTCTTCAGTCTCTGATCTTCCTGCCCCAGCCACCCAAACCAGTGCCGTCGAAACCGCCTGTTCCCGCCTCCCGTGGCCGGCAGTGCTGCCGGGAAGGCCTCAAGGCCCCATCATACTCGCATCCCTGGCCAGTTTATCCCTCTACTCACCCACACCTCCTGTTATTTTCCGGCGACGACAGCCGAACCAGTCAACCCTCGTACTGTCCACCGCGTGGGCAACCACTGCCGTGTATTCCCCGGTTCCGTGTCGTTCCCTTCGTAGGCCTCACCGTTGTCCACCGCCCTGGTGCTCTCGGCGCAGCGTGGTCAACGATGTCCATCCAACGGTCGTAGTGCTTCTTCAACCTCTGGTCTTCTTGCCCCAACCGCCCAAAGCAGCGCCGGTCGTGCCGCATGCTCCTGACTCCCGTGGCCGGCTGTGCTGCCGCGGAGGCCTCACCGTCCCCATACTACTCCCACCGCTGGCCAGGCCATCCCTCCACTCACCCACTCCTCCTGTTATTCTGCGGCAACGGCAGCCAAACCAGTGAACCCTCATACTCCTCTCCGCGTGGGCATCCACTGCCGCGTCTTCCCCGGCTCCGTGTGGTCTCCTTCCTAGGCCTCGCCGTCGTCCACCGCAGTGGTGCTCTCGGCGCGGTGTGGTCAATGTGGTCAATGACCGACTTCCATCGCAAGAGTACTGTACGTGGAGAGGCTGACAGATGGGTCCACGGCAGCAGCAAGGAAGTGCCTCCTTATTACGCACAAAATAATTATTCCTCCACCTGATAGCAGGGACCCACCGGACGGGCCACCAGTATTTCGCGGAAAAAACATTTCCCCCATGACTGCTAGGACCCACCGGACGGGCCACC
>NC_041388.1:394644176-394646821 GCF_002162155.2 Triticum dicoccoides | reverse complement strand
CCGGAAGTGCCTCCTTATTACGCACAGAAAAATGAATACTCCCCCTGCTAGCTGGGACCCAACCTGGTGGGAGGCTGACTTGTGGGCCTACTAAGTTGAGAGGATGGAGGGCTTTGTCAACTTAGTCAATATAAATGATTCTAGCTCTAGTGACCATACAATGTCCATCCAACGGCCGTAGTGCTTCTTCAACCTCTGGTCTTCTTGCTCCAGCCGCCCAAAGCTGCGGTGGTCGTGCCGCGTGCTCCTGCCTCTCGTGGCCAGCTATGATGCCGCGGAGGCCTCACCGCCCCCTACTACTCCCACCGCTGGCCCATGCTATCCCTCTACTCACCCACACCCCCTGTTATTCTACGGCGACGGCAGCCTCATGCCGCAGCCGAACCAATGAACCCTCGTACTCCTCTCCGCGTGGGCATCCACTGCCGCGTCTTCCCCGGCTCCGTGTCGTCCCCTTCCTAGGCCTCACCGTCGTCCACCGCCTTGGTGCTCTCGGCACGGCGTGGTCAATGTGGTCAACGACCGACTTCCATCGGAAGAGTACTGTACGTGGAGAGGCTGGCAGCTGGGTCCATGGCCACAGCCCAGTTTTTTTGTGATTTGTCAAGTAAGTCGCTTTGTCAGGCCTATTGGGCTGCAAATCTTTCAAGACGAGGAGAGCTTCATTCGGTTGGCAGAGAAAATGACCCATCAGTAATGAGAAATAGGCTGTACATTTTTAAAACACATCAAACCGACAATTAGTTTAAAATATCTTTTTTTCATTTCGAGATTTTAAATTACATTAATTTTATGCATGGAGAATTTATTGAATTTTATATTGATATACATTTATTTTTAAAATCAGTTTGAATGTGAGTCGAAATTTCGGGAATAAAAACAGTTCGGACCGCACCGAAATATACAAAATTTCGTTAATTTTTTAACCATGGCCACAATATGGGCTGTAATGCTAACAAAAAGAATATAGGCTCCAAAAAAACCTTATGAATTAGCAAATGGGCTATAAATAATTAGAAATAATGGCAGATGGGTTGTATGCTATTTTCCACAAATTTGAGGCTTTCCTAAAAAAAGGTTGACGCACAAGCACTGACTGTTGGATGTCCATCTAACGGCCGTCGTGCTTCTTCAATCTCTACTCTTCCTGCTTCAGCCGCTCAAACAAGCGCCGGCGGGACTGCCTGCTCCCTCCTCCTCGCGGCCGGCTGTGCTGCCGCGCAGGCCTCATTGCCCGACCGTACTCCCATCGCTGGCCTAGCCATCCCTCTACTCACCCACACCTTCTGTCATTCTCCAGTGACGGCGGACTAACCAGTAAACCCTCGTATAGTCGTACTCCCCTCCGCGTGGGAAACAACTACCGAGTCTTCCCTGCCTCTGTGTCGTCCCCTTCCTAGGCCTCGCCGTCGTCCACCGCCCTGGTGCTCTCGGCGCGGCGTGGTCAACGTGGTCAAGGAACGACTTCCATCGGACGTGGACTATACGTGGAGAGGCTGACAGCTGGGTCCACGGCCGCAGCAAGGAAGTGCCTCCTTATTACGCGGAAAATAATGATTCCTCCACCTGACAGCTGGGACCCACCGGACGGGCCACTGTATTTCATGAAAAAAACGTTTTCCCCTGACTGCTGGGACCCACCAGCTACATCTTCGCACACAAGGAAGTGCGTCCGGGCAAAAAAACAAAACGATTCGCCCCCTGACTGCTGGGACCGACTAGCTACATCTTCGCAAGCAAGGAAGTGCCTGATAGTCGGGAGCCACCTGGTCGAAGCATATGTAGCATTGTCATTCTGGTCGCGAACGTGTACATACATACTGGTCGATGTAGAGGCGCACACGTGTCGTAGTAGAGGCGTGCACATGTCGTAGTAGAGGCGCGCACGTAGCATTTACACGTACGTACAGCGGCCAGGGTGCAAGAAAGAAAATACGGCCACGTATGTGTACATACGGGCGGGGTCTCGAACGCCTACTCGCGCATACATACGGCGAGGGCTCGTGTACATGGCTGGGTCGTAACGGAGAAACAGTGTCGTCGTCGTGTTCATGGGGAGGCAACAGAATCCGTCGTGTTCATGGGGAGGCAATGGAATGCGTCGTGTTCATCGGGAGGGCTTGGACGGAACAGGCGATGGAAACGAGGCCTGGCGTACCGCAGAACGGAGGAAACGACCTTGTGTTCGACCAGCCACGTTTGAAACGGGATCCTGTTCATCGGGAGGGGTCTGGCGTGCCGCAAAATGGAGGAAACGGACCTCCTACGGTCGAAACGGGGTCCTGTTGATCATGAGGGGTGTGGCATACCGCAAAACAGAGGAAACGGACTTGTGTTGGAGCGCTACGGTCGAAACGAGGTCCTGTTCATCGGGAGGGGTGTGGCATACCGCAAAACGGGACTCCACGGGATACTGTTCATCTCCACCGTCGACCTCCTCCAGCCTCCACGGGCTCCTGTTCATCGAGCCTCCACCGCGCGCTACTCCACCGGCTGCTGTTCAACCACCCCTCCACCGTCTACTGTTCATCCAGCCCTCCACACCACGGGGTCCTGTTCAACCACCCCTCCATGGGCTCCCCTCCACCGTCTACTGTTCATCCAGCCCTCCACACCACGGGGTCCTGTTCAACCACCCCTCCACC
>NC_041388.1:394534565-394643833 GCF_002162155.2 Triticum dicoccoides | reverse complement strand
GATCGGCTTCAGTTAGCAGCAGTAGCGAAGGAATCGCTCGATCGGGTTCAGTTAACAGCCATCGATCGATCGCTCGGGTTCAGTAACGCGTAGCCTGCAGTGCAATCGCTCGGGTTTAGTTAGAGCCCAACGCCTCGCTCGGGTTCAGTTAGAGCCAACTCCTCGCACACACGCGTGTACGTGTACGAGAGAAACGCGCATCGCTCGGCCCCGACCTCCCATCGTAACCGGGAACTCCCTGAAATTTTGCTCCCGCTCGCATCTACCACGGTTTTTCCGTCATGGACGGCCCAAAGAATGTCATGCAGCTGCGTCTCCGGCCTGCCAAGGATGAAAAGCCCATTTTCTGTCATGATTTTTTGTCATAGAAGTAGGAGCCCACCACATCTATGATGATACCGGGTTTTGTCACAATTATCGTCATAGAAGTGCCATATGTATGACAGAAAAAAAATTCGTTCGGCCCAAAATGTCACGATGTGTCTTTTTTTGTAGTGCACAAGCAAATTAAACCAATCATAGCAATTCACCAATTACCGATAGAACAACGAAAATCTACTCAGACATCATAGGATGGCAACAAATCATTGGATAATAATATGAAGCATAAAGCACCATGTTCAAGTAGAGGGTACATCGGGTTCCGCGAGAGTGGACCGCTGTAGATATATGGTGGAAGGTGATGGAGATGTTGGTGCAGATGATGGAGGTGTTGGTGTAGATTGCGGTGACGATGATGGCCCCGGCGGCGTTCCGGCGCCACTGGGAGAGAGGGAGAGGGCCCCTAATAACCCACAAGTATAGGGGATCAAGTGTAGCCTCTTTCACTAAGTAAGAGTGCCGAACCCAACAAGGAGCTAAAGGTAGAACAAATATTCCGTCAAGTTCTATCGACCACCGATACAACTCTACGCATGCTTAACGTTCGCTTTACCTAGAACAAGTATGAAGCTAGAAGTACTTTGTAGGTGTAACGGGATAGGTTTGCAAGAATATAAAGAGCATGTAAATAAAAACTAGGGGTTGTTTTAGGTAAAGAAGCAATAAAGTTAGTATAGCGAGTGTGGAAAATTGGGAGTCGGAGTTGCGAAAGTGTCCCTAAGCAATTGACTACTTTACTAGACCGATAGCAAGTTTTATGTGGGAGAGGCCACTGCTAGCATGTCATCCCTGACTTGGAATTCTATGCACTTATGATTGGAACTATTAGCAAGCATCCGCAACTACTAACGTTCATTCAGGTAAAACCCAACCATAGCATTAAGATATATTGGTCTCCCTTCAATCCCGTATGCATCAATTTCTATGCTAGGTTGAATCTTCTGTCACTCTTGCCCTCCAATACATAGTCCTATCAACATACAACTAGCCCTTGGTGTGATCCTCGCGCGTGCTCATATGATGGGCACCAAAGGACAGCAACATAACCACAAGCAAATTAAATCAATCATAGTAATTCACCAATCACCGATAGGACAATGAAAATCTACTCATACATCATAGGATTGTAACACATCATTGGATAATAATATGAAGCATAAAGCACCATGTTCAAGTAGAGGGTACAGCGTGTTGCGGGTGAGTGGACTGCTGTAGATAGATGGGGTAAGGTGATGGAGATGTTGGTGAAGATGCCGGAGGTGTTGGTGTAGATTGTGGTGATGATGTTGGCCCCCGACGGTGTTCCGGCGCCACCGGAAGCGAGGGGGAGAGAGCCCCCTTCTTCTTCTTCTTACTTGACCTTCTCCCTAGGTGGGAGAAGGGTTTCCACTCTGGTCCATGGTCTCCATGGCGTGGGAGGGGCGAGAGCCCCTCCCAGATTGGATCTGTCTCTTTGTCTCTCTCTGTTTCTGCGTTCTGTGATTCTACGCTTTCACCGTTTCTTATATATCCGGAGATCCGTAACTCCGATTGGATTAAAACATTTGCCCAGATTTTTCTCCAAAAATTAGCTTTATTGCGGCCAAAGAAGAGCAGCAACCGCCTTACGGGGGGCCCACTAGGGTCAGGGGCGCGCACAGGGGTGCATGCGCGCCCCTTGCCTCGTGGCCCCCTCGGGCACCTTCTCGCGTTGATTCTTCTTCCCATATTTCACAAATATTCCAAAAATATTATCCGTCTGTTTTTATCCCGTTTGGACTCCATTTGATATGGATATTCTGCGAAACAAAAAATATGCAACAAACAGGAACTGGCACTGGGCACTGCATCAATATTTTAGTCCCAAAAATAGTATAAAAAGTTGCCAAAACTAGAAAGTTGTATAATATTGGCATGGAAAATAAAAAATTATAGATACGACGAGACGTATCAGCATCCCCAAGCTTAATTCCTGCTCGTCCTCGAGTAGGTAAATGATAAAAAAGATAACTTTTGATGTGGTATGCTACCTAGCATAATCTTGATCATATATCTAATCATGGCATGAATATTAAGACACGAGTGATTCAAAGCAATAGTCTATCATTTGACATTAAGACAATAATACTTCAAGCATACTAACCAAGCAATTATGTCTTATCAAAATAACATAGCCAAAGAAAGCTCATCCCTACAAAATCATATAGTCTGGCTATGCTCCATCTTCACCACACAAAGCATTCAAGTCATGCACAACCCTGATGAGAAGCCGAGCAATTGGTTCATACTTTTTAACGTGCTTCAGCCTTTTCAACCCTCATGCAATACATGAGCGCAAGCCATGGACATAACACTATGAGTGGAATAGAATATGATGATGGAGGTTTGTGTGAGAAGACAAAAAAGGAGAATGTCTCACATCGACGCGGCTAATCAACGGGCTATGGAGATGCCCATCAATTGATGTCAATGCGAGGAGTAGGGATTGCCATGCAACGGAGGCACTAGAGCTATAAGTGTATGAAAGCTTGATACGTCTCCAACGTACCTATAATTTTTTATTGTTCCATGCTATTATATTAGCAACCTTGGATGTTTTATATGCATTAATATGCTATTTTATATGATTTTTGGGACTAACCTATTAACCTACGGCCTAGTGCTAGTTTCTGTTTTTTCCTTGTTTAGAGTATCGCAGAAAAGGAAAATCAAATGGAGTCCAATTGACCTGAAACTTCACGGAACTTATTTTTGAAATGAAAGCAATCCAGGAGACTTGGAGTATACGTCAGGCAATCAACGAGGCTGCCACAAGGCAGGGGGCGCGCCCACCCCCTAGGCGCGCCCTCCACCCTCGTGGGCCCCTCGTTTTTCCAACGACGTACTTCTTCCTCCTATATATATCCATATACCCTAAAAACATCGAAGAGCAAAATAGATCGGGAGTTCCGCCGCCAGAAGCCTCCGTAGCCACCGAAAACCAATCTAGACCCGTTCCGGCACCCTGCCGGAGGGGGGGGAATCCCTCTCCGGTGGCCATCTTCATCATCTGACGCTCTCCATGATGAGGAGGGAGTAGTTCTTCCTCGGGGTTGAGGGTATGTACCAGTAGCTATGTGTTTGATCTCTCTCGCTCTCTCGTGTTCTTGAGGTGGTACGATCTTGATGTATCGCGAGCTTTGCTATTATAGTTGGATCTTATGATGTTCTCCCCCTCTCCTCTCTTGTGATGAATTGAGTTTTGCATTTGAAGTTATCTTATCGGATTGAGTCTTTAAGGATTTCAGAACACTTGATGTATGTCTTGCATGTGCTTATTTGTGGTGGCAATGGGATATCACGTGATCCACTTGATGTATGTTTTGGTGATCAACTTGCAAGTTCCGTGACCTCGTGAACTTACGCATAGGGGTTGGCACATGTTTTCGTCTTGACTCTCCGGTAGAAACTTTGGGGCACTTTTTGAAGTTCTTTGTGTTGGTTGAATAGATGAATCTGAGATTGTGTGATGCATATCGTATAATCATACCCACGGATACTTGAGGTGACATTGGAGTATCTAGGTGACATTGTGGTTTTGGTTGATTTGTGTCTTAAGGTGTTATTTTAGTACGAACTCTATGATAGATTGAACGGAAAGAATAGCTTCGCTTTATTTTACTACAGACTCTTGAATAGATCGATCAGAAAGGACAACTTTGATGTGGTTTCGTACCCTACCGTAATCTCTCCGTTTGTTCTCCGCTATTAGTGACTTTGGAGTGACTCTTTGTTACATGTTGAGGGATAGTTATATGATCCAATTATGTTATTGTTGTTGAGAGAACTTGCACTAGTGAAAGTATGAACCCTAGGCCTTGTTTCAACGCATTGCAATACCGTTTGTGCTCACTTTTATCATTAGTTACCTTGCTGCATTTATATTTTCAGATTACAAAAACCTATATCTACTATCCATATTGCACTTGTATCACCATCTCTTCGCCGAACTAGTGAACCTATACAATTTACCATTATATTTGGTGTGTTGGGGACACAAGAGACTCTTTTTTATTTGGTTGCAGGGTTGCTTGAGAGAGACCATCTTCATCCTACGCCTCCCACGGATTGATAAACCTTAGGTCATCCACTTGAGGGAAATTTTCTACTGTCCTACAAACCTCTGCACTTGGAGGCCCAACAACGTCTACAAGAAGAAGGTTGTGTAGTAGACATCAAGCTCTTTTCTGGCACCGTTGCCGGGGAGGTTAGTGCTTGAAGGTATATCTTTAGATCTTACAATCGAATCTTTTTGTTTCTTGTTTTAGCACTAGTTTAGTTTATAAAAGAAAACTACAAAAAATGGAATTGAGTTTGCCTCATACGCTTCATCTTTTTAATATCTTTCGTGAGAATGATGGAAAGGAAAATTATGCTCAAATGCTATAATAAGAAGCCTATAATATGTTTGGCACTAAATCTATGAATGATGAGCATGATTGCAATGTTGTTAGCATGAAATCCTTGAATATCCATAGTACTAATGATGATTGCACTAGTCATAATGAAAATGTCTCTTATAAGCATGTCTATTTTTGTGGAGTGCATAGAGTTTGCAAGTACATACCAAACAGGGAAGATAGATTTTGAAAGAGGCATAAGTATTTGGAAACTAAATGGTTGCAAGAGAGGCTAGATGTTAGTGCTGAAAATTTAAAATATCTTAGCCATACTTGTGAACTTTGCAATGAACATGGTCATTTAAATATCAAATGCAAATTATTTCATGATCAAATCATGTCCAAAAATTGTGATGACTTGATTTCCCTTGCACATCATAATGAACTTATTTTGCTTTTGGGTTATGAAGAAATGAAACGTCAAACTAAGCATATTCTAGAATATAACCTTGAGAAATTACTCGATATTGATCTAAAAGAAATTTATATGTATTGTGCGGTGAATTGCATTGAAAATCCTTATATTGTCAATTACATAAATAAAATAAAACAAATAGAAGGCGAAGAGAATACTAACGAAAGGGAAGAGACTTCCCAATATTCTCCTATTATTTCTTATGATGTATCAGGTAACGAGGAGGAGTCTTCTATTCAACCAATCTCATTAATAAGGAGATCCAAAAAGAGGATTGAACCCACACATGATGTGAAGAAGAAAAGAAAAGACGAAGAAGTAAAGGTAGAAAGGGATCTCTCCCAAATGATGTTGCTCCCATTTCTCATTGTGATGATGATAATTGCTATACTATTGGTGCTATCCATACTATTAATGATGAGAGTGATTATGCTTATGATATGAAAAGGCCCAAGCTTGGGGATGCTATGTTCGATGAAGATGATGTTCTTGAGAATATATTTGCTGCAATTAATGTTTGTCCCAATCTTGGGGCTGCTACGTTTAATGAAGATGATATTTTTAGTCTCGCAAGTTTTGATATGAAAATTTATAATGATGATAGCATGCCTCCTACTTATGATGATTATATTGATGAAAGTGGATTTGGAGAGGCCATGACTTTATTTAGTGATGATTTCACTATCTTGGAAGAGGTTTCAATCGATTATGATGAGAACAAAGTTGCTACTTATGATAATTATTGTGATGATACATATGCTATAAAAAGTAGTGATGATTATATTTATAAAACTTGTCATGATTATGATTACCCTTTTTCTAAAAATTACTCTTTTAATGTGGAAACAATTTATAGTATTTGAGTCTTTTATGATACTCCCACTATTCCGATTGAGAAGAATTTTGCTTATGTAGAGAGTAGTAAATTTTCTATGCTTGTAGATCATGAAAAGAATGCTTTATGTGATGGTTATATTGTTGAATTCATTCATGAAGCTACTGAAAATTATTATGAGGGAGGAATATAGGCTTGTAGGAGTTGCAATAATATCTAGGTTCCTCTCTATGTGCTTAAAGTTTTGAAGTTATGCTTGTTTTGCCTTCCTATGCTAGTTGATTATTGTTCCCATAAGTTGTTTACTCACAAAATCCCTATGCATAGGAAGTGGGTTAGACTTAAATGTGCTAGTCATATTCTTCATGATATTATCTTTATATTTCAATTCTTATCTTTTATGTGAGCATCATTGAAATCATCATGCCTAGCTAGGGGCGTTAAACGATAGCGCTTGTTGGGAGGCAACCCAACTTTATTTTTGCTCCTGTTTAGTAATAAATTACTCATCTATCCTCTGTTATGATTGTGTTTTTTATGTTTTAATTAGTTTTTGTGCCAAGTAAAGCCTTTGGGATCTTCTTGGGTGATTGTTATTTAATCTTGCTGTAAAAACAGAAAGTATGCGCTCATGGGAATAATTTTATTTTTTACCAGAGAGCGATAAATACCAATTCCACATGCAGTAGATTAATAAACAAATTTCCTAGGACTTCCTAATTTCTCAGGATTTTTGGAGTTACAGAAGTATTCGAAACCTACAGATTACGACACACTGTTCTGTTTTTGACAGATTCTGTTTTCTATGTGTTGTTTGCTTATTTTGATGAATCTATGAGTAGTATCGGAGGGTATGAAACAGAGAGAAGTTGGAATACAGTAGATATTACACCAATATGAATTTAGAATGAGTTCACAACAGTACCTAAGTGGTGATTTATTTTCTTATACTAACGGAGTTTACGAGTTTTCTGTTAAGTTTTGTGTTGTGAAGTTTTCAAATTTTGGGTAAAGATTCGATGGACTACGGAATAAGGAGTGGCAAGATTCTAAGCTTGGGATGCCCAAGGCACCCCAAGGTAATATCCAAGGACAACCAAGAGCCTAAGATTGGGGATGCCCCAGAAGGCATCCCCTCTTTCGTCTTCATTCATCGGTAACTTTACTTGGAGTTATATTTTTATTCACCGCATGATATGTGTTTTGCTTGGAGCGTCATTTTATTTTATTTTGTTTTGCATGCTACTTGAATAAAATACCAAAATCTGAAATTATTCAATGTTAGAGATGTTGGGGAACATAGTAATTTCAAAAATTTCCTACGCACACACAGGATCATGGTGATGCATAGCAACAAGAGGGGAGAGTGTGTCCATGTACCCTCGTAGACCGAAAGCGGAAGCGTTAGCACAATGCGGTTGATGTAGTCGTACGTCTTCACGATCCGACCGATCAAGTACCGAATGTACGGCACCTCCGAGTTCAGCACACGTTCAGCTCGATGACGTCCCGCGAACTCCGATCCAGCAGAGCTTCACGGGAGAGTTCCGTCAGCACGACGGCGTGATGACGGTGATGATGTTGCTACCGACACAAGGCTTCACCTAAGCACCGCTACGATATGACTGAGGTGTAATATGGTGGAGTGGGGCACCGCACACGGCTGGGAGAGATCAATAGATCAACTTGTGTGTCTTGGGGTGCCCCCCTGCCCCCGTATATAAAGGATCAAGGGAGGAGGAGGATGGCCCTAGGAGGGGCGCGCCAAGGGAGTATTATTCCTACTCCTGGTAGGAGTAGGTTTCCTCCTTTCCTAGTCCGACTAGGAGAAGGGGGGAAAGGAGGGGAGTGGAGAAGGAAGGGAGAGGGGGGCCGCGCCCCAAACCATTTGTCCAATTCGGACTGGGCTTTGGAGGGGCGCGCGCCACCTCCTGGCTGCTGCCTCTCCTTCCCATTAAGGCCCAATACTACTTCCCCGTATTCCCGTAACTCCCCGGTACTCCGAAAATACCCGAATCACTCGAAACCTTTCCGATGTCCGAATAGAGTCGTCCAATATATCGATCTTTACGTCTCAACCATTTCGAGACTCCTCGTCATGTCCCCGATCTCATCTGGAACTCTGAACTACCTTCGGTACATCAAATCACATAACTCATAATACAAATCGTCACCGAAACTTTAAGCATGCGGACCCTACGGGTTCGAGAACTATGTAGACATGACCGAGACATGTCTCCGGTCAATAACCAATAGCGGAACCTGGATGCTCATATTGGCTCCCACATATTCTACGAAGATCTTTATCGGTCAAACCGCATAACAACATACGTTGTTCCCTTTGTCATCGGTATGTTACTTGCCCGAGATTCGATCTTCGGTATCTCAATACCTAGTTCAATCTCATTACTGGCAAGTCTCTTTACTCGTTCCGTAACACATTATACCGCAACTAACTCATTAGTTGCAATGCTTGCAAGGCTTAAGTGATGTGTATTACCGAGTGGGCCTAGAGACACCTCTCCGACAATTGGAGTGACAAATCCTAATCTCGAAATATGCCAACCCAACAAGTACCTTCGGAGACACCTGTAGAGCACCTTTATAATCACCCAGTTACATTGTGACGTTTGGTAGCACACAAAGTGTTCCTCCGATAAACGGGAGTTGCATAATCTCATAGTCATAGGAACATGTATAAGTCATGAAGAAAGCAATAGCAACAAACTAAACGATCAAGTGCTAAGCTAACGAAATGGGTCAAGTCAATCACATCATTCTCCTAATGATGTGATCTCGTTAATCAAATGACAACTCATGTCTACGGTTAGGAAACTTAACCATGTTTTATTAACAAGCTAGTCAAGTAGAGGCATACTAGTGACACTATGTTTGTCTATGTATTCACACATGTATTATGTTTCCGGTTAATAAAATTCTAGCATGAATAATAAACATTTATCATGAAATAAGGAAGTAAATAATAACTTTATTATTGCCTCTAGGGCATATTTCCTTCAGTCTCCCACTTGCACTGGAGTCAATAATTTAGATCACATCACCATGTGATTAGTATCGATAGTTCACATCATCATGTGATTAACACCCATAGTTCACATCGCCATGTGACTAACACCCAAAGGGTTTACTAGATTCAGTAATCTATTTCACATTGCTATGTGATTAACTCCCAAAGAGTACTTAAGGTGTGATCATGTGTTGCTTGTGAGAGAATCTTAGTCAACGGGTCTTTCACATTCAGATCCGTTATGTATTTTGCAAATTTCTATGTCTACAATGCTCTGCACGGAGCTACTTTAGCTAATAGCTCCCACTTTCAACATGTATCCAGATTGAGACTTAGAGTTATCTGGATCAGTGTCAAAACTTGCATCGACGTAACCCTTTACGACGAATCTTTTGTCACCTCCATAACCGAGAAACATATCCTTGTTCCACTAAGGATAAGTTTGACCGATGTCCAGTGATCTACTCCTAGATCACTATTGTACTCCCTTGCCAAACTCAGTGTAGGGTATACAATAGATCTGGTACACAACATGGCATACTTTATAGACCCTATGGCTGAGGCATAGGGAATGACTTTCATTCTCTTTCTATCTTCTGCCGTGGTCGGGCTTTGAGTCTTACTCAACTTCACACCTTGCAATGCAGGCAAGAACTCTTTCTTTGACTGTTCCGTTTTGTACTAATCCAAAATCTTGTCAAGGTACATACTCATTGAAAATCTTTATCTAGCGTCTTGGTCTATCTCTATAGATCTTGATGTTCAACATGTAAGCAGCTTCACCGAGGTCTTTCTTAGAAGAACTCCTTTCAAATACTCCTTTATGCTTTCCAGAAAATTCTACATCATTTCTGATCAACAATATGTCATTTACATATATTTATCAGAAAGGCTGTAGTACTCCGACTCACTTTCTTGTAAATACAGGCTCCACCGCAAGTCTGTATAAAACTATATGCTTTGATCAACTTATCAAAGCGTATATTCCAACTCCGAGATGCTTGCACCAGTCCATAGATGGATCGCTGGAGCTTGCATATTTTGTTAGCACCTTTAGGATTGACAAAACCTTTTGGTTGCATCATATACAACTCTTTCTTTAATAAATCCTTTAATGAATGCAGTTTTGTTTATCCATTTGCCAGATTTCATAAAAGTGGCAATTTGCTAACATGATTCGGAGAGACTTAAGCATCGCTACGAGTGAGAAAATCTCATCATAGTCAACACCTTGAACTTTGTCAAAAACCTTTTTCGACAAGTCTAGCTTTGTTGATAGTAACACTACTATTAGCGTCCGTCTTTCTCTTGAAGATCCATTTATTCTCTATGGCTTGTCGATCATCGGGCAAGTCAACCAAAGTCCACACTTTGTTCTCATACATGGATCCCATCTCAGATTTCATGGCCTCAAGCCATTTCACGGAATCTGGGCTCATCATCACTTCCTCATAGTTCATAGGTTTGTCATTGTCAAGTAACATGAACTCCAAAATAGGATTGCCGTACCACTCTGGTGCGGAACATACTCTGGTTGACCTACGAGGTTCGGTAGTAACTTGATCTGAAGCTTTCATGATCATCATCATTAACTTCCTCACTAATTGGTGTAAGCATCACTGGAACTGATTTCAGTGATGAACTAATTTCCAATTCGGGAGAAGGTGCAATTACCTTATCAAGTTCTACTTTCCTCCCACTCACTTCTTTCGAGAGAAACTCCTTCTCTAGAAAGGATCCATTCTCAGCAACAAATATCTTGCCTTCATATCTATGATAGAAGGTGTACCCAACAGTTACTCTTTGGGTATCCTATGAAGACGCACTTCTCCGACTTGGGTTTGAGCTTATCAAGATGAAACTTTTTCACATAAGCATCGCAACCCCAAACTTTAAGAAACGACAACTTTGGTTTCTTGCCAAACCACAGTTCATATGGTGTCATCTCAACGGATTTAGATGGTGCCCTATTTAATGTGAATTCAGTTGTCTCTAATACATAACCCCAAAACGATAGTGGTAAATTGGTAAGAGACATCATAGGTTGCACCATATCTAATAAAGTACGGTTACGATGTTCAGACACACCATTACGCTGTGGTGTTCCGGGTGGCGTGAGTGGCGAAACTATTCCGCATTGTTTCAAATGAAGACCAAACTCACAACTCAAATATTCTCCTCCACGATCAGATCATACAAACTTTATTTTCTTGTTACGATGATTTTCCACTTCACTCTGAAATTCTTTGAACTTTTCAAATGTTTCAGACTTATGTTTCTTCAAGTAGATATACCCATATCTGCTCAAATCATCTGTGAAGGTCAGAAAATAATGATACCTGCCGCGAGCCTCAACACTCATCGGACCTCATACATCAGTATGTATTATATCCAATAAGTCAGTTGCTCGCTCCATTGTTCCGGAGAACGGAGTCATAGTCATCTTTGCCCATGAGGCATGGTTCGCAAGCATCTACTGATTCATTAATCAAGTGATTCTAATATCCCATCAGCATGGATTTTCTTCATGCGCTTTACACCAATATGACCTAAACGGCAGTGCCACAAATAAGTTGCACTATCATTACTAACTTTGCATCTTTTGGCCTCAATATTATGAATATGTGTATCACTACGATCGAGATCCAACAAACCATTTTATTGGGTGTATAACCATAGAAGGTTTTATTCATGTAAGCAGAATAACAATTATTCTCTAACTTAAATGAATAACTGTATTGCAATAAACATGATCAAATCATATTCTTGCTCAACCCAAACACCAAATAACATTTATTTAGGTTCAACACTAATCCCGAAAGTATAGGGAGTGTGCGATGATGATCATATCATTCTTGGAACTACTTCCAACACACATCGTCACTTCACCCTTAACTAGTCTATGTTCATTCTCCAACTCCTGTTTCAAGTTACTACTCTTAGCAACTGAACCAGTATCAAATACCGAGGGCTTGCTATAAACACTAGTAAAGTACACATCAATAACATGTATATCAAATATAGCATTGTTCACTCTGCCATCCTTCTTATCCGCCAAATACTTGGGGCAGTTCCACTTCCAGTGACCAGTCCCTTTGTAGTAGAAGCACTTAGTCTCAGGCTTAGGTCCAGACTTGGGCTTCTTCACTTGAGCAGCAACTTGTTTGCCGTTCTTCTTGAAGTTCCCTTTCTTTACCTTTGCCCTTTTCTTGAAACTAGTGGTCTTGTTAATCATCAACACTTGATGCTTTTCTTGATTTCTACCTTCATCGATTTCAGTATCACGAAGAGCTTGGGAATTACTTTTGTCATCCCTTGCATATTATAGTTCATCACGAAGTTCTAGTAACTCGATGATAGTGACTAGAGAATTTTGTCAATTACTCTCTTATCTGGAAGATTAACTCCCACTTGATTCAAGCAACAGTAGTACTTAGACAATCTGAGCATATGCTCACTGGTTGAGCTATTATCCTCCATCTTGTAGGCAAAGTACTGTCAGAGGTCTCATACCTCTCGACACGGGCATGAGTATGAAATATCAATTTCAACTCTTGGAACATCTTATATGCTCCATGGCAGTCAAAACGTCTTTGAAGTTCCGATTCTAAGCCATTAAGCATGGTGCACTAAACTATCAAGTAGTCATCATATTGAGCTAGCCAAACGTTCATAACGTCTGCATCTGCTCCTGCAATAGGTCTGTCACTAGCGGTGCATCAAGGACATAATTCTTCTGTGCAGCAATGAGGATAATCCTCAGATCATGGATCCAATCCGCATCATTTCTACTAACATTTTTCAACATAGTTTTTCTCTAGGAACACAATAAATGGGGAGCAACATCGCAAGCTATTGATCTACAACATAGATATGCTAATACTACCAGGACTAAGTTCATGATAAATTAAAGTTCAATTTATCATATTACTTAAGAACTCCCACTTAGATAGACATCCCTCTAATCATCTAAGTGATCACGTGATCCAAATCAACTAAACCATGTCCGATCATCACGTGAGATGGAGTAGTTTTCAATGGTGAACATCACTATGTTGATTATATCTTCTATATGATTCACGCTCGACCTTTCGGTCTCAGTGTTCTGAGGCCATATCTGCATATGCTAGGCTCGTGAAGTTTAACTTGAGTATTCCGCGTGTGCAACTATTTTGCACCCGTTGTATTTGAACGTAGAGCCTATCACACCCGATCATCATGTGGTGTCTCAGCACGAAGAACTTTCGCAATGGTGCATACTCAGGGAGAACACTTATACCTTGAAATTTAATGAGAGATCATCTTATAAAGCTACCGCCGAACTAAGCAAGATAAGATGTATAGAAGATACACATCACATGCAATCATAATATGTGACATGATATGGCCATCATTATCTTGTGCCTTTGATCTCCATCTCCAAAGCATCGTCATGATCTCCATCGTCACCGGCATGACACCATGATCTCCATCATCTTGATCTATATCAATGTGTCGTCACATAGTCGTCTCGCCAACTATTGCTCTTGCAACTATTGCTATAGCGATAAAGTAAAGCAATTATTTGGCGCTTACATCTTATGCAATAGAAAGACAACCATAAGGCTTTTAGCAGTTGCCGATAACTTCAAGAAAACATGATCATCTCATACAACAACTTATATCTCATCACGTCTTAACCATATCACATCACAACATGTCGTGCAAAAACAAGTTGGACGTCCTCTACTTTGTTGTTGCAAGTTTTATGTGGCTGCTACGGGCCCAGCAAGAACCGTTCTTACCCGCGCATCAAAACCACAACGATAGTTCGCCAAGTTAGTGATGTTTTAACCTTCTCAAGGACTGGGCGTAGCCACACTCGGTTCAACTAAAGTTGGAGAAACTGACACCTGCCAGCCACCTGTGTGCAAAGCACGTCGGTAGAACCAGTCTCGCGTAAGCGTACGTGTAATGTCGGTCCGGGCCGCTTCATCCAACAATACCATCGAACCAAAGTATGACATGCTGGTAAGCAATGTGACTTGTATCGCCCACAACTCACTTGTGTTCTACTCGTGCATATAACATCTATGCATAAAACCTGGCTTTGATACCACTGTTGGGGAACGTAGTAATTTCAAAAATTTCCTACGCACACACAGGATCATGGTGATGCATAGCAATGAGAGGGGAGAGTGTGTCCATGTACCCTCGTAGACCGAAAGCGAAAGCATTAGCACAACGCGGTTGATGTAGTCGTACGTTTTCATGATCCGACCGATCAAGTACCGAACGTACGACACCTCCGAGTTCAACACACGTTCGGCTCGATGACGTCCCGCAAACTCTAATCTAGCAGAGCTTCACGGGAGAGTTCCGTTAGCACGACGGCGTGATGATGGTGATGATGTTGCTACCGACGCAGGGCTTCGCCTAAGCACCGCTACGATATGACCAGGGTGGAATATTGTGGAGTGGGGCACCGCACACGGCTAGGAGAGATCAATAGATCAACTTGTGTGTCTTGGGGTGCCCCCCTGCCCCCGTATATAAAGGAGCAAGGGAGGAGGAGGATGGCCCTAGGAGGGGCGCGCCAAGGGAGTATTATTCCTACTCCTAGTAGGAGTAGGTTTCCTCCTTTCCTAGTCCAACTAGGAGAAGGGGGGAAAGGAGGGGAGTGGAGAAGGAAGGGAGAGGGGGGCCGCGCCCCAAACCCTTTGTCCAATTCGTACTGGGCTTTGGAGGGGCGCGCGCCACCTCCTGGCTGCTGCCTCTCCTTCCCACTAAGCCCCAATACTACTTCCCTGTATTCCCGTAACTCCCCGGTACTCCGAAAATACCCGAATCACTCGGAACCTTTCCGATGTCCGAATATAGTCGTCCAATATATCGATGTTTATGTCTCGACCATTTCGAGACTCCTTGTCATGTCCCCGATCTCATCCGGGACTCCGAACTACCTTCGGTACATAAAATCACACAACTCATAATACAAATCTTCACTGAAACTTTAAGCGTGCGGACCCTACGGGTTCGAGAACTATATAGACATGACCGAGACATGTCTCCGGTCAATAACCATAGCGGAACCTGGATGCTCATATTGGCTCCCACATATTCTACGAAGATCTTTATCGGTGAAACCACATAACAACATACGTTGTTCCCTTTGTCATCGGTATGTTACTTGCCCGAGATTCGATCGTCGGTATCTCAATACCTAGTTCAATCTTGTTACTGGCAAGTGTCTTTACTCGTTCCGTAACACATTATCCCGCAACTAACTCATTAGTTGCAATGCTTGCAAGGCTTAAGTGATGTGTATTACCGAGTGGGCCCAGAGATACCTCTCCGACAATCGGAGTGACAAATCCTAATCTCAAAATATGCCAACCCAACAAGTACCTTCGGAGACACCTGTAGAGCACCTTTATAATCACCCAGTTACGTTGTGACGTTTGGTAGCATACAAAGTGTTCCTCCGGTAAACGGGAGTTGCATAATCTCATAGTCATAGGAACATGTATAAGTCATGAAGAAAGCAATAGCAACAGACTAAACGATCAAGTGCTAAGCTAACGAAATGGGTCAAGTCAATCACATCATTCTCCTAATGATGTGATCCCGTTAATCAAATGACAACTCATGGCTATGGTTAGGAAACTTAACCGTCTTTGATTAACGAGCTAGTCAAATAGAGGCATACTAGTGACACTATTTTTGTCTACGTATTCACACATGTATTATGTTTCCGGTTAATACAATTCTAGCATGAATAATAAACATTTATCCTGAAATAAGGAAATAAATAATAACTTTATTATTGCCTCTAGGGCATATTTCCTTCAAGAGAGTCTTCACATAGTTGCATAATTATTTGACTACTCATTGATCTTCACTTATATCTTTCGGAGTATGTCATTTGCTCTAGAGCTTCACTTATATCTTTCTAGAGCACGGTGGTGATTTTATTTTATAGAAATAGATGAACTATTACGCTTCACTTATATTATTTTGAAAGTCTTAAACAGCATGGTAATTTGCTTTGGTTATGAATTTAGTCCTAATATGATGGGCATCCAAGATGGGTATAATAAAAACTTTCATATAAAGTGCATTGAATACTATGAGAAGTTCGATACTTGATGATTGTTTTGAGATATGAAGATGGTGATATCAGAGTCATGCTAGTTGAGTAGTTGTGAATTTTAAAAATACTTGTGTTGAAGTTTGTGATTCCCGTAGCATGCACGTATGGTGAACCATTATGTGATGAAGTCGGAGCATGATTTATTTATTGATTGCCTTCCTTATGAGTGACGGTCGGGGACGAGCCATGGTCTTTTCCTACCAATATATCCCCCTAGGAGCATGCGCATAGTACTTTGTTTCGATAACTAATAGATTTTTGCAATAAGTATGTGAGTTCTTTATGGCTAATGTTGAGTCCATGGATTATACGCACTCTCACCTTTCCACCATTGCTAGCCTCTCTAGTACCGCACAACTTCCGCTGGTACCATAAACCCACCTGTCGGTGTCAAAACCGGCGGATCTCGGGTAGGGGGTCCCGAACTGTGCGTCTAAGGCGGATGGTAACAGGAGGCATGGGACATGATGTTTTACCCAGGTTCGGGCCCTCTTGATGGAGGTAAAACCCTACGTCCTGCTTGATTATTCTTGATAATATGAGTAGTACAAGAGTCGATCTACCACGAGGTCAGAGAGACTAAACCCTAGAAGCTTGCCTATGGTATGATTGTATGTTGTCCTACGGACTAAAACCGTCCGGTTTATATAGACACCGGAGGGGGCTAGGGTTACACAACGTCGGTTACAAAGGAGGAGATATACATATCCGTATCGCCTAACTTGCCTTCCACGCCAAGTAGAGTCCCATCCGGACATGGGACAAAGTCTTCAATCTTGTATCTACATAGTCCAACAGTCCGGCCAAAGGATATATAGTCCGGCTGTCCGGAGACCCCCTAATCCAGGACTCCCTCAGTAGCCCCTGAACTAGGCTTCAATGACGATGAGTCCGGAGCGCAGTGTTGTCTTCGGCATTGCAAGGCAGGTTCCTCCTCCGAATACACCACAGAAGAGTTTGAATACAAGGATAGTGTCCGACCCTGCAAAATAAGTTCCACATGTTGGGGAACGTAATAATTTCAAAAAATTCCTACGCACACGCAAGATCATGGTGATGCATAGCAACGAGAAGGGGAGAGTGTGATCTACGTACCCTTGTAGATCGACAACGGAAGCGTTTGGTTGATGTAGTCGTACGTCTCCACGGCCCGACCGATCAAGCACCGAAACTACGGCACCTCCGAGTTCTAGCACATGTTCAGCTCGATGACGATCCCCGGACTCCGATCCAGCAAAGTGTCGGGGAAGAGTTCCGTCAGCACGATGGCGTGGTGACGATCTTGATGTACTACCGTCGCAGGGCTTCGCCTAAGCACCGCTACAATATTATCGAGGACTATGGTGGAAGGGGGCACCGCACACGGCTAAGAATATGATCACGTGGATCAACTTGTGTGTCTATGGGGTGCCCCCTGCCCCCGTATATAAAGGAGTGGAGGAGGGGAGGGCCGGCCCTCTCTATGGCGCGCCCTAGGGGAGTCCTACTCCCACCGGGAGTAGGATTCCCCCTTTCCTAGTCCAACTAGGAGTCCTTCCATGTAGTAGGACTAGGAGACAAGGAAGGGGAAGAGGGAAGAGAAGGAAGGAGGGGGCGCAGCCCCTCCCCCTAGTCCAATTCGGACTAGGCCTTAGGGGGGGGGGCGCGGCCTGCCTCTCCCTCTCCCCTAAAGCCCAATAAGGCCCATATACTTCTTCTCCCGTATTCCCGTAACTCCCCGATACTCCGAAAAATAACCGAACCATTCGGAACCTTTCCGATGTCTGAATATAGTCGTCCAATATATCGATCTTTACGTCTCGGCCATTTCAAGACTCCTCGTCATGTCCCCAATCTCATCCGGAACTCCGAACTCCTTTGGTACATCAAAACTCATAAACTCATAATATAACTATCATCGAAACCTTAAGCGTGCGGACCCTACGGGTTTGAGAACAATGTAGACATGACCGATACACGTCTCCGGTCAACAACCAATAGCGGAACCTGGATGCTCATATTGGCTCCCACACATTCTACGAAGATCTTTATCGGTTAGACCGCATAACAACATACGTTGTTCCCTTTGTCATCGGTATGTTACTTGCCCGAGATTCGGTCGTCGGCATACCTAGTTCAATCTCGTTGCCGGCAAGTCTCTTTACTCGTTTCGTAATACATCATCTCGCAACTAACTCATTAGTTGCAATGCTTGCAAGGCTTATGTGATGTGCATTATCGAGAGGGCCCAGAGATACCTCTCCGACAATTGGAGTGACAAATCCTAATCTCGAAATACGCCAACCCAACATGTACCTTTGGAGACACCTGTAGAGCTCCTTTATAATCACCCAGTTATGTTGTGACGTTTGGTAGCACACAAAGTGTTCCTCCGGCAAACGGGAGTTGCATAATCTCATAGTCATAGGAACATGTATAAGTCATGAAGAAAGCAATAGCAACATACTAAACGATCGGGTGCTAAGCTAATGGAATGGGTCATGTCAATCACATCATTCTCCTAATGATGTGATCCCGTTAATCAAATAACAACTCTTTTGTTTATGGTTAGGAAACATAACCATCTTCGATTAACGAGCTAGTCAAGTAGAGGCATACTAGTGACACTCTGTTTGTCTATGTATTCACACATGTATTATGTTTCCGGTTAATACAATTCTAGCATGAATAATGAACATTTATCATGATATAAGGAAATAAATAATAACTTTATTATTGCCTCTAGGGCATATTTCCTTCAGTCTCCCACTTGCACTAGAGTCAATAATCTAGTTCACATCGTCATGTGATTCAACACTAAGAGTTCACATCACCATGTGATTAACACCCATAGTTCACATCGTCATGTGACCTATACCCAAAGGGTTTACTAGAGTCAATAATCTAGTTCACATCATTTATGTGATTAACACCCAAAGAGTACTAAGGTGTGATCATGTTTTGCTTGTGAGATAATTTTAGTCAACGGGTCTGTCACATACAGATCCGTAAGTATTTTGCGAATTCTATGTCTACAATGCTCTGTACGGAGCTACTCTAGCTGATTGCTCCCACTTTCAATATGTATCTAGATTGAGACTTAGAGTCATCCAGATCTGTGTCAAAACTTGCATGGACGTAACTTTTTACGGCGAACCTTTTGTCACCTCCATAATCGAGAAATATTTCCTTATTCCACTAAGGATAATTTTGACCAATGTCCAGTGATCTACTCTGAGATCACTATTGTACTCCCTTGCTTAACACAGTGTAGGGTATACAATAGATCTGGTACACATCATGGCATACTTTATAGAACCTATGGCTGAGGCATAGGGAATGACTTTCATTCTCTTTCTATCTTCTGCCGTGGTCGGGCTTTGAGTCTTACTCAATTTCATACCTTGTAACACAGCCAAGAACTCTTTCTTTGACTGTTCCATTTTTGAACTACTTCAAAATATTGTCAAGGTATGTACTCATTGAAAAAACTTATCAAGAGTCTTGATCTATCTCTATAGATTTTGATGCTTAATATGTAAGCAGCTTCACCGAGGTCTTTCTTTGAAAAAACTTCTTTAAAAACACTCCTTTATGCTTTGCAGAATAATTATACATTATTTTCGATCAACAATATGTCATTCACATATACTTATCAGAAATGCTGTAGTGCTCCTACTCACTTTCTTGTAAATACAGGCTTCACCGCAAGTCTGTATAAAACTATATGCTTTGATCATACTATCAAAGCGTTTATTCCAACTCCGAGAGGCTAGCACCAGTCCATAAATGGATCGCTGGAGCTTGCACACTTTGTTAGCTCCTTTTGGATCGACAAAACCTTCCGGCTGCATCATATACAACTCTTCTTCCAGAAATCCATTCAGGAATGCAGTTTTGACATCCATTTGCTGGATTTCATAAAATGCGGCAATTGCTAACATGATTCGGACAGACTTAAGCATAGATACGAGTGAGAAACTCTCATCATAGTCAACACCTTGAACTTGTCGAAAACCTTTTTGCGACAATTCTAGCTTTGTAGATAGTAACACTACTATCAACGTTCGTCTTCCTCTTGAAGATCCATTTAATCCTAATGGCTCGCCGATCATTGGGCAAGTCAATCAAAGTCCATACTTTGTTCTCATACATAGATCTCATCTCAGATTTCATGGCCTCAAGCCATTTCGCGGATTCTAGGCTCATCATTGCTTCCTCATAGTTCACAAGTTCGTCATGTTCTAGTAACATGACTTTGAGAACAGGATTATCGTACCACTTTGGTGTGGATCTCACTCTGGTTTACCAACGAGATTCAGTATTAACTTGATCTGAAGTTACATGATCATCATCATTAGTCTTCCTCACTAATTGGTGTAGTAGTCACAGGAACAGATTTCTTGTGATGAACTACTTTTCAATAAGGGAGAAGGTACAATTACCTTATCAAGTTCTACTTTCCTCCCACTCACTTCTTTCAAGAGAAACTCCTTCTCTAGAAAGGATCCATTCTTAACAACGAATGTCTTGCCTTCGGATCTGTGATAGAAGGTGTACCCAATAGTCTCCTTTGGGTATCCTATGAAGACATATTCCTCCGATTTGGGTTTGAGCTTATCAGGATGAAACTTTTTCATATAAGCATCACAATCCCAAACTTTGAGAAACGACAACTTTGGTTTCTTGCCAAACCACAGTTCAGATTGTGTCGTCTCAACAGACTTAGATGATGCTCTTATAAACGTGAATGCAGTTGTCTTTAATGCATAACCCCAAAACGGTAGTGGTAGATCAGTAAGAGACATCGTAGATCACACCATATCTAATAAAGTACGGTTATGATGTTCGGACACACCATTATGCTGTGGTGTTCCAGGTGGCGTGAGTAGTGAAACTATTTCACATTGTTTTAACTGAAGGCCAGACTCATAACTCAAATATTTTACCTCTGCGATCATATCGTAGAAACTTTTATTTTCTTGTTACGATGATTCTCCACTTCACTCTGAAAAATTTTCAAATATTTCAGACTTGTGTTTCATTAAGTAGATATACCCATATCTGCTCAAATCATCTGTGAAGGTCAGAAAATAATGATACCCGCCACGAGCCTTAACACTTATCGGATCTCATACATCAGTATGTATTATTTCCAATAAGTCAGTTGCTCGCTCCATAGTTCCGGAGAACGGCGTTTTAGTCATCTTGCCCATGAGGCATGGTTCGCAAGCATCAACTGATTCATAATCAAGTGATTCCAAAACCCATTAGCATGGAGTTTCTTCATGCGCTTTACACCAATATGACCTAAACGGCAGTGCCACAAATAAGTTGCACTATCATTATTAACTTTGCATCTTTTGGTTTCAATATTATGATTATGTGTATCACTACGATCGAGATCCAACGAACTATTTTCATTGGGTGTGTAACCATATAAGGTTTTATTCATGTAAACAGAACAACAATTTAATCTCTTACTTAAATGAATAACCGTATTACAATAAACATGATCAAATCATATTCATGCTCAACGCAAACACCAAATAACACTTATTCAGGTTCAACACTAATCCTGAAAGTATAGGGAGTGTGCGATGATGATCATATCAATCTTGGAACCACTTCCAACACACATCATCACTTCACCCTTAACTAGTCTCTATTTATTCTGCAACTCCCGTTTCGAGTTACTAATCTTAGCAACTGAACTAGTATCAAATACTGAGGGGTTGCTATAAACACTAGTAAAGTACACATCAATAACATGTATATCAAATATACTTATGTTCACTTTGCCATCCTTCTTATCTGCCAATCACTTGGGATAGTTCCGCTTCCAATGACCAGTCCCTTTGCAGTAGAAACACTTAGTCTCAGGCTTAGGACCAGACTTGGGCTTCTTCACTTGAGCAGCAACTTGCTTGCTGTTCTTCTTGAAGTTCCCCTTCTTCCCTCTGCCCTTTTCTTGAAACTAGTGGTCTTGTCTACCATCAACACTTGATGTTTTTCTCGATTTCTACCTTCGTCAATTTCCGCATTACGAAGAGCTTGGGAATCGTTTCCGTTTCCCTTGCATATCATAGTTCATCACGAAGTTCTACTAACTTGGTGATGGTGACTAGAGAATTCTGTCAATCACTATCTTATCTGGAAGATTAACTCCCACTTGATTCAAGCGATTGTAGTACTCAGACAATCTGAGCACATGCTCACTAGTTGAGCGATTCTCCTCCATCTTTTAGCTATAGAACTTGTTGGAGACTTCATATCTCTCAACTCGGGTATTTGCTTGAAATATTAACTTCAACTCCTAGAACATCTCATATGTTCCATGTCGTTCAAAACATCTTTGAAGTCCCGATTCTAAGCCATTAAGCATGGTGCACTAAACTATCAAGTAGTCATCATATTGAGCTAGCCAAACGTTCATAAAGTCTGCATCTGCTCCTGCAATAGGTCCGTCACCTAGCGGTGCATCAAGGACATAATTCTTCTGTGCAACAATGAGTATAAACCTCAGATCACGGATCCAATCCGCATCATTGCTACTAACATCTTTCAACACAATTTTCTCTAGGAACATATCAAAATAAACACAGGGAAGCAACAACGCGAGCTATTGATCTACAACATAATTTGCAAAATACTACCAGGACTAAGTTCATGATAAATTTAAGTTTAATTAATCATATTACTTAAGAACTCCCACTTAGATAGACATCCCTCTAATCCTCTAAGTGATTACGTGATCCAAATCAACTAAACCATGTCCGATCATCACGTGAGATGGAGTAGTTTCATTGGTGAACATCGCTATGTTGATCATATCTGCTATATGATTCACGCTCGACCTTTCGGTCTCCGTGTTCCGAGGCCATATCTGTATATGCTAGGCTCGTGAAGTTTAACTTGAGTATTCCGTGTGTGCAACTATTTTGCACCCGTTGTATTTGAATTTAGAGCCTATCACACCCAATCATCACGTGGTGTCTCAGCACGAAGAACTTTCGCAACGGTGCATACTCAGGGAGAACACTTCTTGATAATTAGTGAGAGATCATCTTATAATGCTACCATCAATCAAAGCAAGATAAGATGCATAAAAGATAAACATCACATGCAATCAATATAAGTGATATGATATGGCCACCATCATCTTGTGCTTGTGATCTCCATCTTCGAAGCACCGTCATGATCACCATCGTCACCGACGCGACACCTTGATCTCCATCGTAGCATCATTGTCGTCTCGCCAATCTTATGCTTCCACGACTATCGCTACCGCTTAGTGATAAAGTAAAGCATTACAGCGCGATTGCATTGCATACAATAAAGCGACAAACATATGGCTCCTGCCAGTTGCCGATAACTCGGTTACAAAACATGATCATCTCATACAATAAAATTTAGCATCATGTCTTGACCATATCACATCACAACATGCCCTGCAAAAAACAAGTTAGACGTCCTCTACTTTGTTGTTGCAAGTTTTACGTGGCTGCTACGGGCTTAAATAAGAACCAATCTTACCTATGCATCAAAACCACAATGATAGTTTGTCAAGTTGGTGCTGTTTTAACCTTCGCAAGGACTGGGCATAGCCACACTCGGTTCAACTAAAGTTGGAGAAACTGTCACCCGCTAGCCACCTTTGTGCAAAGCACGTCGGGAGAACCGGTCTCGCGTAAGCGTACGCGTAATGTCGGTCCAGGCCGCTTCGTCCAACAATACCGCCGAACCAAAGTATGACATGCTAGTAAGCAGTATGACTTATATCGCCCACAACTCACTTGTGTTCTACTCGTGCATATAACATCAACACATAAAACCTAGGCTCGGATGCCACTGTTGGGGAACGTAGTAATTTCAAAAAAATTCCTACGCACACGCAAGATCATGGTGATGCATAGCAACGAGAAGGGGAGAGTGTGATCTACGTACCCTTGTAGATCGACAACGGAAGCGTTTGGTTGATGTAGTCGTACGCCTCCACGACCCGACCAATCAAGCACCGAAACTACGGCACCTCTGAGTTCTAGCACATGTTCAGCTCGATGACGATCCCCGGACTCCGATCCAGCAAAGTGTCGGGGAAGAGTTCCGTCAGCACGACGGCGTGGTGACGATCTTGATGTACTACCGTCACAGGGCATCGCCTAAGCACCGCTACAATATTATCGAGGACTATGGTGGAAGGGGGCACCGCACACGGCTAAGAATATGATCACGTGGATCAACTTGTGTGTCTATGGGGTGCCCCCTGCCCCCGTATATGAAGGATCAAGGGGAGCAGGCCGGCCGGCCCTCTATGGCGCACCAAGGAGGAGTCCTCCTCCTAGTAGGAGTAGGACTCCTACTAGGAGGGGGAAAGAAGTGGGGAGGGAGAGGGAAAGGGGGGCGCCGCCCCCCCTCTCCTAGTCCAATTTGGAACAGGAGGGGCGGAGGCGCGCGGCCCACCTTTGGCTGCCCCTCTCTCTCTCCACTAAGGCCCATATGGCCCATTACTTCTCCCGGGGGGGTTCCGGTAACCCTCCGGCTCTCCGGTTTTCTTCGAAATCACCCGGAACACTTCCAGTGTCCGAATATAGCCGTCCAATATATCAATCTTTATGTCTCGACCATTTCGAGACTCCTCATCATGTCCGTGATCACATCCGGGACTCCGAACTAACTTCGGTACATCAAAACTCATAAACTCATAATATAACTATCATCGAAACCTTAAGCGTGCGGACCCTACGGGTTCAAGAGCAATGTAGACATGACCGAGACACGTCTCCGGTCAATAACCAATAGCGGAACCTGGATGCTCATATTGGCTCCTACATATTCTACGAATATCTTTATCGGTCAGACCGCATAACAACATACGTTGTTCCCTTTGTCATCGGTATGTTACTTGCCCGAGATTCGGTCGTCGGTATCTCAATACCTAGTTCAATCTCGTTACCGACAAGTCTCTTTACTCATTTCGTAATACATCATCTCGCAACTAACTCATTAGTTGCAATGCTTGCAAGGCTTATGTGATGTGCATTACCGAGAGGGCCCAAAGATACCTCTCCGACAATCGGAGTGACAAATCCTAATCTCGAAATACGCCAACCCAACATGTACCTTTGGAGACACCTGTAGAGCTCCTTTATAATCACCCAGTTACGTTGTGACGTTTGGTAGCACACAAAGTGTTCCTCCGGCAAACGGGAGTTGCATAATCTCATAGTCATAGGAACATGTATAAGTCATGAAGAAAGCAATAGCAACATACTAAACGATCAGGTGCTAAGCTAATGGAATGGGTCATGTCAATCACATCATTCTCCTAATGATGTGATCCCGTTAATCAAATAACAACTCTTTTGTTTATGGTTAGGAAACATAACCATCTTCGATTAACGAGCTAGTCAAGTAGAGGCATACTAGTGACACTCTGTTTGTCTATGTATTCACACATGTATTATGTTTCCGGTTAATACAATTCTAGCATGAATAATAAACATTTATCATGATATAAGGAAATAAATAATAACTGTATTATTGCCTCTAGGGCATATTTCCTTCACCACATACCACCGTAGAGAGAGTAATATTTCCACAAATCTAATCTGCTGACACATTTTGGCAGCATGACATCATACCATGGCTCGGTAATTATTCGAACCATTTTTCCTTAACCAGCCCCGCACATAACGTGAGGCAGTTTTTGACACGTCTTGTCAAAGCAGAGATCGTGTTCCCCTTATTACAGATTCTCATTAATACGGACGTGGGTATCCCAACCGTGCCTAGGACTCATAGATTTTAGGCAAGTCCCAAACGGCCACGAGGAGGACGCTCGATATTCACCCTCTTTATAAAGGGACCAGGCTTTTACTTCTTTCCTCCCGTGCTCAATCCAATCCTTCCCCCGCCTCGAGTTCTAACACCCAAAGCCCAGGTCAGGTGCTTCGGACCTTCAATCATGTCTGGATCCAGCCTTCAAGGCCAATGGATACCTTCCTCCATCACGAAGGAGGATATCAAGAAGTTGAGGGAAGCCAGATACCTGACCGCCGAAATTTCGCACAGGCTGCCCGCCTGAGGGCAGGTCATCCCTACTCCCGAACCCAACGAGAACGTTGTGTTCGTCTCCCACTTCCTCCGCCTCTCTCTGGATCCCTTTGTTAGGGGTCTTATGTTCTATTACGGGCTGGATTTTCACGACCTAGCCCCGGATTCCCTCCTTCACATCTCGTCATTTATTATCGTTTGTGAGGGCTTCCTCCGCATTACCCCTCACTTCGGCCTGTGGGTCAAGACCTTTGATGTGAAGCTGAAGATGGTCGAGGGGCAGTACGCAGCGTGCGGAGGTGCTCTAATAAGCAAAATTGCTGGCGCTCCATGGCCGAAGGGCTCTTTTCCAGAGGTGTCTGGATTGTGGCAATGGGAGTGGTTTTACGTCACAGCTCCCCGAAGTGCCAAGTGGGTAGCCGCCCCCACCTTCTGCTCGGGCCCTCCACCACAACTGATGTCATGGATCAGCAGGGGGCTGAGCTGGGGCCTAGCCAAGGACATGCCCATACTGCAGAGCCGCATCCGAGATCTCTTCGAGGGAGATTTCAGTCTGGTTATGGTAATGCAAGCCATGCTAGTTCGTCGAGTCCAGCCTTGCAAACGCCGGCCCCTCCGCATGTGGGAATTCAACCCGGAAGGACCGCGCACTATTCAGAATTTCCTCAACCTGACGCACGAGGGGATGTACAAATCGTTCTTCGGACCCCAAATAGAGTGTCCGGACACTACCGAGGATGTGGGCTTGAGCAGCAACCGCACCGCGGCCCAAGTAAGTAATCCCATGGCCGAACACACTGCCATTTTTTTATCATGACATCATTCTGAAGAATCGCTCTTTGACCAGGACTGGATAACAAAGGTGAAGATGATTCGGTGTTCGGCCCCCTTCCTGAAGGCTTGGACAATCCGGTGCTGGAAAAGATGCTCGAGCCAGCACCTTGCCTGGTGTCCTCAAAGGAAGATGAAGGGGGGGATAAAGAGGGCGAAAGCAGGCCTCCACCGCTACCTATTCCAACCGAGGGAATGAGCGCCTCCGTGAGGGAGGACAACCCAGGGGAAGAATCTGACATTCTCTCACCCCGGGGAAGGAAGAGGACTACCTCTGAAGATCCGGAAACCAAGGTTTCCAAACGGGAGAAGAAATCACCACCAGAGGGTCCTGCCTCGGAGGGTGCTCTTGCCGCACAATGTCCACACGGGGATCAGCCCTCTAACGAGCTGTAAATAATCAAAAAGTAATTAATAGTGAAGATATCCTACCTTACTCATGAGGAAAACAACCGAAGCATTTATCTTGCAGTTCGGATCTTAGCCCTTCTCAACAAAGCTCGTCTTCAGGGGATCTTCTTCCGGAGATGATGGAGAGCGAAATGCCTCCCCCGGACTCCCCAGCTCAAGAAGCAGGCGACCTTGAAGTGTCGTCGCGGAGGGTCTCAGAAGATAATCCTATGGCCACCTGAAGTCCCAGTATCCGGCTCTTGAAGAGAGAAACCAAAAGAGTCCGGCACCGTCTGGTATGCGGTCGGACGTACTGAGGGATCTGCTAGAGCGAGCGACTATCTCAGAAGAGCACCGTACGTTGATGGGTATGGTGATTGAAAGGATTTCCTTCTGCCGAAAGCGGGTTGCATGAAGCCTTTATGAGTCTACTGACGGGTTTTGAGGTACGTGAAATGATGTACATTTTTGACAGTACCGCACATTTTAAGGTGTGCCCTATGTAGATTGTAGCCCCTGAGACTCTGGTTGTCGTCGAGAATGGCAGCAAACAGAGGATCGTAGTCCCAGGTAATAACCAGACTGCCTTTATGTGCAGGTGGTTGAAGCTCCGGTGGCTAGCCGGACTGATGGGTTTGCCGGACTAAAGCGGCAACTAGATGCGGCAGATGCCGACATTGTGCTTGTCAACAAGCGGCTTGATGAGGCACAGGGTGAGTGATTTTTCTGGTGATCGTCACATAATAAGAGCAGCATGATGTCAGTATCTTTAACATGTTGTGACTGCAGATGGAGCTGCCACCGTGGAGACCCTTCGGGCGGAGCTTGCCCGGGCCAAGGAGCAAGCAAGGAGTAGTAATGCGGCCGCTTTAAAGGCGGTCGAAGAGTTAAGAGCCGAAAAGGCCGCGCATTGCGAGAGCAAAGAGAAAATGGCCAAGATGGCTGTAAAGTTGAAAGACACTGCCGACCGTTGCCATCTTCTTGAAGAAGAAAACTAGGCGAAGGTGACGGACCTGGGAAAGGCCACGATGGCGACCAAAGACACCCGCTCTACGATGAGAGCAAAGAAGGAGGAGCTGCGTCAAGCCGGGGATATCACGGCTGGGAAACCCTTCATGCTGCGGAGCAAGTTTGGAGATCCTCAGTATGCCCCTCTGGACCGGCTGTGGAGTTCGGCGGACACATATCTGGACTTGGCGGCGAGTGCTGTCGATGCGGCCGAATACTTCCGAGATCAAACAGATCATGAAGTGGACAAGCTATTCTGGTCACAATTTAATGTTCCAGAGCGTCCGCTTCCATTGACTGATCGGCTTGCTGAATGGGCCGAGCTGAATAGATTGTCCGGACTCGCCATGAGGTCTGTTGTGGATCATCTGTGGCCGGGAAGGCCAAAGCTGAACAACTATTTTAGTTTGGTGCAGCAGTTCCTTGGTGCGGTGCCGTGCATTAATGCGATGAAGAGGTCGGCGTGCATAGAAGGCTCGCGGATGGCCCTTGCCCGTGTCGAAACATATTGGGTGGAGATGGATGCCACCACTGTCGCGGCGCAGAGTTCGGCCATAGGCCGAGTGGCTGTCGAGCACTATTTTGAAGAAGTTCTTGAAGGCACTCGTTCAATAGAGGCCCAGTGCTCGAAGAATATTATGTTTGAATGACATGTATTCCCATTGTAAAAACAATGTTTTATTAAGTTTATCAAGGCTGTATTTATACTTTTGCCCGAAAGTATTATGATGCCTCCTGTGCGGCTGTTTACGTATATATGTATATAACCTGAAAGATTGCAGTCGTCGGCTTCAGCCCCCACGCATATAATGCGGGGGTGTTCGTAGAAGACACATGTTCACACTTGATCCAACGTCTTGGTCCATTAAGGAGGTGATAGCGCAGCGAACTAGGCAACCGGACTATAATGCTTTAACACTTTCACTTAGCCAGAGGAGTTTGACAGTGGGGCTACTATATAGCCCCTGGTGGCTCCGCACTCCACCGAATTCAGGGTGCGTACATGCCTGGCTGGGAAACGGCCCTTCGTTAAGGCGGAGGAATCCCGAAGATTCCGGTAGGTCATCGAGTGGTTGACCAGTCTCACGCTATATCATGACAGTCAGTTTTTGGCTTTCTCTACTGAGGTGCTCGTCCGGATGAACCAGGGCACAATCGTAGTAGTTCTCCTGGTGCCGCCTTAGCCGATAGAGCGGAACATAAGGCAGCAAAACATAGGAGCCGGGCAAACCCAACATTTGACCAAAGACATGATTCGGAGCTGATGCATATAAGGCCAAACTCGCTACGCCGAACACTCCCTAAGGTATTCGGTCTTTATGGTGTAAACTAGGCCTAAACAGTGCCCTTTGTAATAAGCCCCTAGTGTCCAGGTACGTGCAATATTCTGACGTGGCCACATGCCAATACGTCAGCATCCTTCTCAATTGTACTGAGAATCCGAGGGATGTGTATCAACAAGAGACAGTAAAAAAGGTTTACACAGGGTCTTAATCTAAAAAGAATCCTTGGAACGGGTCCCTGCTGCACGTCTGTGTCTGTGTCTCCGTTGTGCCGTATCCCGAATGGGTGTAGCACGATGGTCATCTGTAAAAGAGAGGAACTTAGTTGAAAAGTTTTCGTGCAAAAAGGTAGGTTGTACTAAAGAAAATATGTATAGTTCAAGATGAGTAAAGTTGAGCCTAATTGCCACTTGTTTACACGCGTTGAGCCCCATGTATTGTAATAGGGGTATAGCCATCAAACCTGTATCAATTACACATAACTGCGCCGGACTCGTCTAACCGCATCCGTGGTCTTAACGACCTGTCAGATGCTTCCGTTGGTGAGGCCGTTTAGCGTGCGGTTGCCAAGGCAGCCGCACGGTCTTCCACGTGCAAGGACCGCTCAATGTTTCCATTTACCGTAATGATGCTGCATGGACCAGGCATCTTAAGCATAAGAGAAGCGTAATGCGGTATTGGTTAAAGCGAGTGAAAGTTTCGCGTCTGAGTAGAGCTTCATAGACACTTTGGAATGGAGCGATGTGGAAGGTTAACTTTTGCTGCGGAAGTTATCGGGAAAGCCGAATATAACCTCTAGTAGCAGGAAGCCCGTGCAATCGGCTTCTGGGCCTGGCGTTACTCCTTTAAAGGTAGTATTGCTATGGCTAATTTTTGCTAGGTCTATCCCCATGTTACGTACTGTGTCCTAATATATCAGGTTTAAACTGCTGCCGCCATCCATCAAAACTCGTGTGAAGTGGTATCCGTCAATTATTGGCTCTAATACCAAGGCAGCCCATCCTGCACGCCAGACATTTGCTGAGTAATCTCGATGGTCAAAAGTGATCGGTTGGGACGACCAGTGGCAAAATTCCGTGGTGATAGGCCCTGGGGCATGTGTCTCTAGGAGTGCCGCTTTGTTTCTCCACTTTATTACGTGTAACACATTGACTGTTTTGACTTCTGGTGGGAATTTCTTTTCTTCCCCAGTGCTTTGCTTGCGAGGCTCGTCCTCTTCTTCGCTTGGTGTACCCTGCCCCTTATGTTCGGCGTTGAGCTTGCCGGACTGCTTGAAGACCCAAAATTCTCTATGGGTATGATTTGCAGGTTTGTCCGAGGTACTATGGATCTGACATATTTGGTCCAGAACCTTGTTTAGGCTGGACAGTTCGTCTCTGTTGCCTTTGGAGGGCGGCTTTTGCTGCCCTGGCCGAGAGCTTCTGAATCCGGCGTTTACCGTTGTGCTCTTTAGGCTGTCTTATTTATTCCGGCGCTTGTTTTTGCTGCGTCGTGATTTCCCGTTTTCGTCCCTGACTTTGGATGTACTTCGGTCACTAGTGTTGCATCGGGCTAACCAGCCGTCCTCGCCCGCGCAAAAGCAGGTCATGAGGCTTGTTAATGCTGCCATTGTTCTCGGCTTTTCTTGGCCGAGCTGTCTGTGTCTCGAACGTTGTGCTTGAGAGCTGCTAAGGCTTCGGCATCCAGACAGTCTACTATTTGGTTTTTCTTGGTGAGGAACCTGTTCCAAAGCTTTCGGGCTGACTCTGCGGGCTGTTGAGTTATATGACTTAAATCGTCTGCATCCGGTGGTCGGACATAGGTCCCTTGAAAATTTGCCCGAAAGGCGTCTTCGAGCTCTTCCCAGCTTCTAATGGAGTTTTTGGGAGGCTTTTAAGCCAGTGCCGAGCTGGCACTTTGAGCTTGAGGGGTAAGTACTTGATGGCGTGGAGATCGTCTCCTCGAGCCATGTGGATATGGAGGATATAGTCCTTAATCCAGACCCCAGGGTCTATTGTTCCGTCGTACGCCTCTATGTTTACGGGTTTGAATCCCTCTGGAAATTCATGGTACAGCACCTCATCGGTGAAACATAGGGGGTGTGCGGCACCCCTGTATTTGGGTGTATCGTGGTGTTCGGGTGTTTGTTGTGTTGTATTGCATACTAGAGCGCGCTTGCGTGGCCCATATATGGATCTGGTTGTGCCGTCCTTTTGATGCGAGCCCTCGCGTGGATCGCGTACTGGCTTATGTGCGGCGTCGTTTGCCGCTCTATATTGGCCACGAGGTCGTCTACCTGACCGGATGGCCATTTTGTTTTCTAATTGCGGGGGATCTAAGGCCTCCTCGTCGAATTCGGGTAGCAACTTTCGCTTCTGGTAGCTCTTGGTGTGGCGATTACCGCTGTACTTCGCTGCAGTGTTGAGTACTTCACTCCATCTGATTCTGAGTGTGTCTTGCGCAGCTCTGAGCCTTTGCTTTTGCTTTTTCAGACTCCTTGCAGTGGCAACAAGCCTTTGATGGGCATTCTGTTGCTCCGGTAGCCTGTCCGGTGTGATGTCGTCCGGACTGTTATCTTTGATGGAGTCGGGTTGTTCGGTTTGATTCTCCGTGTTGCCCTGGTCAGGCGATGGTTCACCCTGCTCTATCACTGGGTCTATATGACCGTTGTTTCTGCCAAGGCGGGATTTGGAGTGGCGCTTACGCCGCCGCTTTGACTGCTTCTCGAGGGAACAACCCTTCATTGCGTCCTTCTGTTCCTCGTCATCGTTTTCTTTGGGTGTGTCCACCATGTATACATCATATGATGAAGTGGGCGTCCAGTGCCCTGTGGGCAGTGGTTCCTGTTTGTCTCCTGCATCATCGTCCATACCGTCGATGTCTTCAGAGTCGAAGTCGAGCATGTCAGTTAAGTCGTCGACAGTGGCTACTAAGTGGGTGGTGGGTGGGCGGCGAATTTCTTCGTCATCCGCACCCCAATCCTGCCGGACATAGTTCGGCCAGGACTCTCCTGACAAGGAGATAGACCTTAATGAGTTCAGTATGTCGCCGAAGGGTGAGTGCTGAAAGATATCCACGGAGGTAAAATCCATGATCGGCGCCCAGTCAGATTCAATAGGCACGGGTGCAGGCGGTTCGGAGTCCGTGGCCAGGGAAGGATCCGGCAGTGTGGCATCACGGCTCTCGTGAAGGGTAAGGTCGATATTCGGCTCGATCGCCGCTGAGGTTGCGGCCTCCGTGGCGGGGTCTATCCACCTGTCCATAGATGGCGCAACTGGTTCTGAATTGAGGGTCGGAGCGGTTGCCGGCGCGATCTCCTGGACACTGTGTGACGGCAGAGCTAAATCATGCTCATCGTGACCGCGTGGCGCACTAAGCAGGGGCTCGAATCCGTCGAAGATCAAGTCTCCGCGGATATCGGCCGTGTAGTTTAAGCTTCCAAACCTGACCTGATGGCCAGGGGCGTAACTCTCGATCTGCTCCAGATGGCCAACCGAGTTGGCCCGCAGTGTGAAGCCACCGAATACGAAGATCTGTCCGGGGAGCAAAGTCTCACCCTGGACCGCATCGTTATTGATGATCGAAGGAGCCATCGGGCCTAAAGGCGACAACACAGAGGAACTCTCAATGAAAGCACCAATGTCGGTGTCAAAACCGGCGGATCTCGGGTAGGGGGTCCCGAACTGTGCGTCTAAGGCGGATGGTAACAGGAGGCAGTGGACATGATGTTTTACCCAGGTTCGGGCCCTCTTGACGGAGGTAAAACCCTACGTCCTGCTTGATTATTCTTGATAATATGAGTAGTACAAGAGTTGATCTACCACGAGATCGGAGAGGCTAAACCCTAGAAGCTAGCCTATGCTATGATTGTATGTTGTCCTACGGACTAAAACCCTCTGGTTTATATAGACAGCGGTGGGGGCTAGGGTTACAAAAGGTCGGTTAAAAAGGAGGAGATATACATATCCGTATCGACTAGCTTGCCTTCCATGCCAAGTAGAGTCCCATCCGGACACGGGACGAAGTCTTCAATCTTGTATCTTCATAGTCCAACAGTCCGGCCAAAGGATATAGTCCAGCTGTCTGGAGACCCCCTAATCCAGGACTCCCTCACCACCATATATCTTTCTCAAAACATCCACCATACCTACCTATTATGGCATTCCATAGCCATTCCGAGAAATATTGCCATGCAACTTTCCACTGTTCCGTTTATTATGACATGCTCCATCATTGTCATATTGCTTTGCATGATCATGTAGTTGACATCGTATTTGTGGCAAAGCCACCGATCATAATTCTTTCATACATGTCACTCATGAGTCATTGCACATCCCGGTACACCGCTGGAGGCACTCATATAGAGTCATATTTTGTTCTAAGTATCGAGTTGTAATTCTTGAGTTGTAAGTAAACAAAAGTGTGATGATCATCATTATTAGAGCATTGTCCCAGTGAGGAAAGGATGATGGAGACTATGATTCCCCCACAAGTCGGGATGAGACTACGGACGAAAAAAAAGATAAGGCCCAAAAAAATATGAGAGAAAAAGAGAGAAGGGGCAATGCTACTATCCTTTTACCACACTTGTGCTTCAATGCAGCACCATGATCTTCATGATAGAGACTCTCCTATGATATCACTTTAATATACTAGTGGGAATCTTTCATTATAGAACTTGGCTTGTATATTCCAATGATGGGCTTCCTCAAAATGCCCTAGGTCTTCGTGAGCAAGCGAGTTGGATGCACACCCACTTAGTTTCTTTTGTTGAGATTTCATACACTTATAGCTCTAGTGCATCTGTTGCATGGCAGTCCCTACTGACTCACGTTGACATCTATTGATGGGCATATCCATAGCCAGTTGATACACCTAGTTGATGTGAGACTATCTTCTCCTTTTTGTCTTCTCCACATCCACCATTCTATTCCACCTATAGTGCTATATCCATGGCTCACGCTCATGTATTACGTGAAGATTGAAAAAGTTTGAGAACATCAAAAGTATGAAACAATTGCTTGGCTTGTCATCGGGTTGTGCATGATTTAAATATTTTGTGTGGTGACGATAGAGCATAGCCAGAATATATGATTTTTAGGGATAACTTTCTTTGGCCATGTTATTTTGAGAAGATATGATTGCTTAGTTAGTATGCTTGAAGTATTATTTTTTTATGTCAATATTAAACTTTTGTCTTGAATCTTATGGATCTAAATATTCTTGCCACAATAAAGAGAATTATATGGATAAATATGTTAGTAGCATTCCACATCAAAAATTCTGTTTTTATCATTTACCTACTCGAGGACGAGCAGGAATTAAGCTTGGGGATGCTTGATACGTCTCCAACGTATCTATAATTTTTTATTGCTCCATGCTATTATATTATCAACCTTGGATGTTTTATATGCATTAATATGCTATTTTATATTATTTTTGGGACTAACCTATTAACCTAGAGCCCAGTGCCACTTTCTGTTTTTTTCCTTGTTTTAGAGTACCGCGGAAAAGGAAAATCAAACGGAGTCCAATTGACCTGAAACTTCACGGAACTTATTTTTGGAATGGAAGCAATCCAGTAGACTTGGAGTATACGTCAGGGAATCAACGAGGCTGACATGAGGCAGGGGGCGCGCCCTCCACCCTCGTGGGCCCCTCGTTGCTCCACCGACGTACTTCTTCCTCCTATATATATCCATATACTCTAAAAACATCAAAGAGCAGAATAGATTGGGAGTTCCGCCGCCAGAAGCCTCTGTAGCCACCGAAAACCAATCTAGACCCGTTCCGGCACCATGCCGGAGGGGGGAATCCCTCTCTAGTGGCCATATTCATCATCCCGGCGCTCTCCATGACGAGGAGGGAGTCGTTCTTCCTCGGGGTTGAGGGTATGTACCAGTAGCTATGTGTTTGATCTATCTCTCTCGTGTTCTTGAGGTGGTACGATCTTGATGTATCCCAAGCTTTGCTATTATAGTTGGATCTTATGATGTTCTCCCCCTCTCCTCTCTTGTGATGAATTGAGTTTTTCATTTGAAGGTATCTTATCGGATTGAGTCTTTAAGGATTTGAGAACACTTGATGTATGTCTTGCATGTGCTTATCTGTGGTGACAATGGGATATCACGTGATCCACTTGATGTATGTTTTGGTGATCAACTTGCGAGTTCCGTGACCTCGTGAACTTATGCATAGGGGTTGGCACACGTTTTCGTCTTGACTCTCCTGTAGAAACTTTGGGGCACTCTTTGAAGTTCTTTGTGTTGGTTGAATAGATGAATCTGAGATTGTGTGATGCATATCGTATAATCATACCCACGGATACTTGAGGTGACATTGGAGTATCTAGGTGACAATAGGGTTTTGGTTGATTTGTGTCTTAAGGTGTTATTCTAGTACGAAATCTATGATAGATTGAATGGAAAGAATAGCTTCGATTTATTTTACTACGGACTCTTGAATACATCGATCAGAAAGGATAACTTTGAGGTGGTTTCATACCCTACCGTAATCTCTTCATTTGTTCTGCACTATTAGTGACTTTGGAGTGACTCTTTGTTGCATGTTGAGGGATAGTTATATGATCCAATTATGTTATTATTGTTGAGAGAACTTGCACTAGTGGAAGTATGAACCCTAGGCCTTGTTTCAAAGCATTGCAGTACCGTTTGTGCTCACTTTTATCATTAGTTACCTTGCTGTTTTTATATTTTCAGATTACAAAAACCTATATCTACTATCCATATTGCACTTGTATCACCATCTCTTCGCTGAACTAGTGCACCTATACAATTTACCATTGTATTGGGTGTGTTGGGGACACAAGAGACTCTTTGTTATTTGGTTGCAGGGTTGCTTGAGAGAGACCATCTTCATCCTACGCCTCCCATGGATTGATAGACCTTAGGTCATCCACTTGAGGGAAATTTGCTACTGTCCTACAAACCTCTGCACTTGGAGGCCCAACAACGTCTACAAGAAGAAGGTTGTGTAGTAGACATCAAAGCTCAAACTGAAGCTAAGTGGGTGTGCATCCAACTTGCTTGCTCATGAAGACCTAGGGCATTTGAGGAATCCCATCATTGGAATATACAAGCCAAGTTCTATAATGAAAATTCCCACTAGTATATGAAAGTGATAAGTCAAGAGACTCTCCATATGAAGAACATGGTGCTACTCTGAAGCACAAGTGTTGTAAAAGATAGTAACATTGCCCCTTCTCTCTTTTTTTTCTTTTTTTCTTTTTTTCTTCTTCTTTTTTTGGTGGGCTACTTTGGCCTCTTTTATTTATTTTTAAAGTCCGGAGTCTCATCCCGACTTGTGGGGGAATCATAGTCTCCATCATCCTTTCCTCACTGGGGCAATGCTCTAATAATGATGATCATCACAGTTTTATTTACTTACAACTCAATATTACAACTCGATACTAGACAAAGATATGACTCTATATGAATGCCTCCGGCGGTGTACTGGGATGTGCAATGATCTAGCGTAGCAATGACATCAAAAAATGGACAAGCCATGAAAACATCATGCTAGCTATCTTATGATCATGCAAAGCAATACGACAATAAATGCTCAAGTCATGTATATGATGATGATGGAAGTTGCATGACAATATATCTCGGAATGGCTGTTTTGAGGAAGATATAAGGAGGTTTATGTGTGATAGAGCGTATCGTATCACGGGGTTTGGATGCACCGGCGAAGTTTGCACCAACTCTCGAGGTGAGAAAGGGCAATGCACGGTACCTAAGAGGCTAGCAATGATGGAAGGGTGAGAGTGCGTATAATCCATGGACTCACATTAGTCATAAAGAACTCATATACTTATTGCAAAAGTTTATTAGCCCTCAAAGCAAAGTATTACTACGCATGCCCCTAGGGGGATAGATTGGTAGGAAAAGACCATCGCTTGTCCCCGACCGCCACTCATAAGGAAGACAATCAATAAATACCTCATGCTCCAACTTCGTTACATAACGGTTCACCATACGTGCATGCTACGGGACTTGCAAACCTCAACACAAGTATTTCTCAATTTCACAATTACTCAACTAGCACGACTCTAATATCACCACATTTATATCCCAAAATTATTGCAAGGAATCAAACATATCATATTCACTGATCTACAAGTTTTATGTAGGATTTTATGACTAACCATGTGAATGACCAATTCCTGTCAACTCTCTAAATAGATATAAGTGAAGAAGGAGAGTTTAATTATTTCTACAAAAGATATGCCCACTCTCTAACAAATATAAGTGAAGCAAAAGAGAATTCTACAAATGGCAGTTTTCTATGTGAAGAGAAACAGACAATCCAAACTTCAAATGATATAAGCGAAGCACATGAAGCATTCTATAAAGACATACTCAAAAGATTTAAGTGAAGTGCAAAGAGCATTCTATAAATCAACCAAGGACTATCTCGTACCAGCATAGTGCATAAAAGAAAAATGAAAACTAATTGAAAAAGACGCTCCAAGATTGCACATATCGCGTGAACGAAACGAATCCGAAAACATACCAGTATTTGTTGAAGAAAGATGGGGTGCCTTCCGGGGCATCCCCAAGTTTAGATGCTTGAGTCTCGTTGAATATTTACTTGGGGTGCCTTGGTCATCCCCAAGCTTGAGCTCTTTCCTCTCCTTCTTCTCCTCACATTGAGACATCCTCGATCTTCGAACACTTCATCCACACAAAACTCAATAGAAATCTCGGTAAGATCCATTAGTATAATAAAGCAAATCACTAATCTAAGACTGCTGAAAACCAATTCATATTTTGTTTTTTGCATTGTAGCTACTTTAATATAACTTTTCCATGGCTTAATCCACTGATATAAATCGATGGTTTCATCAAAACAAGCAAACTATGCATTAAAAAACAGAATTTGTCTTAAACAGGACAGTCTGTAGTAATCTGAACATTCACCATACTTATGGTACTCCATAAATTCTACCAAAATTAGGAAAAATAAAAACATTGTATAGAAAGACATTTCAAAAAGTTTCAGAACCGTTTGACGTTCCAGTAAAAAATGTAAAATCGCGCACTACAGTCAAAGTTTCTGTCCTGCACCGCACAAACCAACAAGTAATATAAAACATCCTAAAGGCAAACCTTGGCACATTGTTTTTATTTTTAAACCTTATAAAAGCACACAACAGAAATAAATGACTCTATAAAACTTCTGGGTTGTCTCCCTGGTAGCGCTTTCTTTAAAGCCATTAAGGTAGGCATATAGTGCTCAAGTAATGGATCCAGCCGGATCCCAAGGTATATCAAAGCCAATTTTAATTAACAATGATTTGTGATTTAGTAGTGAGCACAAGGTAAGATATATCATGCAACAACGAACTATAACTCTATTCCTATGCATAGGCATGTCATAAAAGAACAATTGATGCACACATAGTAAAGGCCAATGCATGGTATAAACAGTTTCTTGCAATTCTTTCGTGTTGGAAACATAAAGAGGCGGAGATGTAGTTCCTCTCTCATAATAATTGCAAGTATGAGCAGCAAGCACATGCATATTATATCTATCAAAATCATCATGTGTAATAGTAAAATGCAACCAATCAATATAATCCTTAATAAGGATAAACTTCTCTGATATAGTGTAGTTGCGAGAATTCAAAAAGATAATAGGACTATCATGCGTGGGTGCAATAGCAACAATTTCATGTTTAACATAAGGAACTATAACAAGTTCATCTCCATAAGCATAATTCATATTGGCATCTTGTCCACAAGCATAGCAAGCATCATCAAAAAGGGATATTTCAAGAGAATCAACGAGATCATAACAGTCATCATAGCCTTCATCCTTTGGTAAGCGCGAAGGGAAATTAAACAATGTATGAGTTGAAGAGTTACTCTCATTAGAAGGTGGGCACGGGTGATCAATTCGCTCTTCCTCCTTTTGTTCTTCGCTCTACTCCTCATCTTTTCATCCAATGAGCTCACAATTTCATTAATTTCTTCGTCCATAGACTCCTGCAAAATGGTTGTCTCTTCTTGGACAGCTGAGACTCTATCAATAAAATCATCAATATCGGAATTGAATTCATAATTCTCATAGCAATATTTAAGTATAGCAAAATTTCCAGGTCTATAAACAGCATCATAATGATTTTCACACTCTTTAAACAAAGATTCAATTTCATAAGCACCCATAAAAGCAACAAATTCTTCTATTTGTTCCACATCATAGTAATCATATATACCATTAGCATAAGATGCCAAGGTTTTGTCATCGTTAAATTTCCATGAAAAGGGATGGTTTGGAGCCTTCATCCTAGAGCAACAAGTATAGTCATATCTCAAGCATAGTTCCCGAGCATACCAATGGAACATATGAATTTTATCCCATAATAGTTTCCCTTTTTGAGTCAAGCGATAATCCCTAAAGTATTCACGTTGATCCAACATGTCTCCCATTACATAATTGAATGGGGTTTTCTCAGGATTATCAAAGTAGTACAAAATATTTTTCACATAACCAACATCGAGGGTATTAGGAGGTTCCCCATCTCCATGAGTAGCAGGTACACCTAATTTTCTTGGTATTTCGTGTTCCATATCCAAAACTAAAGATAAAGAACAACTTAGAATAGCAAATAAAAATTACTTAGTGATAAGGCAAACAAGCACACATGAGAATATTCACCCCACGCTATGGCTCCCCGGCAACGGCGCCAGAAAAAGGTCTTGATAACCCACAAGTATAGGGGATCAATTGGCCTCTTTCGATAAGTAAGAGTGTCGAACCCAACAAGGAGCTAAAGGTAGAACAAATATTCCCTCTAGTTCTACCGACCACCGATACAACTCTACGCACACTTAACGTTCGCTTTACCTAAAACAAGTATGAAGCTAGAAGTACTTTGTAGGTGTAACGAGATAGGTTTGCAAGAATATAAAGAGCACGTAAATAAAAACTAGGGGCTGTTTTAGGTAAAGAAGCAATAAAGTTAGTATAGAGAGTGTAGAAAAGTGGTGGTAGGAGTTGTGAAATTATCCCTAAGCAATTGACTACTTTACTGGACCGATAGCAAGTTTTATGTGGGAGAGGCCACTGCTAGCATGTCATCCTAACTTGGAATTCTATGCACTTATGATTGGAACTATTAGCAAGCATCCGCAACTACTAACGTTCATTAAGGTAAAACCCAACCATAGCATTGAGATATATTGGTCCCCCTTCAATCCCGTATGCATCAATTTCTATGCTAGGTTGAAGCTTCTGTCACTCTTGCCATCCAATACATAGTCCTATCAACATACAACTAGCCCTATGGTGTGATCCACGCGCGCGCTCATATGATGGGCACCAAAGGACAGCAACATAACCACAAGGAAAATAAATAAATCATATTAATTCACCAATCACCGATAGGACAACTAAAATCTACTCAGACATCATAGGATGGCAACACATCATTGGATAATAATATGAAGCATAAAGCACCATGTTCAAGTAGAGGGTACAGCGGGTTGCGGGAGAGTGGACTGTTGTAGATAGATGGGTAAGGTGATGGAGATGTTGGTGAAGATGGCGGAGGTGCTGGTGTAGATTGCGGTGATGATGATGGCCCCGGGAGGCGTTCCGGCGCCACCGGAAGCGAGGGGGAGAGAGCCCCCCTTCTTCTTCTTCTTCTTCCTTGACCTTCTCCATAGGTGGGAGAAGGGTTTCCCCACTGGTCCATGGTCTCCATGGCGTGGGAGGGGCGAGAGCCCCTCCTAGATTGGATCTGTCTCTCTATCTCTCTCTGTTTCTGCGTTCTGGGATTCTGCCCTTTCACCGTTTCTTATATATCCGGAGATCTGTAACTCCGATTGGATTGAAACCTTCATCCAAATTTTTCTCCAAAAATTAGCTTTCTTGCGGCCAAAGAAGAGCAGCAACCGCCTTATGGGGGGCCCACGATGGTCAGGGGTGCCCCCTGCCTCGTGGCCCCCTCGGGCACCTTCTCGCATTGATTCTTCTTCCCATATTTCAAAGATATTCCAAAAAAATTCTCCGTCCGTTTTTATCCTGTTTGGACTCAGTTTGATATGGATATTCTATGAAACAAAAAATATGCAACAACATGAACTGGCACCGGGCACTGGATTAATATGTTAGTCCCAAAAATAGTATAAAAAGTTACCAAAAGTATATGAAAGTTGTATAATATTGGCATGCAACAATAAAAAATTATAGATATGACGGAGACGTATCAGCCCCCCTTCTTCTTCTTCTTCTTCCTTGACCTTCTCCCTAGATGGGAGAAGGGTTTCCCCTCTGGTTCGTGGCCTCCATGGAGGTGGAGGGGCGAGAGCCCCTCTGAGATTGGACCTGTCTCTCTGCCACTCTCTATTTCTGCGTTCCAGACTCTGCCCTTTCACCGTTTGTTATATTTCCGGAGATCCGTAACTCCGATTGGGATGAAATTTTAACATGATTTCTATCCGGATATAGGCTTTCTTGCGGGGAAATAAGGGCACCAACCACCTTACGGGGTGGCCACGAGGGCCTAGGGCACGCCTGACCCCCTGGGTGCACCCCCCTGCCTAGTGGCCCCCTCGGGCATTGTCTCGCGTTGATTCTTCTTCCAAAATATCACATATATTAAAAAAATCTCCGTCAGTTTTTATCCCATTTGGAGTCCGTTTGATATGGATTTTCTGCGAAACAAAAAACATGCAACAAACAGGAACTGGCACTGGGCACTGGATCAATATGTTAGTCCCAAAAATAGTATAAAAAGTTGCCAAAAGTATATGAAAGTTGTAGAATATTGGCATGGAACAATCAAAAATTACAGATACGACGGAGACGTATCAAATACCTACAAGCAAATATTCCTCTCTCATAATAATTTTCAGTAGCATTAAGAATTAATTCAACAATAGAGCTATCATATAAATCATTCTTTTCATGATGCATAAGCATAGAAATTTTGTTACACTCCACATAAGCAAATTTATTCTCATCAATAGTAGTGGGAGCAAACTGAACAAAATAACTATCATGGGAGTGAAATTTAAAATCATGATGACAAGTTCCATGGTTATCATTATTCTTTATAGCATACTTGTCATCACCATAATCATCATAGATAGCAAGTTTGTTATCATAGTCAATTGCAGCCTCATCCAAAATGGTGGATTCATCACTAAATGAAGTCATGACCTCTCCAAATCCACTTTCATCATTATAATCATCATAAACACGAGGCTTGCAATCATTATAACAAATTTGCATATAAAATCTTGGGGGACTAAAAATATCATCTTCATCAAACATAGCATCCCCAAGCTTATGGCTTTGCATATCATTAGCATCATGGATATTCAAGTTGTTCACACCAACAACATCGCAATCATGCTCATCATTCAAATATGCTTTGTCAAACATTTTATAGAATTCTTCTTCTATAAATTGAGCACAATTTTCCTTTCCATCATTTTCACGAAATACATTATAAAGATGAATAATATGATGCAACCTCAATTCCATTTTTTTGTAGTTTTCTTTTACAAACCAAACTAGTAATGAACCAAGAAACTAAAAGATTCAATTGCAAGATCTAAAGATATACCTTCATGCACTCACCTCCCCTTCAACAGTGCCAGAAAAGAGATTCGCTGGTGGGATGTGAGTGCCGCTTACCAAACCTCCCCGGCAACGGCGCTTGATGTCTACTATGCAACTTTATTCTTGTAGACTCGTGTTGGGCCTCCAAGCACAATGTTTTGTATGACAGTAGCAATTTTCCCTCAAGTGGATGACCTAAGGTTTATCAATCCATGGAAGACGTAGGATGAAGATGGTCTCTCTCAAACAACCCTGCAACAAAATACAAGAAATCTCTTATGTCCCCAACACACCTAATACAATGGCAAATTGTATAGGTGCACTAGTTCGGCGAAGAGATGGTGATAAAAGTGTAAGATGGATGGTAGAAATATATTTTTATAATCTGAATGAATAAAAAACAGCAAGGTAGAAAATAGTAAATGGGCACAAAAACGGTATTGAAATGCTTGAAAATGAGGCCTAGGGTCCGTACTTTCACTAGTGCAATCTCTCAACAATGCTAACATAATCGGATCATATAACTATCCCTCAACGTGCAACGAAGAATCACTGGAAAGTTCCTATCTAGCGGAGAACATACGAAGAAATCATTTGTAGGGTACGAAACCACCTCGAAGTTATTCTTTCCGATTGATCTATCCAAGAGTTCGTACAAAAATAACACCAAATAATTTCAGATTCATAATACTCAATCCAACACAAATAACTTCAAAGGGTGTCCCAATATTTCTATCGGAGAAACAAAGACAAGAACGTGCATCAACCCCTATGCATAGATTACCCCAATGTCACCTCGGGAATCCGCGAGTTGAGTGCCAAAACATATATCAAGTGGATCAATATGATACCCCATTGTCACCATGAGTATTAATATGCAAAACATATATCAAGTGCTCTCAAATCCATAAAAGTATTCAATCCGATAACAACGAAATCTCAAAGGGAAAACTCAATTCAACACAACAAGATAGAGAGGGGAAAACACCATATGATCCGACTATATCAACAAAGCCCGCAATGCATCAAGATCGTGACATCTCAAGAACACGAGAGAAAGAGAGAGATTAAACACATAGCTACTGGTACAAACCCTCAGCCCCATGGGTGGACTACTCCCTCCTCAGCATGGTGGCCGCCAGGATGATGAAGCTGGCCACCGGTGATGATTCCCCCCTCCGACAGGGTGCCGGAACGGGGTCTAGATTGGTTTCTCGTGGCTACAAAGCCTTGCGGCGGTGGAACTTCTGATCTAGGGTTACCCCGAAGGGTTTTGGAATATTTGGCAATTTATAGGGTGAAGAGGGGTGCAGGAGGCCATGACGTGGGCACAACCCACCTGGGCGCGCCTGGGCCCCCAGGCACGCCCTGGTGGGTTGTGCCCCCCTCAGGGCACCCCCAGGTGCTGCACTAGCACAATGGATGTCTCCTGGTCCACAAAAATCCACAAAATGTTTCGCGGTGTTTGGGCTCTATTTGATGTTGATTTCCTACGATTTAAAAAACAAGCAAAAACATCAACTGGTTAGTCCCATAAAATGATGCAAAGTTGCTATAAAATGATTCTAAAACATCCAAGAATGATAATATAATGGCATGATTAATTCATAAATTATAGATACGTTGGAGACGTATCAATAGTGAGCGTTGTTGGGGGGTTGGATGAACAGGACCCCGTGGTAGTAGAGGTCGTTGCCGCTGGATGAATAGGACCCCGATCGAGCCTGTTGGGGTGGATGAATAGCACCCCGTGGAGGGCTGGATGAACAACAGCCGGTGGAGGGCTAGTTAAACAGTAGCCGGTGGAGGGCTGGATGAACAGTAGCCCATGAGGGGTGGTTTAACAGGACCCCGTGGATAGCGCTGGTTGAACAGTAGCCAATGGAGAAGCGGTGGAGGCTGGATCAACAGGAGCCCGTGGATGAACAGTAGTTGGTGGAGGCAGGAGGGAGACGCCGTGGATGAACAGTCGCTCTGACCAAAACTTTGTGCTTAGACTCTGCTAGTGCTTCGGTGTCACCGAGTTTGTCAAATCGGTAGCTTCAAAATGATTTCTGTAGAAAACTAAAATTAAGTTTTTGTCTCAATATTTTTGCAAAATAAGCTACACTTTCTGATGCTCATCCACTCTATCTATATCCAAATGTTCACTGGGTCAGTTTCAGCATGTCAGAGGGCAGTGATAGTCAGAACAAGTCTGAAGACCAGGTAAACCTCAGTGAGGGCACTGGTACCTTTAGAAGCTATGTTGAAGGGAGCAGAAGCACTCCTAGCAACTTGCCTAAGGCAGCAACCAGGACAAGTAAGAAGAGAACATCGGAATCTAAGGATGAGGACTTTGTTATTGTGGAAGAGGCTGCTGGAGGAAACCATGGAATTCATTATTGAACCAAGAGAGGAAGAGGCTACTGGAGGAAAAAGGAGGAAGGATAGGGTCAGAAAGACTATTGCCAAAGTCATTGACAAACCTTCTATGATGAGAGATTCTGATGAAGAAGGTGAGGAGGAAGAGTCTATTGCACCTCCTGCAAAAACTCAGAAGCTTATGGGGGAAGCCATAAGGACTGGGGCTCTCCATCTAAGCCCAAGTCTGCCCCCGGGCCTTCAGCTCAAGCTCAAGCTCAAGCTCCCAAACCATCTGCACCAAAGAGATCAACAAGAAACATCCCTGCTGCTGAAAAGAGCAGGGCCCCAGTGCCTGAAGCTCAAGAAGAAGAAGAGTCACAAGTGCTCAGAAAGTTGAAGCCCAAGATTCCAGATCATAGTGATGATCATCCTATGGCAGAAAATATGAAGCTAGGAAAGGATGCAGGTCTGAGACTTTGGAGAAAGACTGATCCCTAAGCCACCAAGAGGAGAACTGTTGTGTACTATCGCTTTCACACAGAGGAACAACAAGATTTCTATGAGACAGTCTTGTTGGACAAGAAGCCCATAGTTTGTGATATGAAATGGGTTGACTGGAAATACATTGATGACAATGAGGACTATTTCCCAAGTGTGCATGAGAGCTTCAGAATGAATGAAGTTGACAAGTTTGTTGGTCATAAGTTGACTAAGTGGAACGATGAGATGATCATGCAATTCTATTCCACTACTCACTTCTACCCTGATGGAAGGATTGTGTGGATGACTGAAGGAACAAGGTATTAATCAACTATCTCAGAATGGGCCAAGCTGATCAATGCCCCAAAGGAAGAGGGGAATGGCATTGATGTGTATGCCAAGCCTAGGAAGGATCACAACTCCATGGCTAGCGTGTACCAGACTATTCCTGATGAAGCCTTGGAGACTCACAAGCTTGGATCTATATACTATCTGCTGTCTGGTTTGACTACCATCAACACTATATTGAGGCACACTCTTTTGCCCAAGTCAGGATATCATCGAATGATCCATGGTCACTCCATCAACTTGCTCCACTTGTTTGATGTACCTCACAAGTTCAAGGTAATGAGATTGAATGTTCAGACTGTGAAGAGAACAGCTGCTGGTCAGAAGAGATCATGTGGATATGCCCCTCACATTCAAATGTTGATCAATTCCAAGATGGGAACCAGGACATATCTTCTTGATAAAGAGAATCGTCCCCTGAGGCCAGATTTTGAGGACAACAAGGTTGTCATGGTTGCATCCTGTAACGCCCTCGATGCGGCTATATCTCCCACGTGTCGAAGCACGACTTAGAGGCATAACCGCATTGAAAGCAATGTCACAAGTGAGGTAATCTTCACACAACCCATGTAATACATAAGGGAAAGAGATACATAGTTGACTTACAATCGCCACTTCACCCAATACATGAATAAAGCATTACATCAACCAGATACAATCAAGGTCCGACTACGGAACCAAAATAAAAGAAGACTACCCCAAAAGCTACACAGATCCCCGATCGACCCCAACTGGGCTCCACTACTGATCAACTAGCACGAAACGACACAAAGGACAAGATCTTCACCGATCTCCTCCTTGAGCTTGGTTGCGTCACCTGCTCGGTAACATCGGCACCTGCAAACTGGTTTTGGAAGTATCTGTGAGTCACGGGGACTCAGCAATCTCGCACCCTCGCGATCAAGACTATTTAAGCATATAGGAAGGGTAAAAGGTATGAGGTGGAGCTGCAGCAAGCGACTAGCATATATGGTGGCTAACTTATTCGCAAAAGAGAGCGAGAAGAGAAGGCGAAAGCACGATCGAACAACTATGATCAAGAAGTGATCCTAGAACAACCTACATCAAGCATAACTCCAACACCGTGTTCACTTCCCGGACTCTGCCGAGAAGAGACCATTAAGGTAACACACGCGGTTGATGTATTTTAATTAAGGTCAACTTCAGGTTTTCTACAACCGGACGTTAACAAATTCCCATCTGCCCATAACCGCAGGCACGGCTTTCGAAAGTTCAAAACCCTACAGGGGTGTCCCAACTTAGCCCATCACAAGCTCTCGCGGTCAACGAAGGATATTCCTTCTAGCGGGAAGACCCGATCAGGCTCGGAATCCCGATTACAAGACATCCTCGACAATGGTAAAACAAGTCCAGCAAGACCACCCGTTGTGCCGACAAATCCCGATAGGAGCTGCACATATCTCGTTCTCAGGGCACACCGGATAAGCTAAGTGTAAGGGAGCCAACGTAACCCAAGTTGCCAAGGGACAGCCCCACACGGTGCTCTGGGTTAGACCAACACTTAGACAAGCACTGGCCCGGGGGTTTAAAAATAAAGATGACCCTCGGGACGCGCGACTCCCAAGGGAAAAAGGCTAGGTGGTGAATGGTAAAACCAAGGTTGGGCCTTGCTGGAGAAGTTTTATTCAAAGCAAACTGTCAAGGGGTTCCCATTATAACCCAACCGCGTAAGGAACGCAAAATCCGGGAACATAACACCGATATGATGGAAACTAGGGCGGCAAGAGTGGAACAAAACACCAGGCATAAGGCCGAGCCTTCCACCCTTTACCAAGTATATATATGCATTAATTAAATAAGAGATATTGTGATATCCCAACAAAAAATCCATGTTCCAAACATGGAACAAGCTCCAACCTTCACCTGCAACTAACAACGCTATAAGAGGGGCTGAGCAAAGCGGTAACATAGCCAAACAACGGTATGCTAGGACAAGGTGGGTTAGAGGCTTGGTTCAACAATATGGGAGGCATGATAAGCAAGTGTAGGTATCGCAGCATAGGCATAGCAAAAGAGCGAGCAACTAGCAAGCAAAGATAGAAGTGATTTCGAGGGTACGGTCATCTTGCCTGAAATTCCGCAAGGAAGAAGAACGAGTCCATGAAGAAGACAAACGGACGTAGACGAACGGGTCCTCACAAACGCGACGTTACCGAAACCAACCCGAAGAAGCAAACACTAGAAAGAAGCACACAACATAGTAAACAACCACCATATAATCATTGCATGATGCACAACCAAGTATGATACATGTCCAGTTTAATGATACATGGCATGGCAAAGTGCACAAACAACTCTACAAGTTAAATGGAGCTCAATATGCAACGAGTTGCATATTGACGGAACACCACATCAATTATTTAGTTCACTCTTGGTTAGGTACTCAACAATATTAAATGTTGGTTAACATGTCAAGAGGTGAAGCATAACAAAACTATACCATCTAACAATTTAAATGAGGCCGGATATAACCAACAACAAATCCGGTAAATCCCCATATGCATTAACAATTTAATGCAACAACAATTTTAAACATTAAAGTTGTTAACATGATGCGGATGACATGTTCAAGTTCATGAAATATTTATGAAAATGTTGACATGATAAGATATGAGGCATTTGTCATCGTGACGGAAACGAAAGGGGTGCCACGACAACGAATCCGAAAGTGATGCCATGGCAACATATCGGTTTTCGGTAACTCGATTGAGATACCGATGCAAATGGGAAGTGTGCGGGAGCGTGTAGTGCAAGATGGTGGGGTGATCCCGGTAACCGGGTTCCCCACGAATTAGCGGCAGAAGAGGAGGACCGAGCAAGTGACAACTCGGGCACGGTGCAAACATAGGGTGCAACTCATACAACACATGCAAACATTGTCGGACGGTCGTCTTGGGGTTATACCTTCGAAGCATATCAGTTCGGTGCAAGTAGAGGAAGTAGACGTCCTCGCCACGTTCATAGTGGTAGTAGTTGTACTCATGCCGTGGTGGAAGTAGTGGTTCGCGTCGATGGTAGTGGTACATAGCAATCGTGGACGAACTTGAGGGTCATCGGTACACGTTCACGGTTCTTAGTCTCACAAGTTTCCGTAGATGTTCAGGGGCACAGCGAGAAACTTGACGTCCACGGAGTCTTCGAGGGACGACGGTAGTGGTACTTGGCAAAATGCACGTCGGCGGCAGTTGTTCTCGTATTGTCGTGGTACTTGGCGATTTTGGAGACGGCGAAAGGCGAACTTGTCGGTCCTCGTTGACCTAGTACTTGGCGTTGTTTCCGGTTCGGTGATCGTTTTAGGCGTAGGGCGTCGTGGAGGAACTTGACGTTCTTAGCGATTCTGAAGACGAAGATAGTGGTACTTAGCGCTCCGGTTCTTCCGGGGTAGTCGAACTGGACGAATCCGAAGGGGTACTCAACGAAACCGCGCAGTTGTACACCTCTTGAAGTAGTGGTACTCCGATGTCGATGATTGTTGAACTTGGAGGGCCATCGGTAGTCTCCTGACTTGGGTCTCCGTGTGCATGTCTTGATAGGTCCGGGGGTTCTCGGTGGTGGCCATAGTCTTCCTGATGGCGCCGTGGTGGTCTAGCAGCCGCAACAACAAGGGCGTCAAGGCCCATGGGCGCAGAGGAGATGGAGGGGAGGCCGGTTCAGCGGTGAGGAGGATGCAGGGGAGGCCCGGGCAACGCATGGGGTTGCTCTTGCTGCTCCGGCAAGCAGGCAGCGGTTCGTGGCGCTCGGGATCCCGCGTCCAGATCGAGCGGGGCGAGGGAGCTACGGGACGGCATGGAGGTCGAGGAAGATGAGCTCCAGGCGGCGCTGGAGCATGGTGGCGGACGGCGAGCTTGCTCCGGCAAGGAAGGGGAGGCGACCGGCGATGCAGGAGGCCGATGCCGAAGGAGACCCTGGGCGGCGCAGTGGACGTGGAGAAGAGGGAGGTATAGCGCGGGGCAGGGGAGATGGGATCGGGCCCCTGGTGCGATGCGTGCGTGAGAGTGGCGGCGAGGGAGAAAAATGAGCAGAGGGAGATGGGGCGCTGGGGTGTAGCGCGAGGGAGAGAAGTGGATCGGGGGAAAGGGATGAAGGGAGAGGCGGCAGTGGATGAGGACGAGAGGGAGTTGAGGATCGAGTCGTAGGGTAGGGTTAGCTGCAAGTGGGCTGGTGAGGGAGTCCTGGATTAGGGTGTGTTCGGGTAGCCGGACTATACCTTCAGCCGGACTCCAGGACTATGAAGATACAAGATTGAAGACTTCGTCCCGTGTCCGGATGGGACTTTCCTTGGCGTGGAAGGCAAGCTTGGCAATGCGGATATTCAAGATCTCCTACCATTGTAACCGACTCTATGTAACCCTAACCCTATCCAGTGTCTATATAAACAGGAGGGTTGTAGTCCGTAGGCAATCAACTCCATATACAACAATCATACCATAGGCTAGCTTCTAGGGTTTAGCCTCCTTGATCTCGTGGTAGATCTACTCTTGTACTACCCATATCATCAATATTAATCAAGTAGGATGTAGGGTTTTACCTCCATCAAGAGGGCCCGAACCTGGGTAAAACATTGTGTTCCCTGCCTCCTGTTACCATCCGTCCTAGACGCACACTTCGGGACCCACTACCGAGATCCGCCGGTTTTGACACCGACACTGGTGCTTTCATTGAGAGTTCCTCTGTGTCGTCGCCTTTAGGCCCGATGGCTCCTTTGATCATCAATAACGATGCGGTCCAGGGTGAGACTTTGCTCCCCGGACAGATCTTCGTCTTCGGCGGCTTCGCTCTGCGGGCCAATTCGCTCGGCCACCTGGAGCAGATCGAAAGCTACACCCCTGGCCATCAAGTCGGGTTTGGAAGCTTAAACTACATGGCTGACATCCGCGGAGACTTGATCTTCGACGGACTCGAGCCACGGCCAAGCGCGCCGCACTATCTCGAGAGGCATGATCTAGCTCTGCCCCCGGACAGTGTCCTGGAGGCCGCACACGCATCGGTTCCGGCCCATAACTCGGAGCCTATTGCGCCAATCGAGGATGAGCGGTTGGACGTCACCTCGGGGGCTGCGATCCCAAAAGTGATCGAGCCGAACGCTAGCCCCGCACTCTACACGACCCGTGACTCTGAGGATCCGGACTCCTCCCCGGACTCCGAACCCCCCGCGCCCCTGCCAATCGAATCCGATTGGGTGCCGATAATGGAGTTCACCGCCGCAGACATCTTTCAGCGTTCGCCTTTTGGTGACATCCTGAATTCTCTTAAGTCTCTCTCTTTATCAGGAGAGCCCTGGCCGGACTACGGTCAGCGAGGGTGGGATACGGGCGATGAGGAAATTCAAAGCCCACCCACCACCCACTTTGTAGCCACTATCGACGATCTAACCGACATGCTTGACTTCAGCTCCGAAGACATCGACGGCATGGACGACGATGTAGGAGACGAACAGGAACCAGCACCTGTAGGGCGCTGGAAGGCCACCTCGTCATATGACATATATATGGTGGATACTCCAAAAGATGGAGATGGCGATGGAACATTGGGGGATGACGCCCCCAAGAAACAGCCAAAGCGCCGGCGTCAGCGGCGCCGCTCTAAATCCCGCCAAAGCAAAAACGGTGATTCCGGCACGGGAGATAATACTACCCCGGATAGCGCCGAAGAACACCCACCTCAGCAAGATTCGGCATAGGAAGATGGAGAAGCCAGCCCTCATGAGAAAGCGGCAGACCGAGAGGTCGAGGATGATAACTATACGCCTCCCTCCGAAAACGAGGCAAGCCTCGACGATGACGAATTCGTCATACCATCAGACCCTGTCGAACAAGAGCGTTTCAAACGCAGGCTTTTAGCCACGGCAAGCAGCCTCAAGAAAAAGCAGCAACAGCTTAGAGCTGCCCAAGATTTGCTAGCTGACAGATGGACTAAAGTCCTTGCGGCTGAAGAGTATGAACTCGAACGCCCTTCCAAGGGTTACCCGAAGCGCAGGCCGCTACCCCGATCAGAGGAGGAAGCACCTACATCACCAGCGCATGACATGGCAGACCGGCCACCTCGCGGCCGCGACAGAGAGGCCTCTCGGCCCTCCATTCAAGCCATGCCCCGACGCCGCTCAACTAAGGCACGAGAAAATGCGCCCGACCTGCGAGACATACTGGAGGATAAGGCAAGACAAACAAGATCGATCTACGGATTGCGCAGGTGCCCTACAGCATGTGACAATGATCTTCACTCCGGATACAACAAATCCGGCCGGGCCGAACACAAGAGACATAGCTCTTCCGAGCTGCGTCGTGATATAGCCCAGTACAGAGGCGCCGCACACCCGCTATGCTTCACGAATGAAGTAATGGATCATAAAATCCCAGAGGGTTTCAAACCCGTAAACATCGAATCATACGATGGCACAACAGATCCGGCGGTATGGATCGAGGATTATCTCCTTCACATACACATGGCACGCGGTGATGATCTACACGCCATCAAATACCTCCCGCTCAAACTTAAAGGACCGGCCCGACATTGGCTTAACAGCTTGCCAGCAGACTCAATCGGTTCTTGGGAGGACCTGGAAGCCGCATTCCTCGACAACTTCCAGGGCACTTACGTGTGACCGCCGGATGCCGACGACTTAAGCCAGAATAATTCGGCAGCCAGAGGAATCGGCCAGACAATTCTGGACACGGTTCCTAACAAAGAAAAACCAGATAGTCGACTGTCCGGACGCAGAGGCCCTAGCAGCCTTCAAGCATAACATCCGCGACGAGTGGCTTGCCCGGCACCTGGGACAGGAAAAGCCGAAATCCATGGCAGCCCTCACGACACTTATGACCCGCTTTTGCACGGGAGAAGACAGCTGGCTAGCTCGCAGTAACAACTTATCAAAGAACCCTGGTAATTCGGATACCAAGGACAAAAGTGGCAGGACACGTCAGAATAAGCAAAAATGTCGCGTTAACAGCGACAGCAATGAAGACATGGCAGTCAATGCCGGATTCAAAGGCTATAAATCCGGTCAGCAAAAAAAGCCATTCAAAAAGAATACTCAGGGCCCGTCCAGTTTGGACCGAATACTTGATTGCTTGTGCTAGATATATGGCACCCCCGAAAGGCCAGCCAATCACACTAACAGGGATTGTTGGGTGTTCAAGCAGGCAGGCAAGTTAAGGGCCGAAAATAGAGACAAGGGGCTGCACAGCGACGACGAGGAGCCCAAGCCGCCGAACAACAATGGACAGAAGGGCTTTCCCCCACAAGTGCGGATGGTGAACATGATATACGCAACCCACATTCCCAAGCGGGAGCGGAAGCGTGCGCTACGGGATGTATACGCGATGGCGCCAGTCGCCCCAAAGTTCAACCCATGGTCCTCCTGCCCGATCACTTTTGATCGAAGGGACCATCCCGCTAGCATCCGTCATGGCGGCTTCGCCGCATTGGTTCTCGACCCAATCATCGACGGATTTCATCTCACAAGAGTCCTCATGGACGGCGGCAGTAGCCTGAACCTGCTTTATCAGGATACAGTGCAGAAAATGGGCATAGATCCCTCAAGGATTAAGCCCACAAGAACGACCTTTAAAGGCGTTATACCAGGTATAGAAGCCAACTGCACAGGCTCGGTAACACTTGACGTGGTCTTCGGATCCCCGGACAATTTCCGGAGCGAAGAGTTAATCTTCGATATAGTCCCGTTTCACAGTGGCTATCACGCCCTGCTCGGATGAACCGCATTCGCAAAGTTCAATGCGGTGCCGCACTACGCATATCTCAAGCTCAAGATGCCAGGCCCTCGAGGAGTAATTACGGTCAACGGAAACACCGAACGCTCCCTCCGTACGGAGGAGCATACGGCGGCTCTCGCAGCGGAGGTACAAAGTAGCCTTCTCAGGCAATTCTCCAGTCCGACCATTAAAAAGCCAGACACTGCCAAGCACGCCCGGAGTAACGCACAGCAGGACCGCCTGGCACACTCTGAGCAAGCGTAGCAATGCGGCCCCAACCCCAGCTTTTGCGACATAGCGAAACCAGTACCTCGCGTACATAACTACGCCCTTGAAATACCATGGGCACAGGGGAAGGGGCACAATAACGGCACGCCCAAAATACGGCTTAAAACGTACTAGGGGCTGCCGGATTCTTTTTTTAATTTTTTCTTACTTTCAGGACTCCATACTTCGGACGACCTGTTCGACAATTCGACTGCCGCACAAACGATGCAAGATCCAGGGAGGTAGACAAGCCATGCCGCATTATGGAACTCCCAGGTGGTCTCCATTACGAGCGGTATACCTGTTTTAAATACAATTCCGCGGCCTGCCCCTGGTCAGGACATACTGAATAGTCCAATATGTTTTGCTTACCGCACTATTTGTATCGTTCGGCTTTGATAAATAGCCTCTCTATAAACAATGCTTAGCTTTTTGTCTATTTTTTGCATTATCCTCTTTTCGCAAATATGTTTATTAAATGACATGATTGCACCTGTACACCATGGTACGGCAAACACGCCAGGGGCTTCAGTACCCCTCATAATGGTGTGAGAAGTCCGTACACTTTCACAAGTGCGGCACCCCGAACTTATAGCACTATATGCATCGGCTCCGAATCATGATTTGGGTCAATAGTTGGGTTTGCCCGGCTCCTATGTTTTGGTGCCTTACGTTCCGCTCTATCGGCTAAGGTAGCACTAGGAGAACCACTGCGATTGTGCCCCAGTTCAGCTGGGTTAAGCACCTCAGTGGAGAAAGCTAAAACTGACTGTCATGATGAGGCGAGAGACCGGTCGCTCTTCGAGAGGTTTTTCGAGTCCCTAAAGACTTATGCCGCTTCGAGCGAGGAGCTGGCTTTGTCCGGCCAAGGCGTGGATAGCGCCCCGAACTCGGTCTTCCGAACTAGAGGCTTCGCCGAAATTTAAAATTATAGAGTTCTATGGCTAAGTGAGAGTGTTCAAGCATTATAGTCCGATTGCCTGGTTCGTTGTGTTGAGCGCCTCCCTCGAAGGACCCAACTATGGGAAAAAGAGCGCTCAGGTTTATCCCGAACACCCCAGCACTAGTGGCATGGCGGCAGAAGCCGACGACTGGCCATCTCTCAATTTTTTGATAAACGGCTGCACAGAAAGTAATATTTTAAATTCAATAAGCATTGCTTAGCGCATATGAACAAGTTTTCAGCGCACAGGATAAACACGAGCGAGTTCATTCAAAAATCACATCCTTGGTGCATTCATCCGCCACAAGGTGGGCACCTGCAAGGACATCCTTGTAGTAGTTCTCGGGCTTGCGGTGCTCCTTCCCTGGCGGCGGCCCGTCCTTCACAAGCTTCTCACCGTCCAGCTTACCCCAGTGCACCTTTGCACGGGCAAGGGCCCGACGGGCACCTTCGATGCAGACGGAGCACTTGATGACCTCGAGCCTCAGACAGGCCTCCACCAGCCGCCGCACCAGCCCGAAATAGCTCCCAGGCAGGGCCTCTCTGGGCCACAGCCGAACTATGAAGCCCTTCATGGCCTGTTCGGCCGCCTTGTGGAGCTCGACCAGCTGTTTCAGCTGGTCGCTCAAAGGCACAGGGTGTCCGGCCTCAGAATACTGAGACCAGAACACCTTCTCTGTCGAGCTGCCCTCTTCAGCTTGGTAAAATGTGGCGGTATCGGATACGCTGCAGCGAAGATCTGCGAATGCCCCTGGAGAGCTCCGGATTCGGGTAAGTAACAAGTAGTTTACTTTTATATTTCTGCTTTGCATGAAGAATGCCTTACCCGCTGCTATCTTCCTCATCTCCTCCAACTCTTGGAGGGCCTTTTGGGCTTCGGCCTTGGCAGACTTGGCAGTCTCAAGGGCCGTCGCGAGTTCGGATGCTTGCGCCTTTGACTCAAGCTCCAAACTCTCATGTTTTTTTCATGAGAGCCTGAAGCTCTTGCTGCACCTCGCCGACCTGAGCCCCAAGTCTATCTCGCTCAGTGTGCTCCACGGCCGTTTTCTTTTTGGCCTCAGACAACGCCTTCTTAAGGGTCGCCACCTCAGTCGTGGCCCCTACAATAAGCAGTACAATCCTGTTATTTTTTTGCAATCATGCCTTTTTATAGGCACTTTTTCTGTAAGGTATTTTTTACCTTCTTTCTCCTTGAGCTGCCGCTTGGCAAGGCCGAGCTCTTGCTCGGTCCGCTCGAGGTCCTGCTTCAGGACACCCACCTCCGCAGTCAGTGCGGCGGTGGATAGCAATGAAGCCTGCATACGCATATTGACTCTTTTTGTTAGACTCCTGCGAAATTTAATAGATCCTCTATTCGGCTTTTCTTTCCGAACGCCAAACAGAGCATCAGGGGCTACTGTCTATGCGGTAATATTTTTACATATTTTTACTTACCTCGAAGCCTGTTAGAAGGCTAGCGCAAGCTTCAGTTAGTCCGCTCTTGGCGGACTGAACCTTCTAGATCACCGTACTCATAATAGTACGGTGCCCCTCGTCGATGGAGGCGCCGTCAAGCACCTCCAGCAGATTGTCCGGCACCTCCGGTTGGACGGAGGCCGCCGGCTCATAAGGCTTGCTCCTCTTGAAAGGAGTTCGCCTACCGCGGTCCGGTACTGTAGACGATTCCGGCGCGGTGTCCGGCACAAAGCCGTACTTGGAGCCCTGGGGGGCCTTATCCCCTTCACTCCTGGAGTCCGGGAGGTTGCCTTGCGGCTCCTCCGGGACCACCTCCTCCTGCCCCGGAGCTTGTCGCGACGCCACTTCGGCATCGTCTGCAGTGCGGGGGGAGACAGCGGGCGGAAGTGAGTTCACGTCCGATGAGTCCAGGGAGCCGCCCGACGATTCGTTGAATTCGGCCTGGGGCGGGCGGCATAATTACGTTCGACATTAGGGACAGCTATGAAACAAAGGAACATCATGAGTTACTCTGATGTCCGAACTTACGATTTCGCCGGACGCTTGGCCCTGTTTGGCCACTCCTCTTCGCCCTCTTCGGCGTCAGGGGAGTAGTCCGGCGGAGGGGTCTTCCTTTTCCTAGACCCCTCGGCCTCCCCCGTTGGGGCGGCCTTCCTCTTCTCTCCTCCCTCCGCTGGGGGGAGAGTTTTCTTCTTCCTCCTCCTCGTTTTCACGGGAATAGGGCGTCTCGGACTCGTCAGATGATGAGTCCGACACCACCATGTTACGGGCACTCCTTTGAGTCCCCGTGGTCTTCTTCTTCTTGGCCTTCTTCTCCGGCACCACATAAGGCGCCGGAACTAGCAGCTTCACTAGTAGAGCTGGGGCTGGGTCTTCGGGCAGCGGAGCTGGACAGTTAATCGGTCCGGATATCGCCCGCCAAGCCTGTCAAAGGTAAGGGAGTTTAGATCCCGCATAGAGTCAAACTATGAAGAAAGCTTAACCTCCTGTAAAAGGTGAAGATAGCTTACCTCGCTAGCGTGACACTACGAGCTGTATCCGCGGTCCTCGGAAGCGGATGCGGGAGCCTCGGCGCCCTTAAATAGCACCTTCCAAGCATCTTCGTACGTCGTGTCGAAGAGCCTGCTAAGGGTTTGGTGCTGCGCCGGGTCGAACTCCCACAGATTAAAATCCCGTTGTTGGCACGGGAGGATCCGGCGGACAAGCATAACCTGGATTACATTAACAAGCCGGATTGGCTTGTTCACCAGGGACTGGATGCATGTTTGCAATCTGGTCACCTCTTTTTTGTCACCCCACGACAGGCCCGTCTCTTTCCAGGACATAAGCCATGTGCGGGGTCCGGATCGGAACTCGGGGGCTGCGGTCCATTTCAGATCGCGTGGCTCGGTGATGTAAAACCACCCGGATTGCCACCCCTTTAGGGTCTCCACAAAAGAGCCCTCGAACCATAGGACGTTGGCCATCTTGCCCGCCATGGCGCCTCCGCACTCCGCCTGGATGCCGCGCACCACCTTGGGCTTGACATTGAAGGTCTTGAGCCAGAGGCCGAAATGAGGGCGGACGTGGAGGAAAGCCTCGCACACGACGATAAACGCCGAGATGTTGATGATGAAGTTCAGGGCCAGATCGTGGAAATCCAGGCCGTAATAGAACATGAGCCCCCGGAAAAATGGGTGGAGTGGAAAACCCTGTCCACGGAGGAAGTGGGGGAGAAATACTACCCTCTCATGGGGCCTTGGGGTGGGGAGAAGCTGCCCCTTTTCGGGAAGCCAGTGCGCGATGTCCTTGGACAGGTATCCGGCCTTCCTTAGCTTCTTGACTTGGCCCTCCGTAGCGGAGGAGACCATCCACTTGCCTCCCGCTCCGGACATTGCTGGAGAAGGTTGAGGTGGGAAGTGCGGGCTTGGGCGCTGGAGCTCGAGTGCGCAGGAGATGGATAGGCAAAGGAGGAAGAAGGCGTAGGTAAAAAGGTGGATCCTTATCCCCTTATATGGGCGGATGCAGTTGTGCGTCCCCACCAGCCTAGTAAAACTCGCTTGCCTGCCAAGCACCGTGATAAGTGGCGCAGTTGGGTTACCCATGTCTGTATTGATGAGAATCCCGTAAAGGGGGTACATGATCTCTGCTTTGACAAGACGTGCCAAGGAAACCGCCTCGCAAAACATGCTGAAGTGGAAAAGTAAAAACGATTCGAGTAAAGGACTTGGCCGTAGTGTGATGACACACTGCGGAATACATCAGCAGTTTTGATTTGTGTTAATATTATTCTCTCTATGACAATATGTGGAAGCTTATTTTGCAGAGCCGGACATTACTCTTGGTGTTTACAATCTTCTATGAAGGACTTGGAGGAGGAACCCGCCTTGCAATGCCGAAGACAATTTGCGCGCCGGACTCGTCGTCATTGAAGCCTGGTTCAGGGGCTACTGAGGAAGTCTTGGATTAGGGGGTGTTCGGGTAGCCGGACTATACCTTCAGCCGGACTCCAGGACTATGAAGATACAAGATTGAAGACTCCGTCCCGTGTCTGGATGGGACTTGCCTTGGCGTGGAAGGCAAGCTTGGCGATGCGGATATTCAAGATCTCCTACCATTGTAACCGACTTTATGTAACCCTAAACCTATCCAGTGTCTATATAAACCGGAGGGTTGTAGTCCGTAGGCAATCAACTCCATATACAACAATCATACCATAGGCTAGCTTCTAGGGTTTAGCCTCCTTGATCTCATGGTAGATCTACTCTTGTACTACCCATATCATCAATATTAATCAAGCAGGACGTAGGGTTTTACCTCCATCAAGAGGTCCCGAACCTGGGTAAAACATCATGTTCCATGCCTCCTGTTACCATCCGGCCTAGACTCACAGTTCGGGACCCACTACCCGAGATCCGCCGGTTTTGACACCGACAGCTGGCGCGGGAGGCCTTGGGCGGGCCGGCCTGAGGCTGTAGCTGGGCTCCCTCTCCTTTCCAAAATCTTCCCTATCTTAAATTTATTGTTTATATAATTAAACAACCAACAAAAGGGGAAAACCCAGGGGTTTTTGGTTAGGAATATGAGATATATAAAAATATATCTGGAACCCTGGATTTATGTAGGGTTTGAATAAATTGCTCTGGCATTTTTAGAAGGTAGAAAAATAATTAGAGTTTGAATTATTCTCAAACTTCAATCATTTTCTTAACCTGACCAAAACATCTTCGAATGGGATGAAATCTGATAGAGAGGGTGTAGGGAAAAAGGCAAGATTTATAGGGAAAAGATGAACATTAATGGAGGAGGAATAAGGTCGCTTACAAAGACATGAAAGAAGAAGGAAGTGAGAGGGATGATGCATGGGTATGGCTTGAGAGAGAGATGACAAGGAAAAATATATGAGGTTAAGTCGGATACAAGAAGAGTTGAAGAGTAATGCAATTGTGTGATGGGTGATTCCAAGTTAATGGGATATTTAATATAGCTCCCTAATATCGGGAGGATATGTTATAAAGAGAATCACCATGTGAATTCCCTCCATTTAAATGGATCGAAGATCCATACAGTTTATTTAGTTGAGACGCAAAAGACTTATGAGATGAAGGCATGATGACATGATGCAATGCACATGATGCAACGAACCAAACAAATCACACGACGAAACCCGGAAACCCTGGAAGGCATCTGAAGATCCGGTCTTGGGGCGTCACACATCCCATCCTACTTGTGCAGAAGCCCAGGAGAAGAGAGGGAAAGCAAAGGCTGCAAAAGTAGCAAAGGCAGCAAGTGCACTCGATGCCTCCACAATGATGCTCAAGAGCAAGCAAGATGAACTCAGTTATCTGCTTGAGGCTAGAGTGAGAATTGAGAAAGGGCTTGGCCACCCTGACTCAAAATCAAGGCTCAACTTGATTGTGCTGCCAAGGAGATTATGTTGACACACTCTTCTGAGGATGTGATCATCTATGCCGCTCATGATGAAACCATTCGACTGTTTTCTCTCAATGAGAAGGACGAGTTACATGCAATTTCTCAGATTCCAGTTGTTTGTGAGTACCAAGATGTCTTTCCAGAAGAGCTTCCGGGAATGCCTCCTCACCGGTAGTTGAATTCGTTATCGATCTCGAGCCTGGTACTGAACCCGTTTGCAAGCGTCCATGAAAGCTTGGACCGAAGGAGTTGAAGGAATTGAAGAAACAGCTCAATGAACAAGAGCGTCTGGGTTTGATCAGACCGAGTTCATCTCCGTGGGGTTGTGGTGTTCTTTTTGTCCAGAAGAAGGATGGCACGGACCGACTCTACATAGATTACCGCCCATTGAACAAGAAGACAATCAAGAACTTGTATCCACTTCCCAACATCAATGAGCTATTGGAGCAACTTAAAGGTGCTAAAGTGTTCTCCAAGCTTGACCTCCGCATGGGTTATCATCAGATTCGCATTCATGAACAAGATATTCCCAAGATAGCATTCAGAACAAGCTTTGGTTCTTATGAATATACTGTCATGTCTTTCGGCCTTGTCAATGCTCCTCCAACATTTTCTCGCATGATGAACTTCATCTTCAACCTCTACACAAATGAATTTGTCCTAGTGTATCTCGATGATATCTTGGTCTTCTCCAAGAACAAGAAGGATCATGCCAAGAATTTGCATTGGTGCTCGACAAGCTCGGAGAGTATCAATTCTATGCGAAGTTTTCCAAATGTGAGTTTTGGCTTGATGAAGTTCTTTACCTTGGTCATATCATCTCTGCCAAAGGCATTGCTGTTAATCTGGAGAAGGTTTCTGCAATTGTGAACTGGGAACCTCTCAGAATGTCAAGCAGCTCCACAGTTTTCTTGGACTTGCAACCTATTGCCGTAGATTCGTTGAGAATTTCTTAAAGATTGCAAAGCCTCTTTCCAACCTCCTCCAGAAGCATGTCAAGTATGGCTGGACTCCTGAGTGTGATGTTGCTTTCAACACTCTAAAAGAGAAGCTAGTCTCAGCTCCTGTCTTAACTCCTACTGATGAATCCAAGCCATATGAAGTTTTTTATGATGCCTCTTTGCAAGGTCTCGGTGCTGTGTTAATACAAGAGAAAAAGTTGTGGCCTATACCTCTCGTCAGTTGAAGCCCAATGAAAGGAACTACCCCACTCACGATCTTGAGTTGGCGGCAGTTGTCCATGCATTAATAACATGGAGACAACTCTTGTTGGGAAGGAAAGTGGACATTTTCACCGATCATAAGAGCCTCAAATATATCTTCACTCAACCCATCCTCAACCTCAGGCAAACTCGTTGGGTCAAAATGATTCAAGAGTACAACCCAAGTATTGAATATACTTCAGGCAAGGCCAATGTGATTGCAGATGCTTTGAGCAAGAAGGCTTACTGCAACACCTCAATCCTCAAGCCATTCCAACCAGATCTTTGTGAAGCTTTTCGCAAGCTCAACCTCTGATGACCCACAAGTATAGGGGATCTATTGTAGTCCTTTCGATAAGTAAGAGTGTCGAACCCAACGAGGAGCAGAAGGAAATGATAAGCGGTTTTCAGCAAGGTATTCTCTGCAAGCACTGAAATTATAGGTAACAGATAGTTTTGTGATAAGATAATTTGTAACGAGGAACAAGTAACAAAAGTAAATAAAGTGCAGCAAGATGGCCCAATCCTTTTTGTATCAAAGGACCAGCCTGGACAAACTCTTATATAGAAGAAAGCACTCCCGAGGACACATGGGAATTATCGTCAAGCTAGGTTTCATCATGTTCATATGATTCGTGTTCGGTACTTTAATAATTTGGTATGTGGGTGGACCAGTGCTTGGGTGCTGTCCCTACTTGGACAAGCATCCCACTTATGATTAACCTCTATTGCAAGCATCCACAACTACAACAAAAGTATTAAGGTAAACCTAACCATAGAATGAAACATGTGGATCCAAATCAGCCCCTTACGAAGCAACGCATAAACTAGGGTTTAAGCTTCTATCACTCTAGCAACCCATCATCTACTTATTACTTCCCAATGCCTTCCTCTAGGCCCAAATAATGGTGAAGTGTCATGTAGTCGATGTTCACATAACACCACTAGAGGAGAGACAACATACATCTCATCAAAATATCGAAAGAAAACCAAATTTACATGACTACTAATAGCAAGACTTCTCCCATGTCCTCAGGAACAAACGTAACTACTCACAAAGCATATTCATGTTCATAATAAGAGGGGTATTAATATGCATATAGGATCTAAACATATGATCTTCCACCAAATAAACCAACTAGCATCAACTACAAGGAGTAATTAACACTACTAGCAACCCACACGTACCAATCCCAGACATAGAGACAAGAATTGGATAAAAGAGATGAACTAGGGTTTGAGAGGAGATGGTGTTGGTGAAGATGTTGATGGAGATTGCCCCCCTCCCGATGAGAGGATCGTTGGTGATGACGATGGCGATGATTTCCCCCTCCCGAATGGAAGTTTCCCCGGCAGAACAGCTCCGCCAGAACCCTAGATTGGTTCCACCAAGGTTCCACCTCATGGCGGCGGAGTCTTGTCCCGAAAGCTTGCTTATGATTTTTTCCTCAAAGAAAGACTCCATATAGCAGAAGATGGGCATCGGAGGGCCACCAGGGGGCCCACGAGGCAGGGGGCGTGCCTAGGGGGGAGGGCGCGCCCCCCACCCTCGTGGACAGGGTGTGGCCCCCCTCTAGAACTTCTTGCGCTCAGTATTTTTTATATATTCTAAAAATGACTTCCGTGAAGTTTCAGGACTTTTGGAGCTGAGTAGAATAGGTCTCTAATATTCGCTCCTTTTCCAGCCCAGGATCCCAGCTGCCGGGATTCTCCCTCTTTATGTAAACCTTGTAAAATAAGAGAGAATAGGCATAAGTCTTGTGACATAATGTGTAATAACAGCCCATAATGCAATAAATATCGATATAAAAGCTTGACGCAAAATGGACGTATCAACTGCCCCAAGCTTAGACCTCGCTTGTCCTCAAGCGAAAGCCGAAATCGAAAAATATTTCCACATGTTTAGAGATAGAGGTGTCGATAAAAATAAAATATGGACAAGAGGGCATCATGATCTTTCTTAGAATAGCAACTTATATAATTCTTGTCATATGATCTCTTATGGTATAGTAACAATTCAATCAAAATTTCAAGTATGAATCATAAACTTCATTGAAAACTAACAAACTATAATCTCAGTCATTGGAGGAATTGCAATTTATCATAACATAGGAAAGAGTCAATATAAGAGCTTTTCAGCAAGTCCACATACTCAACTATCATATAGTCTTTCACAATTGCTAACACTCACGCCATACTTATGGGTATGGAGTTTTAATCGGACACAAAGAAAGATAGGGGCTTATAGTTTTGCCTCCCAACGTTTTACCTCAAGGGTAATGTCAACAATAATAGTTCATGAAAACTCACTTCCAATTAGCCATATATACCAGGATCTTTCCAACATGTTGTGCTTGCCAAAAGATAAAATGTAAAAGGAAGGGTGAAGATCACCATGACTCTTATGCAAGGTAGGAGATAAAAGTAAAAGATAGGCCCTTCGCAGAGGGAAGCAGAGGTTGTCATGCCCTTTTATGGTTGGAAGCACAAAATCTTAATGCGAAAGAACGTCACTTTATATTGCCACTTGTGATATGGACCTTTCTTATGCAGTCTGTCACTTTTATTTCTTCCGTATCACACGATCGTATAAAGCTTATTTTCTCCCACACTAATAAGTCATACATATTTAGAGGGCAATTTTTATTGCTTGCACCGATGACAACTTACTTGAGGGATCTTACTCAATCCATAGGTAGGTATGGTGGACTCTCATGGAAAAACTGGTTTAAGGGTGTTTGGAAGCACAAGTAGCATCTCTACTTGGTGCAAGGAATTTGGCTAGCATGAGGGGGAAAAGCAAGCTCAATCATGTTGGATGATCCATGACAATATAATTTATCTCAGATGTAAGAAAACATAATCCATTACGTTGTCTTCCTTGTCCAACGTCAACTCTTTAGCATGTCATATTTTAATGAGTGCTCACAATCATAAAAGATGTCCAAGATAGTGTATTTATATGTGAAGACCTCTCTTTCTTCATTACTTCCTATTAATTGCAACGATGACCAAAACTATGTTTGTCAACTCTCAACAACTTTTATTCATCATACTCTTTCTATGTGAGCTCATTACTCTCCATAAGATCCATATGAGCTCTATGTTTCTTTTTATTTCTTCTCTTTTCTTTTATTCACTCAAGATTATGGAAAAATAATCAAGCCCTTGACTCAACACTAATCTTTATTATAAATAGCTCACGAACTCGATTACATAGAAGGATCATAAAGCAAAACTCACTAGATCATACTAAAACTTTATGCTACTAGATCAAGATATTACCAAAAGGATCAAACTAATAAAAACGGTAAAGATAGAAGTGATGGTGATACGATACCGGGGCACTCCCCCAAGCTTGGCAGTTGCCAAGGGGAGTGCCCATCCTAGATACTCAATTCTTCTTTGTTGGTGGAGAGGGTGGAGTTGTTGATGATGTAGGCTTGTCGTCCTTCTTCCAAGGCATAGGCTCGCCATCATAGAAGGATGATCGAGTCTCCTGAATCCTCAAATCTACAGCCAAACTCATCCTCTTGAATCAATACTCATACTCACAGTTTTGGTTTTGCAGGTCATAGATCTGGGCTTGGAGGTGCTCGATTTTCTCGTGAAGCTTGAAGATGGCCTCCCCAATGTCCTTGGCATCCAGCTTGTTGTTGTTGGTTAACTCCGTGATCATAATGTGATTGGAGTCAAGTCCACGCTCCACCATCTCCTGCCACATGAAAACGTGTTGCTCCATTGCCTCGAGCCTTGTTTCCACGCTTCCGGTCCTCCTTGGTCCCTCAACATCGCGGATGTCCAACAACCCCTCACGCATCTCAATGGTTTGAGGGTGTTGCAGCACCTCCGTGAGGTAGGGGTTGATGACCTTCTCGAAGAACTTGTCCTTGGGGGCACCTGAGGATGACATGACCACCTATATCTGTCAGATAAACAGCTCGAAAAAAAGATGAGAGATATTTGCGTGATACAGGAGCCAAAACCTCTGGGAGATTATATAATGAATTTTTACCGAACAAAAGAAGTATCGTGCAAGAAAACGGAGTTCGGAGAGCACACAAGGTGCCCACGAGGCAGGGGGCGCCCCAGGGGGTAGGGCGCGCCCTCCACCCTCGTGGAGTCCTCGTGTCCTTCCCGGAATGCTTCTTATTTTTCTATTTTTCTAAATATTCCAAAACAGAGAAAAATTGCCATTAGAACTGTTTTGGAGTCGGTTTACTTACCGTACCACATACATATTCCTTTTCGGAGTCTGAAACATTCCGGAAAGTGTCCCTTATGTATTCCTCCAGGGTTACGGTTTCAATAACACTGGTTTCAACATTTATAGGATTACCTGAGATATAATGTTTGATTCTTTGACCGTTCACCACCTTCGGATTTGTGCCTTCGGAGTTGTTGATTTTTATGGCACCAGAACGATAGACCTCCTCGATAACGTAAGGACCTTCCCATTTAGAGAGAAGCTTTCCTACAAAAAATCTTAAACGAGAGTTGTATAGCAATACATAATCACCTATATTAAACTCACGCTTTTGTATCCTTTTTTCATCCCATCTTTTAACCTTTTCTTTAAACAATTTGGCATTCTCATAGGCTTGAGTTCTCCATTCATCAAGTGAGCTAATGTCAAACAACCTTTTCTCACCGGCAAGTTTGAAATCATAATTGAGCTCTTTAATAGCCCAATATGCCTTATGTTCTAGTTCAAGAGGTAAGTGACATGCTTTTCCATAAACCATTTTATACGGAGACATACCCATAGGATTTTTATATGCATTTCTATAGGCCCATAATGCATCATCAAGTTTCTTGGACCAATTCTTTCTAGATCTATTAACAGTCTTTTGCAAAATTAATTTGAGTTCTCTATTACTCAATTCTACTTGACCACTAGACTGTGGGTGATAAGGAGATGCAATTCTATGATTAACATCATACTTAGCAAGCATTTTACGGAAAGCACCATGAATAAAATGTGAACCATCATCAGTCATTAGATATCTAGGGACTCCAAACCTCGGAAAAATAACTTCTTTAAGCATCTTAATAGAGGTGTTATGATCAGCACTACTAGTTGGAATAGCTGCTACCCACTTAGTAACATAATCAACAGCAACTAAAATATGTGTATATCCATTAGAGGAAGGAAAAGGCCCCATATAATCAAAGCCCCAAACATCAAATGGTTCAATAACAAGTGAATAATTCATAGGCATTTCATGACGTCTACTAATATTACCAATTCTTTGACATTCATAACAAGGTAAGACAAACTTGCGGGCATCCTTAAAGAGAGTAGGCCAATAAAAACCGGATTGCAATACCTTATGTGGAGTTCTATCTCCAACATGGTGTCCTCCATAAGCCTCGGAGTGACACTTGCATAGGATCTATTCCTGTTCATGCTCACGTACACAACGTCTAATAATACCATGTATTCCTTCTTTATAAAGGTGTGGGTCATCCCAGAAGTAATGTCGTAAATCATAGAAAAACTTTTTCTTTTGCTGGTATGTGAAACTAGGTGGTATAAACTTAGCAACAATGTAATTAGCATAATCAGCATACCATGGAGCAGTGTGAGAATCATTTATGACATTTAATTGTTCATCAAGAAAGCTATCATCAATGGGTAGTGGGTCATCAAGAACATTTTCTAACCTAGACAAGTTGTCTGCAATGGGGTTCTGAGCTCCCTTTCTATCAATAATATGCAAATCAAATTCTTGTAGCAAGAGAACCCATCTAATAAGTCTAGGTTTAGCATCTTTATTTTCAATAAGATATTTAATAGTAGCATGATCGCTGTGAATAGTTACTTTAGAATCGACAATATAAGGTCTGAACTTACCACAAGCAAATACAACTGCTAAGAATTCTTTTTCAGTAGTAGCATAATTTCTTTGGGCGTTGTCTAGAGTTTTACTAGCATATTGAATAACATTTAATTTCTTATCAACTCTTTGCCCTAGAACAACACCTACATCATAATCACTAGCATCACACATAATTTCAAAAGATAAATTCCAATCAGGTGGCTGAACAATAGGTGCAGAGATCAATGCTTTCTTAAGTATTTCAAATGCTTCTACACAATCATTATCAAAGACGAATGGTATATCTTTTTGTAATAAATTAGTAAGAGGCCGAGAAATTTTTGAGAAGTCCTTAATGAACCTCCTATAAAAACTGTCATGACCAAGGAAGCTTCTTATACCTTTGATGTCCTTGGGACACAACATCTTTTCAGTAGCATCAACTTTAGCTTTATCAACTTCAATGCCCCTTTCAGAAATTTTGTGCCCCAAGACAATACCTTCATTAACCATAAAGTGGCATTTCTCCCAATTCAATACAAGGATAGTTTCTTCACATCTCTGCAAAACTCGATCAAGGTTGCTTAAGTAATCATCAAAAGAGGATCCATAAACGGAGAAATCATCCATGAATACCTCACATATCTTTTCACAAAAATCAAAAATATAGCCATCATGCATCTTTGAAAGGTAGCAGGTGCATTACATAAACCAAAAGGCATACATCCATAAGCAAAAGCACCAAAAGGGCAAGTAAAAGTGGTCTTAGATTGATCATTGGCTGATACAGGTATTTGAGAGAAGCTAGAATAACCATCTAGAAAGCAAAAATGTGTATGTTTGGATAATCTTTCTAGCATTTGATCAATAAAAGGTAAGGGGTAATGATCCTTTTAATAGCCTTATTTAATTTGCGGAAATCAATTACCATCCTATAACCTGTAATAATTCTTTGTGGGATCAATTCATCTTTATCATTAGGAACGACAGTAATACCTCCCTTCTTGGGAACACAATGGACAGGACTTACCCACTGACTATCAGCAACAGGATAAATTATACCTTCCTCAAGGAGCTTTAGTATTTCTTTTCTTACCACTTCTTTCATCTTAGGATTCAGTCGTCGTTGGTGATCGATAATTGGTTTGGCTTCTTTCTCCAAATTTATTTTGTGTTGACATAGAGTGGGACTAATGCCCTTAAGATCATCAAGAGTATATCCAATAGCAGCACGGTGCTTCTTCAGAGTTTTCAATAATATTTATTCCTCCTTCTCTGAAAGGTTAGAACTAATAATAATAGGATATATCTTCTTTTCATCAAGATAAGCATATTTAAGAGTATAAGGCAAAGGTTTAAGATCAAACATGGGATCACCCTTGGGTGGAGGGGGATCCCCTAAGATTTCAACAGGCAAGTTATGTTTCAGAATAGGTCGCTGTTTAAAGAACACCTCATCTATTTCCCTTCTTTCATTCATATACATATCATTTTCATGGTCTAGCAAATATTGTTCTAAAGGATCACTAGGAGGTACGGCAATAGAAGCAAGACCAATAATTTCATCTTTACTAGGCAATTCTTCTTCATGGTGTTGTCTACGAAATTTAGAAAAGTTGAACTCATGAGACATATCACCTAAACCAATAGTAATAACATCCTTTTTGCAGTCTATCCTAGCATTAACAGTGTTTAAGAAGGGTCTAGCAAATATATGGGACAAAAGCTATCTTGTGGGGAACCAAGAACAAGAAAATCAACAGGATATTTAGTTTTCCCACACAAGACTTCAACATATCTAACAATCCCAATTGGTGAAATAGTATCTCTATTGGCAAGTTTAATTGTGACATCAATATCTTCTAACTCAGCAGGTGCAATATCATGCATAGTTTCGTTGTACAAGTCAATAGGTATTGCACTAGCACTAGCACCCATATCACACAAGCCATGATAACAATGATCTCCTATTTTAACAGAAATAATAGCCATGCCTACCACAGGTCTATGTTTATCTTTAGCACAAGGTTTAGCAATTCTAGCAGTTTCATCACAGAAATAGATAACATGCCCATCAATATTATCAGCCAAGAGATCCTTAACAATAGCAATATTAGGTTCAACTTTAACTTGCTCAGGAGGTGTATAGGTTCTAATATTGCTTTTACGAACCATAGTTGAAGCTTTAGCATGATCTTTTATCCTAATAGGAAAAGGTGGTTTCTCAGCATAAGCAGTAGGAATAATAGGATCATTATAAGTGACAGTCTTTTCTTCAACTTTAATAGGTGCAACTACTTTTACTTTAATGGGAGGATGATATTTAAACCAATTCTCTTTAGGAAGATCAATATGAGTAGCAAAAGATTCACAGAAAGAAGCTACTATCTCAGAGTCAAGTCCATATTTAGTGCTAAATTTACGAAAAACAATGGTATCCATAAAAGATTTAACACAATCAAACTTAGGTGTCATACCTGACTTCTTACCTTCGTCGAGATCCCAATCTTTAGAGTTGCATTTAATTCTTTCCAATAAATCCCATTTGAATTCAATAGTCTTCATCATTAAAGAGCCATCACAAGAAGTATCGAGCATGGTGCGATTGTTATCAGAAAGCTGAGTATAAATTTTTTGGATAATCATTTCTCTTGAGAGCTCATGATTAGGGCATGAATATAACATTGATTTAAGCCTCCCCCAAGCTTGAGCGATGCTTTCTCCTTCACGAGGCCAAAAATTATATATATAATTACGATCACGATGAACAAGATGCATAGGATAAAACTTCGATGAAATTCCAATTTCAATTGTTTCTAGTTCCATGATCCCATATCATCACATAGCCTATACCATGTCAATGCATCCCCCTGCAAAGATAAAGGGAAGACCTTCTTCTTGATAACATCATCGGGCATACCTGCAAGCTTAAATAATCCACAAACTTCATCCACATATATTAGGTGCTCATCAGGATGTAATGTTCCATCTCCTGAAAAAGGATTAGCTAGCAGTTTTTCTATCATACCCGAAGGAATTTCAAAGTAGACACTTTCATTTTCATTTTCAGTAGGTTCAGTAGGTTGAGGAGCAACTCTTTGCTCTACTGGTCGAGGTGAAGATACCCCGAACAAGCCCCTCAGAGGATTACTTTCCATAGTAACAAGTGACAGTAAATTTCAGCACACTATATAAATTTTTTCCTTACCAAATTCCACCTACCAAAGGCGCTTCACTCCCCGGCAACGGCGCCATAAAAGAGTCTTGATGACCCACAAGTATAGGGGATCTATCGTAGTCCTTTCGATAAGTAAGAGTGTCGAACCCAACGAGGAGCAGAAGGAAATGATAAGCGGTTTTCAGCAAGGTATTCTCTACAAGCACTGAAATTATAGGTAACAGGTAGTTTTGTGATAAGATAATTTGTAACGAGCAACAAGTAACAAAAGTAAATAAAGTGCAGCAAGATGGCCCAATCCTTTTTGTAGCAAAGGACAAGCCTGGACAAACTCTTATATAGAAGAAAGCGCTCCCGAGGACACATGGGAATTATCGTTAAACTAGGTTTCATCACATTCATATGATTCACGTTCGGTACTTTGATAATTTGGTATGTGGGTGGACCGGTGCTTGGGTGCTGTCCTTACTTGGACAAGCATCCCACTTATGATTAACCTCTATTGCAAGCATCCGCAACTACAACAAAAGTATTAAGGTAAACGTAACCATAGCATGAGACATGTGGATCCAAATCAGCCCCTTACGAAGCAACGCATAAACTAGGGTTTAAGCTTCTGTCACTCTAGCAACCCATCATCTACTTATTACTTCCCAATGCCTTCCTCTAGGCCCAAATAATGGTGAAGTGTCATGTAGTCGACGTTCACATAACACCACTAGAGGAGAGACAACATACATCTCGTCAAAATATCGAATGAATACCAAATTCACATGACTACTAATAGCAAGACTTCTCCCATGTCCTCAGGAACAAACGTAACTACTCACAAAGCATATGCATGTTCATAATCAGAGGGGTATTAATATGCATATAGGATCTGAACATATGATCTTCCACCAAATAAACCAACTAGCATCAACTACAAGGAGTAATTAGCACTACTAGAAACCCACAGGTACCAATCCTAGACTTAGAGACAAGAATTGGATAGAAGAGATGAACTAGGGTTTGAGAGGAGATGGTGCTGGTGAATATGTTGATGGAGATTGGCCCCCTCGCGATGAGAGGATCGTTGGTGATGACGATGGCAATGATTTCCCCCTCCCAGAGGGAAGTTTCCCCGGCAGAACAGCTCCGCCAGAGCCCTAGATTGGTTCCACCAAGGTTCCGCCTCATGGCGGCGAAGTCTCATCCCGAAAGCTTGCTTATGATTTTTTTCCTCAACGAAAGACTCCATATAGCAGAAGATGGGCATCGGAGGGCCACCAGGGGGCCCATGAGGCAGGGGGTGCACCCAGGGGGGTAGGGCGTGCCCCCCACCCTCGTGGCCAGGGTGTGGCCCCCCTTTGGAACTTCTTGCGCTCAGTATTTTTTATATATTCTGAAAATGACTTCCGTGAAGTTTCAGGACTTTTGGAGCTGTGCAGAATAGGTCTCCAATATTTGCTCCTTTTCCAGCCCAGAGTCCCAGCTGCCGGCATTCTCCCTCTTTATGTAAACCTTGTAAAATAAGAGAGAATAGGCATAAGTATTGTGACATAATGTGTAACAATAGCCCATAATGCAATAAATATCGATATAAAAGCACGATGCAAAATGGACGTATCAACCTCCAAGTTGTTCCTCAAGGTTTTCTTGCCAACCTTCAAGTCACTCCTACTTTGCAAGACCAAATTCGTGAGGCAAAACTCCTTGACACCATGGTGAAGAAGGTGAAACATGGTATTGCCAAGGGCCAACCCAAATACAAGTGTTATCGCATTGATGACAGAGACAGTTTATTCTTCAAGGACTGGATTGTGGTTCCTAAAGGTGATCTAAGGAAGGTCATAATGAACGAGGCGCACAATTCTCTTCTATCCATTCATCCAGGCAGTTTGAAGATGTACCATGACCTCAAGCAATCGTACTGGTGGACTCGAATGAAGCAAGAGATTGCTCAATTCGTGAATAAATGTGATGTCTGCCGAAGGGTGAAAGCAGAACACCAACGACTAGCTGGTCTCCTCCATCCTCTTGCTATTCCATAATGGAAGTTTGATCATATCGAAATGGACTTTGTCACTGGATTTCCTAAGTCCAAGCATGGGAATGATGCTATTTTCGTTGTCATTGACAAGCTTACAAAAGTGGCTCATTTCCTTCCAATCAAATAATCTATCATGGCGGCTCAGTTGGCAGAGCAATACACCTCTAGAATTGTCTCCTTGCACGGTATTCCGCAATTGATCTCTTCAGACCGTGGAAGCATTTTCACTTCTAAGTTTAGGGACTCCTTCTAGAAGGCCATGGGCACCAACATTCGCTTCAGCACAACTTTCCATCCTCAAACAAGTGGGCAAGTCGAGCGAGTCAATCAAATCCTCGAAGATATGCTCAGGGCTGGTGTCATCTCTTTCGGTATGAAGTGGGAAGATTGTCTTCCATATGCCGAGTTCTCCTACAACAACAGCTTCCAAGCAAGTTCGGGCAAGGCCCCATTCGAAATTCTATATGGCATAAAGTGTCGTACTCTTCTCAATTGGTCCGAGACTGGTGAACGCCAACTTCTTGGCAATGACTTGATCACAGAAGCTGAAGAAATGTGTAAAGTCATCTGTGAAAATCTCAAAGCCGCGCAATCGTGCCAAAAGAGTTACTATGATAGCAAACACCATGATTTGGCTTTCGAGATCGGAGACCATGTCTACCTCCGCGTCTCTCTAATGAAAGGTACTCGACGCTTCGGTATCAAAGGGAAGCTTTCCCCTAGATACGTGTGTCCATTCAAGATCATTGGCAAAAGAGACGACCTCGCCTATCAACCCGAGCTTCTGTCCAACTTCGTAAATGTGCACGATGTGTTTCACGTGTCACAGTTTTGCAAGTGCTTCAAGACCCCCGAGCGCACTATCAACTTAGAAGAGATTGACCTCCAAGAAGACGTGTCTTATCATGAGCATCCCGTTGCTATTTTTGAAGAAACCGAGCGCAAGACTCGCAACAAGTCAATCAAATTCCTGAAAGTTAAGGGGTCGCACCATTCCGACCGAGAAGCCACCTGGGAGCGTGAGGATCACCTCCGTTCCGAATATCCGGAGTTCTTTCAGTCCTAGATCTCGGGACGAGATCCCCTTGTAGTGGTAGAGTGTTGTAACACCCTGGATGTAACTTTCCATACTTGTAACTCCAACTCTTACCATTTCCGGCTATGTGATATGATATTTCCTTCGTGGTTGGGTTTTTGTCTTTCGTTTTGCACTTTTTTTCTTGTCATGCATTTCATCTCATGTCATCATGTGCATCTCATTTGCATTCGTGTTCGTCTCATGCATCTGGTCATTTTACCCGTTGTCCGTTTCACAATCCGACACTCCCACATGCACCCATTGCACCCCTCTAATCTTATTTCGTGAGTGGGAGAAAAAAGTTCTCGGAATGGGTCGAGATTTATCGGGTGGCCTTGGTACATCACCGGTAGGTCGCTTGTCAAATTTCGTTACATTTGGAGATCGTTTGATGCCCCAACGGTTAACAGGGTAACCGCAAAAGCCCCTCTCATGTTGCAGCCCAACACCCCTCCAAAACATCCCACTAACCCATCTAAACCCACTCCATGCTCTCCGTCGTTGGATCACGATTGTGTGGGCAAAAACGGCACCTTATTTGGACACTCCTAGCTCCCTCTAACGATATAGTGTTACTATTCATCATCCAGGGTGCAGAATAAACTATTATTCACCCGAGGTAATCTTACGATCATTTCATAATTAAATTATGTTTCGAATTCAAATAGTTACATTCCTATTCATTCACTACGTAAAATTTAACATATAGATCATAAGACAAGAAAATTTACAGTTTATGTGTATTTTAGACTATATTTTTATGTTTGTAATTTTACATAACATAAAATATTTTTTACGGCAACTATAAATTTCTTACGGTCCCTTTTTGCGTCGGAAATCAGACGAAACTTACGGAATATAAAATTACGGTGCATTGATGGTAAAATAGAGGGGTGAAGAATAACTATTCCTCACCCAGGGTGACGAATAGCGCGACCCATATATATATATATATATATATATATATATATATATATATATATGCCTCTCCCCAAAAATTCTCGTAGATGAAACCCTATCCCCGCTTCCCTCGCGCCGCTGGACGAAACGCCGCTGCCAGACGTGTCCGTCAGACACGTCGCCCCGGCCAACCGGTGGTCGACACGTCGTCAACCCCGCCGCCTCAGCCAGTCCCACGCCACTACATCAGCTCGGGCCGCGCCCCACTTCGCCGCCACCCGCGCGGGCCCGCCGGGGCCGACCGCGGCTGAGGGAGTCCTGGATTAGGGGGTCTCCGGACAGCCGGACTATATCCTTTGGCCGGACTGTTGGACTATGAAGATACAACATTGAAGACTTCGTCTCGTGTCCGTATGGGACTCTACTTGGCATGGAAGGCAAGGTAGGCAATACGGATATGTATATATCCTCCTTTGTAACCGACCTTGTGTAACCCTAGCCCCCTCTGGTGTCTATATAAACCGGAGGGGTTTTAGTCCGTAGGATAACATACAATCATAACATAGGCTAGCTTCTAGGGTTTAGCCTCTCCGATCTTGTGGTAGATCAACTCTTGTAATACTCATATCATCAAGAATAAATTAAGCAGGACGTAGGGTTTTACCTCCATCAGGAGGGCCCGAACCTGGGTAAAACATCGTGTCCCCTGCCTCCTGTTACCATCCGCCTTAGATGCACAGTTCGGGACCCCCTACCCGAGATCCGCCGGTTTTGACACCGACATTGGTGCTTTCATTGAGAGTTCCTCTGTGTCGTCACTGTTAGGCTTGATGGCTCCTACTATCATCGATATCGATGTAGTCCAGGGTGAGACTTTTCTCCCCGGACAGATCTTTGTGTTCGGCGGCTTCGCACTGCGGGCCAACTCGCTTGGCCATCTGGAGCAGATCGAAAGTTACGCCCCTGGCCACCAGGTCAGGTTTGGAAGCTTAAACTACACGGCCAATACCCGCGGAGACTTAATCTTCGACGGATTTGAGCCCCTGCCTTGTGCGCAACGCGGTCGCGATGAGTACGATTTAGCTCTACCATCGAACAGTGTTCAGGAGATCGCACCGGCAGCCGCTCCGACCCTCAATTCGGAGCCAGTTGTGCCATCCATGAACGGGTGGATAGACCCCGCCATGGAGGCTGTACCCTTTGCGGCGATCGAGCCGAATATCAACCTTAGCCTTCACGAGAGCCGTGTTGCCAAATTGCCGGATCCTTCTCCGGAAACGGACTCCGAACCGCCTGCGCCCATTCCTGTCGAATCCGATTGGGCGCCGATCATGGAGTTTACCTCCGTGGATATTTTTCAGCACTCGCCCTTTGGCGACATACTGAACTCATTAAGGTCTCTCTCCTTGTCAGGAGAGTCCTGGTCGAACTACGTCTGGTAGGATTGGGATGCGGATGACAAAGAAATTCGCCGCCCACCCACCACCCACTTAGTAGCCACTGTCGATGACTTAACCAACATGCTCAACTTCGACTCTGAAGACATCGACGGTATGGACGACGATGCGGGAGTCGAAGAGGAACCACTGCCCACAGGGCACTGGACAACCACCTCATCATACAATATATACATGGTGGACACACCCAAAAAAGGCAATGGTGACGAGACAACGGAGGATGACTCATCCAAGAAGCAACCCAAGCGCCGGCGTCAGCGCCGCCGCTCTAAGTCCCGCCAAGGCAAAAGTGGTGATACCGGCACCGGAGATAATAGCACTCCGGACAGTGCCGAAGACAACAACAATCCCCTCCAACAAGATTTAGAGCAGGAGGATGGAGGAGCCAGCCCTCCTGAGAGAGCGGCAGATGGAGAGGCGGAGGATGATAATTACATGCCAGAGGACGAGGCAAGCCTCGGCGATGATGAATTCGCCAATGCCAGAGGATCCCATCGAACAAGAGCGCTTCAAGCGACGGCTTATAGCCACGGCAAATAGCCTTAAGAAAAAGTAGCAGGAGCTTCAAGCTGATCAAGATTTGCTAGCTGACAGATGGACCAAAGTCCTGACGGCCGAGGAATTTAAACTCGAACGCCCCTCCAAGAGTTACCCAAAGTACAGGTTGCTACCCCAACTAGAGGAGGAAGCACCGAAACCTACATCCCCGGCGTATGACGCGGCCGATCGGCCACCTCGTGGCCACGACAGAGAGACATTCCAGCCAAAAGCTCAGCCCACACCCCGACGTCATTCAAATAAAAAGGCATGGGGAAATACGCCAGACCTACGAGACGTATTGCAGGACAAAGCAAAACATGCAAGATCGATCTACGGATCATGAGGGTGCGCCACTATGTGAGACGATAATCATCACGCCGGATACAGTAAAAGTAAGTCCGGCCGGGCCGAACACAGCGGGCAAGACTCATTCGAGCTGCGTCGCGATATAGCCCAGTACAGAGGCGCCGCATACCCCTTATGCTTCACAGACGAAGTAACGGATCATCAAATCCCAGAGGGTTTCAAACCCGTAAATATAGAATCGTACGATGGCACAACAGATCCTGCGGTATGGATCGAGGATTTCCTCCTGCACATCCACATGGCCCGCGGTGATGACCTACACGCCATCAAATACCTCCCACTCAAACTCAAGGGACTAGCTCGGCATTGGCTCAACAGCTTGCCAGCAGAGTCCATTGGCTGTTGGGAAGATCTAGAAGCCGCATTCCTCGACAACTTTCAGGGCACTTACGTGCGACCACCAGATGCCGATGACTTGAGCCACATAATTCAGCAGCCAGAGGAATCGGTCAGGCAATTCTGGACACGGTTCCTAACAAAGAAAAATCAAATCGTCGACTGTCCGGATGCAGAGGCCTTAGCAGCTTTCAAGCACAACATCCGCGACGAGTGGCTAGCCTGGCACCTTGGTCAGGAAAAGCCGAAATCTATGGCAGCCCTCACGACACTCATGACCCGCTTTTGTGTGGGAGAAGACAGCTGGCTGGCTCGCAGTAATAACATATCAAAGAACCATGGTACTTCGGATACCAAGGACGGCAATGGAAGGTCACGTTGCAACAAACATAAGCGCCGCATTAACAGCGACAATACCGAGGATACAACAGTCAATACCGGATTCAAAGGCTCTAAACCCGTTCAGCGGAAAAAGCCATTCAAAAGAAGCACTCCAGGCCCGTCCAGTTTGGACCGTATACTCGATCGCTCGTGTCAAATACACGACACCCCCGACAAGCCAGCCAACCACACCAACAGGGATTGTTGGGTCTTCAAGCAGGCCGGCAAGTTAAATGCCGAAAATAAAGACAAGGGGTCATATAGCGATGAGGAGGAGGAGCCCCGGTAGCCGAACACCAGAGGACAGAAGAGGTTCCCCCCTCAAGTGCGGACGGTGAAAATGATATACGCAACCCACATCCCCAAGAGGGAACAGAAGCGTGCGCTCAGGGACGAATATGCGTTGGAGCCAGTCGCCCCAAAATTCAACCCATGGTCTTCCTGTCCGATCACCTTCAACCGCAGGGACCATCCCACTAGTATCCGTCATGGCGGATTCGCCGCATTGGTCCTAGACCCAATCATTGACGGATCTCACCTCACTCGAGTTCTTATGGATGGTGGCAGCAGCCTGAACCTGCTTTATCAGGACACGGTGTGCAAAATGGGTATCGACCCCTCAAGGATCAAACCCACAAAAACGACCTTTAAAGGCGTCATACCAGGTGTAGAGGCCCATTGCACAGGCTCAGTCACACTGGAAGTGGTCTTCGGATCCCTGGATAACTTCCAAAGCGAAGAGTTAATCTTCGACATAGTCTCGTTCCGCAGTGGCTACCATGCACTGCTTGGGCGAACCGCATTCGCAAGATTCAATCTGGTACCGCATTATGCATATCTCAAGCTCAAAATGCCAGGACCTCAGGGGGTCATCACAGTCAATGGAAACACAGAGCGCTCTCTCCGCGCGGAGGAGCACACTGCGGCCCTCGCAGCAGAAGCACAAAGCAGCCTCTTAAGGCAATCCACTAGTTCGGCGATTAAGGACCCAGACACCTTCAAGCGCGCCTAGAGTAATCGGCAACAGGACTGCCTGGCACGTTCCGAGCTCGCATAGCAATGCGGCCCCCAGCCCGGTCCAGCCAAACGGCGAAATCCGTGCCACGCGTACATAATTACGCATTAAAAATGCCATGGGCACAGGCGGGGAGGGGGCCACGACTCCGGCACGCCCCAAGTCGTGGCTCAAACCGCATTAGGGGCTTCCCGCTTTGTTATTTTACTCTTTCAGGACTTTAATCTCTGGAAACCCTGTCCGGCAGCATGATTGCCGAACACATGATGCGGCAACCAAGGAGGCAGAAAGCTACGTCACACCACGGAACTCCCAGGTGGATTACGATAACGAGTGAAATATTTGCTTTAATACTATTCCTCAGCTTGCCCTTGGAAGGAACATGTCAAACAGTCCTACTTTTTGCTTATCGCACTACTTGTATCATTCTGCTTTAACGCACCTTTTTGAATAAACAATGCATAGCATTAAGACTATTATTGCACTCTTCCTTTTTATATATATGTTCATTCACGACATCTAGCACCCGTACACTCTGGTATGGCCAATACTCCAGGGGCTTAAGCATACCCCATAATACGGCGTGAGAAGTCCGAACACTTTTGACAGTGCGGCGCCCCGAACTTATAGCATTATATGCTTCAGCTCCGAATCATGTCTTGGGTCAATAGTTGGGTTTTCCCAGCTCCCATGTTTTGGTACCTTACGTTCCGCTATATCGGCTAAGGTAGCACTGGGAGAACTACTGCGATTGTGCCCCGGTTCTGCTGGGCTAAGCACCTAAGTAGAGAAAGCTAAAACTGACTGTCATGATAAGGCGAGAGACTGGTCGCTATTCGAGAGGTTTCAAGTCCCTAAAGACTTATGCCGCTTAGAGCGAGGAGTCGGCCCTGTCCGGATTAAGGCGTGTATCGCGCCCTGAATTCGGCCTTCCGAATACTAGGGGCTTCGCCGAAATTTAAAATTATAGAATTATATGGCTAAGTGAGAGTGATAACGCATTATGGTCCGACTGCCTTGTTCGTTGTGCTGAGCACCTCCCTCGAAGGACCCAACAATGCGAACAAGAGTGCTCAGGTTTATCCCGAACACCTCAGCACTCGTGGCGTGGGGGCAGAAGCCGACGACTAGCCATCTCTCATATTTGATAAACAGCCGAGCAGAAGGTAATATTTTAAATTCAGACAAGCGTTGCATAGCGCATATGAACAAGTTTTCATAATACAGGATCACACGAGCAAGTTTACTCAAATATTACATCTTTCGTACACTCGTCCGCTACGAGACGGTCACCCTTCAGGACACCCTCATAGTACATCTCGGGGTGGCAATGCTCCTTGCCCTGCGGCGGCCCTTCCTTCACTAGCTTCACGGCGTCCATCTTGGCCCATTGCACCTTCACACGGGCGAAAGCCCGGCGTGCACCTTCGATGCAGATGGACCGCTTGATGACTTCTAGCCGTGGGCAGGCATCCACAAGCCGCCTCACCAGGCCGAAGTAGCTGTTGGTAAGGGTGTCGCGAAGCCACATCCGGACTATAAAACCCTTCATGGCCTGTTCGGTCGCCTTGTGCAGCTCGACCAGTTGCTTCAGCTCGTCGCTCAGAGGCATCGGGTGTTCAGTCCCAGTATACTGAGACCAGAACAACTTCTCCGTTGAGCTTCCCTCCTCGGCCTGGTAAAACTGTGCGGCATCCGACACGCTGCGGGGCAAATCTGCGAATGCTCCTGGAGAGCTCCGGATTCGGGTAAGTAACAAGTAATTTACTTTCACATGCTTGCTTTGCATATAGAATGCCTTACCCGCCGCTATCTTCTTCATCGCATCAATCTCCTAGAGGGCCTTTTGGGCTTCGGCCTTGGCATTCTTTGCGCTCTCGAGGGCCGCGGCAAGCTCAGACTCTAGCGTCTTCAAGTCAAGCTCCAAAGCCTCATGCTTCGTCACGAGAGCGTGGAGCTCTTGCTGCACCTCGCCCACCCGTGCCTCCTGCCTTTCCCGCTCGGTGCGCTCCTTGGCCGCTTTGTTTTCGTCCTCGGATAGCGCTTGCTTCAGGGTCGCCACCTCAGTCGTGGCCCCTGGCAAATTCACGATGATCCTGTCATTTCGCAATCGCATTCTTTTTAATATATCCATAGACTAGGTATTACTTACCTTTGTTCTCCTCGAGCTGCCTCTTGGCAAGGCCGAGCTCTTCCTTGGACCCTTTGAGGTCCTACTTCAGTGCGGCGACCTCCGCAGTCAGTGCAGCAGAGGCCAGCGGCGAAGCCTGCATACGCATATAGACATATTTATATTAGACTCCTGCGATATTGTTTGATCCTCTGTTCGGCTTTTCTTTGTGAACACCGAACAGAGCATCAGGGGCTACTGTCTATGCGGTAATATTTTCCCTATTTTTCAAATACTTACCTCAAAGCCGGTTAGAAGGCTGGCACAGGCTTTAGTCAGTCCGCTCTTGGTGGACTGAACCTTATGGATCACCGCACTGATAATAATGCGGTGCTCTTCGTCGATGGAAGCGCTGCGAAGCGCTCCCAGCAGACTGTCCGGTGCCTCTGGATGGACAGAGGTCACTGGCATAGGCGTCTTGCCCCTTTTGGAAGGAGGCCGCCTGCCTGAGTCCGGAACCACTGGAGGTTCCGGCGCGCTGTTCGGCTGAGGGCCGAACTCGGAGCCCTCGTGAACCTTGCTCCCTCTGCTCCCGGAATCTGGAAGGTTGCCTTAAGGCGCCTCCGGGACTATCTCTCCTCGACCCGGTGCCTCTTGAGACAATACCTCGATGTTGTCCATAGGGCAAGGGGAGGTGGCGGTCGGAAGTGGATTGCTATCCATATCCGACGAGCCCAGGGAGCCGTCCGACGAAGATACGTCGATACGGGCTCATGGCAGTCTGCATAATCATAATTCGGTGTTAGGAGAAGCAGTGCGACAAAGGTATGCTATGAGTTACTCTGGCATTCAAATACTTACGACTTCGCCAGGGGCTTGGCCTTGAGCAGCCACTCGTCTTGTCCTTCGGCGGCGGTGGTGGAGTAGTCCGGAAGGAGAGTCCTTCCCTTCTTGGACCCTTCGGCCCCCCGGTTGGGGCGGCCTTCCTTTTCTTGTCTCCCCCGACTGGAGGGGGAGCATCTTCATCTTCCTCCTTGTCTTCGGGGGAGGAGTGCGTCGCGGAGTTATCGGACGATGAGTCCGATAACACCTGGCGTCGCGAACTCTTTCGGGTTCCCTTGGCCTTCTTGGTCTTCTCCGGCACCTTGTAAGGAGCCGAAGTCAGCATCTCCGTCAGGAGAGCGTCCGCAGTGTCTTCGGGTAGAGGGGCCGGACAGTTAATCTACCCCAACATCTCCACCCAGTCCTGTCAAAGGCATGGAGCTCAGACCCCACACATGGTTAAGCTAGGGGAAATAAATATCCTACCAGATGTATAGAACTCACCGAATGCACTAGGCGCTTCGCGCTTAGCCCGCGGTCCTCGGTGAGAGAAGGAGGGACCTCGGCGCCCTTGAACAACACCCTCCAGACGTCCTTGTGGGTCGTGTCGAAGAGCTCGCTCAGAGTCTGGTGCTGGGCCAGGTCGAACTCCCACAAGTTGAAATCCCGTTGTTGACACGGGAGGATCCGGTGGATGAGCATGACCTAGACTATGTTGACAAGCTTGAGCTTCTTGCCTGCCATATTCCGGATACATTTCTGGAGTCCGTCCAGCTCCACCGATGAACCCCAGGACAGGGCCTTCTCTTTCCAAGAGGTGAGCCGCGTGGGGATTCCGGATCAAAACTCGGGGGCAGCCACCCAGTTGGTGTCGCGCGGCTCGGTGATGTAGAACCACGCCGATTGCCACCCCTTTATGGTCTCAACGAAGGAGCCTTCAAGCCATATAACATTGGGCATATTGCCCACCATGGCTCTGCCGCATTCTGCTTGTTGGCCTCCCAGCACCTTCGGCTTGACATTGAAGGTCTTTAACCACATGCCGAAGTGGGGTTGGATGTAGAGGAAAGCCTCACACACAACGATGAACGCCGAAATGTTGAGGATGAAGTTCGGGGCCAGATCATGGAAGTCCAGCCCGTAGTAGAACATGAGACCACGGACGAATGGATGGAGGGGAAACCCCAGTCCGCGGAGGAAGTGGTGGAGGAAAACTACTCTCTCGTGAGGTTCAGGGGTAGGAACGATCTGCCCTGCAGCGGGCAGCCGATGCGCGATATTCGCGGCTAAGTATCCGGCTCCATGCAGCTTATTGATGTGTCCCTCCATAACGGAGGAAGCCATCCATTTGCCTCCTGCTCCGGACATGATTGGAGAAGGTTGAGGGGAAGGATGTGGACTTGGGCGTTGGAGCTCGAGTGTGTAAGAATGGATGAGCAAGCAGGAAGAAGGTGTGGGTAGAAAAAGGTTAAACCTTGTCCCTTTATAAGGGCGGCCGAAACTATGCGCCCCCACTAGCCTGGTAAAACTCGCTTATGCCCAAGCGTCATAATCGATGGCGCGGTTGGGTTACCCACACCCGTATTGATGAGAATCCTGTAATAAGGGGGACACATCTCTGCTTTGACAAGACGTGTCAAGAAACTGCCTCGCGTTATGTGCGGGGCTAGTTAAAGGAAACAGTCCGAATAATCACCGGGCCATGGCATAATGTCATGTTGCCAAAACGTGTCAGCAGATTAGATTTGTGGAAATATTATTCTCTCTATGGTGGTATGTGGAACTTATTTTGCAGGGTCGGACACTATCCTTGTATTCAAATTCTTCCATGGTGTACTCGGAGGAGGAACCCGCCTTGCAATGCCGAAGACAATACTGCGCGCCGGACTCATCGTCATTGAAGCCTGGTTCAGGGGCTACTGAGGGAGTCCTGGATTAGGGGGTCTTCGGACAGCCAGACTATATCCTTTGGCCGGATTGTTGGACTATGAAGATACAAGATTGAAGACTTCAGCTCGTGTCCGGATGAGACTCTACTTGGCGTGGAAGGCAAGCTAGGCAATACGGATATGTATATCTCCTCCTTTGTAACCAACCTTGTGTAACCCTAGCCCCCTCTGGTGTCTATATAAACCGGAGGGGTTTTAGTCCGTAGGACAACATACAATCATACCATAGGCTAGCTTCTAGGGTTTAGCCTCTCCGATCTCGTGGTAGATCAACTCTTGTAATACTCATATCATCAAGAATAAATCAAGCAGGACGTAGGGTTTTACCTCCATCAAGAGAGCCCGAACCTCGGTAAAACATCGTGTCCCCTGCCTCCTATTACCATCCGCCTTAGATGCACAGTTCGGGACCCCCTACCCGAGATCCGCCGGTTTTGACACCGACAGCGGCCCTCCCGGCCCGCACCACCGCCCGCGTCTCCCGAGCGCCCCGCCGCCTTCGCCTGCCTCCCGCGCTACCGCCTCGTCTGCGACTTTGCTGCCCTCTGGCCACCGCCCACCGCTTCACCACCGAGCTCGGGCGCCGCCCTCCTCGCAGATCCGGCAGCCCAAGGCCAGATCCGCTCAGCTCGGCATCCGCGCCGTCCCAGGCCACCTCGTCGTCGGCCCCCGCACCTCCTCGGTGACCCCTCGAGCTCCGGCCACCGCGCCCCGATGAACTCCGGCGACTATTCTGGCAAGATCCGCTGCGTTGACTTTCTCACCTCGAGGTCGTTTTCATCACAAAGTCTTGGATTTCTAACATCATATGCACTTGTTCATCATGCTATATCTCTGTGATCGTAGCTTCATTTTGCGTGCAAGATATATCAAAATATTCGTCTCGTGATGCTCTTAATGGTACTATTATTTTCATGCATGTTACTATCCATATTGATGCCTAAATCCTCGTTGCATAAGTGCTATATGATGTTGTATGCTGGAATTTAACAGAACTTGATGATTTGTCATTTTCGTTGCATTTTCTGTGTGCATCCTATCAACATGATGTCTACATGTTTTATGATCTCCATCATGCCATATTTACAATGGTGCATGTCTTGTATTTTTGTGATTTATGTTGTGACTAGCACAAGCATGCAAAGTAGGCTATGTGATGTTGTTGTTTTTAGACACTTAGAATATTTTGCTTAGTTATTTCCTGTTACATTTTGATGCTATATAAACTTGTTGCTATCATGAGATCCATACATATTTTAAGATAGATCAGTAAGAGTGTTTTGAAGATGTGCTATGTCTCTATCCATTCATTCCACTGGTTATAATTGTGGAGTACCCTAGCTTGTCATTACCAGGCTCTACTTTTGCTAAATATTGTTCCTGGAAATTGTTAACATGAGATTCAGATTTGCCATGAGTGTTGCTAGTGATACATGAACCCTATGAACTTTCTCTTGCTATGCTTACCTTCTTGAATATGTCTACTTCATGTTGGTTACCTTGTTATGCCATGAAATGCTTTGTGGTGAGTGACATGTGCTTGTAAAGTTGCTATCATGAATCTGTTCCTGCCATGTCATGTTTTTCTTCTAAGTCTGAAAATGTTCATATAACTTGCCATGTTGCATGGGTGCCACCTCATTTTCCATGTATCTTTGGTTAAAGTTCAGTAAGGGAGTTTTGTTCTATGCTTTGCGTACTAGCATGTCGTGCCTTCGTTTGCCATGATATGTCGTTGTAGCTTGTTGTTTGCTAGCTCTAAACATTGCTTCCTGATGCTGTTTTGACATGTTTAGTATTTTCTCTAAGTCTGTGAATCTTTTATCATTTGTATTTTGCCATGCTATTTTGAGCTTGTTCTAGTGAGAACTAGCATGAGCTCAGTGTTCATGATTTGTAGAGCTTCATGTGTACCTTACTGCCATGTGCTTTTTTGTTATGTTAGAGTTCTCTAGCATAGTTTCTTGTTGCATTCTAAGTGCTATGATGATGTTAATCACATATTTGCATCATTTTTGTGTTACTTGTCATTTGCAAAACGTGCATCCGTTTCCGGTGATCCTTATATCGATTTCAACCGAAACCACCTCATCTTTCTAGTGGCATACTTGTTTTGACAAGTTGATGCCTTGTTCATCATTTTCCCTTTCGAGGTACTCATATGCATTGCACATCATACCCTGCATTTCATGTCATATCTTGCATCATGTTGCTTGTGCATTGCATCGTGATTGATTGTTGTTCCGTTGCTTGTATTCTTACTTTGGGTAGAGCCGGGAGACAAGTTCATGAACAAGGAACCTATTGAGTACGCTAACGAGGAGCAAGCTTTCGACAACTCTGAGAACCTTGCAGGCAAGATGACCATTACCCTCGATATCACTGATAGTGTCCTGGACTAGGGGGTACTCACCACGTCGCCTCCCGACCAGCTGGATCGGGCCGAGGACCCCCATGGCGGTTCACTCATGGGCCACTTCGGGCAGCCCATGCCGCACACGAGGAAGATTCTACAAGGCTTTGTCATCAAGACAAGGACTCCTCTCCACCAACGTATTCGACTAGGACTCTTGTTATCCTAGGCCTCCGGTACATTATATAAGCCGAGGCCAGGCTAGTCAATAGATGATTATGAAATTATTCATCATACCCTCGGGTTTTAGACCACAACATACGATCTCGCGGTAGATCAACTCTGTACTTGATACTCCATCAATAAAAACAAGAGCGGGACGTAGGGTTTTACCTCCATCAAGAGGGCCCGAACCTACGTAAAACATTGTCTCCTTCGTTCCTGTTACCATTGATCTGAGAATCCACAGTTCAGGACCCCAACCCCGAGATCTGTCGGTTTTGGCACCGACAATGGTGCTTTCATTGAGAGTTCCGCTGTGAGATCGACAAAGAATCAATGGCTCAACTGCAGATCAACTGCGACGTCGGCATATTCGTCGCTGGCTGGACTGGTCACCTTGACTTGATCGAGGACTGCGCCCTGCCTCCGATCATCATGTTCGAATGAGGCCTTCATCAAACATCAACTCCGACCTCTATCATGATCATAGAGAAATCATGCTTGGAGCTCGGGGGCTCAATGTCAACATTGCCCTCGGGCGACCGTGTTGTTCTTCCGGAAAGCACATTTGTATCCGCTGCCATCACCTCCTCGAGCATCGCTTTGACGATTCCTTCGGTGGAATTGTGCGGAATTGAGTCTACAACAACTCTGTAAAATTTCGTCGCATTCCGATGGAGCAATCTCTGCCGATCTTCGATATACCAGAGCCCTGTCGAGCCTGGACGGGAATCAGGACGAGTTTAGGGCGTGGTCTCCAGAGCCCAGCTCGGATATTATTTGTAGGATCCGACCGTTCATCTACTGCGGAATTTCCATATCTATAACCTCTCAAAATTTCAGCTCGATCCGACCGTTCAAACTCCGGGAACCTTCCGATCAGTGCATCATTTTTCGGATCTGTTTTCTGCGCGAATACGAATCCTACCCGAGTTCTTCTCTTTTCATGAACAAGATATTGGACAACCTTTTTGGAAGAATCTCTTTCTATGGTATTGTGTTTTGTTTCCGAACACATGCTCACAAATTTTGGTCCTTTTCGGAGGTAATCTTCACCGTCACCCTGGTGTCAAACCAGTCCGGTAATATTGCTTCACGGTTGCCGACCTGCACTAGACACATCGTCGCTTTGTTGACCCGAGCTCAACTTCTTCGAATCATCATCTCGGTGAGCCAAAGCAGAGTTCCGAATTGCAAAGGATAAATCGTCACCAACATCGCCACCCCACGGATCACACGGAGCGGGCACACCGGCATCGCCGCATGGTCACTTCATCAAGCCGGCATTGACCGCGTGTCAAGTTACGACCAGCGTCGGCATGGCCGCACTATTGCCTCTTCAAGCCGACGGCCATCACGCCGAACTATTTCAACACCTCGGCTGACACAGCAGCTGCAACGTCTCCTTACCCGCCTGCTTCGTCACCTCGGCTGGACCAGGGGCTTCACCATATCTTCATCAAACCTACTCTAATGACTTCGGCGTCACCAGCCGACATGCTTCGATTGACCGGCTGACATCGACGCTTTGACACCACGGCTGGACCGGGGACTTTGCTATTTCTTCATCAACATACTCCAGTGACTTCGGCATCACCAGCCGACTAGCTTCGTCACGTTAGCTGGACCGGGGGCTTTGCCTCAGCGAGCCAACCTTTGTCAGCATCGCCATGCCCGTCGCTTTATCGCCCATCGGGCAATGGGTGTGCAGATCGAGTCCCAATTTTGTGAGTCACCTTTCTTCGGATTGCTACAACAAATAAACCAGGTGTTATTAATCATAGTAATTTTTTCTTGTTTGGGTTTATTTTTCCCGAGGAATTATTACCCTGGTCTGTTCCATCATCTGTACACAGGTCTATCAAATCGTGGCCGCATTAACGACAGACACGTGGTGGTTCGGTCAGTTTCCGTACACAGTTCGGTGAACGCCGCATCCGGACCTATGAATTCAGGCTTTGCCACGCCTTTACCGCGTCACCCGATGCCCTGCATCGACATTGACTTCGGCGCCAGGCCACATATCTTTAAATAAATTATTTTGCATAAATTAACTATGCGAGGATTTTTATATATTTATATTATTATTGTTGGACTGCACTATTTTACATGTGTAGGTAATCGATTTAGATTGCGTCACGCGGTCACTTCGGCAAGCCGACGTCGTCATCCCAATCGGCCTAAATTGGCTCGCATGATCACCTTGTTGGTCGAATTACCATACCGACATGTTCGGTTGCCTCGGGACTTCGGCATCGCAGAGGGAGCTCTACCTCATCGAGTGTTTGGCACACATGCCATATTTATTTTATTACTCACTTTGCATAAATTAATAATTATGCAACAATTTTTTTAATTTATTATTATTACTATTATCTCTGGTTTGCACTATTTCTTGTGCACAGGTAAATGATTCGGGTTGGGCAGTGTTGTCACCTTGGCGTACAGACATACCACGTCACCTTGGCTAGACTGGGGCCTTCGTCCTCACTTCACTAAACCACGCCGGGGACTTCAGTGTCACTCTGCCGGCCTACATTGGCCATGCTATGTCACCACTCCGGAGTGCCGAGCTCTTCGCTCCGCCATCTCAGGACCGGCTTGTGGGCTAGGACCTCGATAGGCCGAGGACTATGTCTTCGTCCCCCCATAAGTCCGGACCTCATCATCAACATCGAGCACCGTAACCAGCTAAGTCGCTTTCATGCTCAAAAACTTCCAGTTTTAAATTTTGTTCGGTTCGACCAAGCATTATACGTTCTTTGGCAAAGAGTTATTTGTGAAAAATTTGCTTGTCAAAACTTTGTTTGTGACACACAAATTCAAATACCCCGTTTACTTGGGGGCTTCCTTTATGAAGCTTTTCCTCTTGCATATGATTATACTTGTATGGCTTCGTTCCTTGTTCGTGTATTACGCCACAATATGCACCATGTTGACTTAAGTGTTCCGCAAGCTGGGTTGCCTTCCTCCTGCGTTTACCCCTACGTTCCAGATTGTTAGGGTAGGGAGTAAAGGGAGCACCTCTGCGATTGTCACGATCGGGTCATCCGATCTCGAACCTCAGACTGGGTGAAGCCGAAGGCTAGCGCTCTTATTGTTTTGAATCATGGTCGGCACACAACGGAACTCATGAGTACAAAAAATCTATTGCACAAGTCTCATAGTAACAATAAGCAACCGAAGAAAGGTATCGGTGGGGGTACTATTTTCTTCGAAGATGCTTCTTACACTTCTTCAGTAATATAGCATAAGTTCCCTGAGCGTGTTTTGTCTGTTACGGCCTTATGTCCTGATTGCTTGGTTATCGGAAACACCGTCGATATTCTTGACAAATGTAGTACATAACACTTTTCGGCCCTTGACCGAAGAGGGAGAAGCCGATGGTCGGTTAAGACGTGTTTAAAGTTCAGGTGAACACATATATGATATAAGTACTTCGGTACATACAATCATTCTTTTACCCAAATCACTTGGGGGCTCTTGAATTTACATGAGTCATTTTATAGTAAATGTGTTTTCTTCTTGGTCGTTGCAAAGTCTTTTTCTACCGCTCCTTTTTCGACTTGAGTGTATGGTCAATAGCCGGATAGCCTAGCTTCTCTCTAAAGCCGCTCAAGTTTAGTCTGGTAAACTGGCCTCGAAGAAGCACTTTGCCTTCGGGATAAGGAGCTTGAAGCCGTAGGCTGACCCACTTGAAGTCTCGAGATCGGATGTGTCCTGTTAAAGCACGACAGAAGCACACTTTTTTAAGAAAAAAGACCAATTTTCGGATTGGCACCAAATGACTCGATTTAGTTCGGGCGTAAACTTTTTACTGAAGTTTTTAGGTTTTCCAAGCCTATGGCACTTTTAAACTATTTGTGTGTTTCCAGCATAAGTCTCGCAGTGCAACGTCGAACACCTTTAGAGATTCGGCAAAAACATTCTCGGATATTGCTATATATGCATCAGTTTCGAATTGTGTCTTCGGTAAATAGTTGGGTTGCCCAGCTCCTGTGCTTGCCTCCTACGTTCTGCTTTGTTCGGCTAGGTGTGCAAAGGGAGAACCACTGCGATTGTGCTTCTAGCTCGCATGGTTAAGCGCCTCAGTGGAGAAAGCCGAAAACTGACTATCACAATAAGCGTAAACTGGTCAGCGATTCGATGACTATATTAACCTATAAGATCGATAGAGGTCACCCCATGTTAAATGACGGGCCGATCATAATATTGGCCGGAGTGTTTACGGCTTGACCTCAGGTGTCACCGAACACTAGCCGGGGGCTCGTAACTAGCCTCCCCAATTTAAAGCTCCTATGACTACGTTAAAGTTATAAAGCCCGCATATCTGATTGCCTCGTTTCCGCTAACACAACTGCCTTCGGGCACCGAGACATCGGCTAAGGGTTGTTTTGTTATTGCGAAAACACCCTGCGTAGCATCTACAATGGGGTGGAAGCCGACAATGGGCCACTTTCAACTAATAAACGGTTGCAACGGAGTCAAAATAAACATACCATCGGTGTTTTTATTTCATATACGAGGGCTGCCTTCTGCAATCATCATTATAAAGCCATAAATATGCATCAATTTGACTTAAGATTTTGGCCAAGCTGGGTTGCCTGGCTCATGTGCTTACCTCTACGTTCTCGATTGTTCGGCTAGGCAGTAAAGGGAGCACCTCTGTGATTGTTACTACCGGGTCATCCGAGTTAGTACATCAGACTGGGTGAAGCCGAAAGCTAGCAATCTTAAAGGATATAATTGGTCGGCAACGATTGAAGTGAAAATTTTGGTTCATTAATACTATAGAGTTCGAGAACTTTCCCCGAACTAAATCCTCAATATTTTCCTCCCACCTTGATCGGAGGTGAGGTTTTATGATCATGATTAGCATGACAACCCAAAGAAAGGAACCGATAGCGGGACTATTTTCTTTGGAAGATGTTTCTTACGTTAAAACATAATATAACATATCTCTCCGTGTACCTTTGTTTATAAAACCATATGGCCAGATTGCCTTGTTTGTCGTAAATCTTTGCCCTCATAAAGGCTTTATAAACTGGGACAAACACTCCCTGGCTACTGGCCGAGGAGGTTGAAGCCGATGGTCGGTCAACAAAGTTTTGTACAATGCATATCCGAGCATTAATGATGTAAAGTACTTGGGTACATAGAATCATTACACATAAATTATGAGCAAAAATCAATTTTTTCGCAGCCAATCTTTTAAAGAGTCAATGGCACAGTCTCTTTGAGACAATTGAGCAGCTGACATAATGATATGATAGTTCCTTATTGGCATTGATTTCCTATCTATTAAGTCCCTTGAGGCCGATCTTGGCGAGCTCAGCTTTTGTTAGCTCTAACTCCTTTATGAGATCTTTATGCTCGTTCCGAGAAGTTTGTGTTAAACACAACAAAATTATCCTGTCAAACAGATATCGATCCTTAATTCGGCCACCCGTGCCCACACTAAGGCTCGGGGGCTACTCGGCTTTGCGCTCATTATTTATAAATATTAAAAGGGCACATCGATCCCCTGATCTGGTGTTGCCACCCGACCAGTGGCTCAGGGGCTATTGCATTGCTTATTCAATGTAGAAAATTCAAAGTGCTCAGTGTTCGGCATAACCGAACTATGGACAAGCAAGTCTTCGGACGACAATAAGTACCATATGGGACTTATCCGGTGTCAAGCTGATATATCACGACGACTTCTCATGGCCCTCTCTCAGGGGCCTGTCAGCCGATCACAATTACTTCTAATATATTATACTGCGTTTATATTCCTACGTATGCTGCCGAGCTAGGAGTTGATCCTCAGGGCGATTTCACGAATCGACCCGAGTCTCAAGGGCTACTAGGATCAGCGGTTTCAGGTTTTCCTTCAGGTGCATCTCGGGTTTTAGACCGATACACACCTTGAGGGCTACTGGTTATACATATTGACAGGAAATAAATTTACACGCGTTGGAAATAAAATCCGCAAACAATTAGCCCATGACCGAGGTGCCGAACCACCTCAAAACCATTTTGGGATATAGCTCGGATGCAAGTGGCTGGCTCCATAGAGGGCATTTCTGGCATTGGAACTCAGCTGTAACAAGACCCTTCGGATACAGTCCGGCGTTGGAGCTTGGATACAAAATCCGGCGTTGGAGCTCGAAAGCGGTCTAGCATTGGTGCTCGGCTGCAAAAAGATACCTCAAATGCAGTCCGACGTTGGAGCTCAGATGCACGAGGACACTGCCGCAAGACAAATACTTCAAATCTTTGGTGTGGCATAAAAATAACAAGCCATTGATAAAGGCCAAAGACTTAAAGGGCTCCTCGGATACCCGACATGTGAGATCTTCAGATTTAGATCGGCAATCCTCAAGATAGAAGATGGTAAGATTTGTTGAACCAGTTTTCAAGACCGACGACCGAAGACGAAGAACAGTTCGGAAGAACCGAGGAGCGTCCCCAACTTGAAGACCGGTTCAGGGGGCTACTGATGGTGTCCTGGACTAGGGGGTACTCACCACGTCGTCTCCCGACCCGCTGGATCGGGCTGAGGACCCCCATGGCGGTTCACTCATGGGCCACTTCGGGCAACCCATGCCACACACGAGGAAGATTATATAAGGCTTGGTGATCAAGACAAGGACTCCTCTCCACCAACGTATTCGACTAGGACTCTTGTTATCCTAGGCCTCCGGTACATTATATAAGCCGAGGCCAGGCTAGTCGATAGATGATTATGACATTATTCATCATACCCTCAGGTTTTAGACGACAACATACGATCTCGCGGTAGATCAACTATGTACTTGATACTTCATCAATATGAACAAGAGCAGGACGTAGGGTTTTACCTCCATCAAGAGGGCTCGAACCTGGGTAAAACATTGTCTCCTTCATTCCTGTTGCCATTGATCCGAGAATCCACAGCTCGGGAACCCCTACCCCGAGATCTACCGATTTTGACACCGACAATCACTTTTATCTTCGCTAGCTAGTTGTTCGTTCTATCGCTATGCCGTGCTACCTACCACTTGTTTATTATGCCTCCCATATTGCCATGTCAAGCCTCTAACCCACCTTCCCAGCAAACCGTTGTTTGGCTAAGTTACCGCTGTCGGTGTCAAAACCGGCGGATCTTGGGTAGGGGGTCCCGAACTATGCGTCTAAGGTTGATGGTAACAGGAGACACAGGACACGAAGCTTTACCCATGTTCGGGCCCTCTTGATGGAGGTAATACCCTACGTCCTGCTTGATTGATATTGATGAATACGAGTATTACAAGAGTTGATCTACCACGAGATCTTAATGGCTAAACCCTAAAAGTCTAGCATGTTTTACTACGGTATTGAGTATCCCCTATCTGGACTAAGTCCTCCGGTTTATATAGACATCGGGGGGGTCTAGGGTTACATAGAATCGGTTACATAATATAGAATCTTCATAGTTGTTCGCCAAGCTTGCCTTCCACGCCAAGGAGAGTCCCATCCGGACACGGGTACAGTCTTTGGTCTTCATATCTTCACAGCCCATTAGTCCGGCCCATAGATAACAGGTCGGACGCCCGAGGACCCCTTAGTCCAGGGCAGCTTCTCCACCCCTTCGTCCGCGGGATTATGTTCTACTACGGGATAGATTTCCATGATCTATCCCCGAACTCCTTCCTCAATATCTCAGTGTTCATCGTCGTGTGCGAGGATTTCCTCCGCATCCACCCCCACTTTGGGTTATGGCTCAAAACCTTCAACGTGAAGCCCAAGGTGGTGGACGGACAGCACGCAGAGTGCGGGGGCGCAATGGTGAGCAAGCTCACCAATGTTTCTTGACCAAAAGGCACATTCATGGAATCTGTCAAAGAATGGCAGAAGCTATGGTTCTACATAACCGAACCCCTTGACGCCACCTGGGCCACAACTGTCGAATTCAAATCCGGCGCTCCCGTGTGGCTCACCTCTTGGGTCGAGAAGAGCCCAAACTGGTGTTCGCCGGACGAGCTGATTGCGCTGCAAACGCGCATCCAAAGAATGATCGATAGAGATATCAAGCTCGTCGACATAATCCAAGTGATGCTAGTGTGCCGGATCCTCCCCTGCCAGAGCCGAAGCCGTCCTCTATGGGACTTCAACCCGAAGAAACACCATACCTTGGTGAGGCTCTTCGAAACGACTCATGAAGATGCCTGGAAGTTTCTTTTCAAGGGCAACGAGATAGTGCCGGCCACTGATTCGGATTGTGGCCACGACATAAATAACCTCCCCAACGAGGTATGTTATTTTTAACACATCCCTTACTTGCTTGTTTCAAGGGTGATGTCTAATGCTTTCATTACCATTGCTTTTTTAGTACTGGTTGAAGCAAGCGAAAAAGATTCGGTGTCCGGCTCCCCTACCCGAGAAGCCAGTCACTCCATGTTTAGCAAAGATGCTGGAGCCGGCGCCGTACAAGGCACCAGAGAAGAAGGCCATAGGAAAGGCCAAGGGGGTCCGGAGTGGCCCCCGCCGCAAGGGCACTTTAGACGCGGTGTCCGAAGACAAGGCCCATTCCCTCGCCGCCGAAGACGGCGCGGATGAGGAGGAGGAGGAGGAGGGCGAATCTCCCCCTGACGGGGGGAGAAAGAAGAGGGCGGCCTCCACAACTCTGGAGGCGGAGGCGCCCAAAAAGGGGAAGGGCTCCCTAGCGGGTAACTCCGCATGGGACATTGATGACAGTCCAGAGAGATGCCCCCGCGCTAAGCCTCGGGCCGCATCGTAAGTACTAATACCTTATCCGCCCATAAAGTTTCTCCTCCTCATTGTATTGAAACAATTGGCAAATGTTATTGTAGTCCGGCCCACCACAGCTCCCAGTGATCTTCATCAGGAGGCTCGTTGGATTCCAAGGCGATGGCCAGCGACTCCCTGCCGGATGCACACTCCCCCAAGACCAAGGAGGATGCGGATGTGCTATCCCGAAGGACTGCCTCCGGCGGGGGAGAGGCTCAAGAGGCGCCCGAAGGCGAAACCTTCATCGCCGGACACCAAGGGGACTCAATCCCCAATGAGACTAGCGGGGAGGGCCGTACACAGTTCGGCCCTCAACCGGACTCAATTCCGGAGACCGAGGCGGCTCCGGAATCAAACACGCACCCTCCTTCGAAAGAAGGGGGATGCATGTTGCGCCGGTGGCCCCTGTCCAACCAGGGGCACCGGATAACCTGCTGGAGGTGCTATGAGGCGCTTCCATTATGGATGAGCATCGTGCCCTTATGGGCATGGTGATTGAAAAGGTTCAGTCCGCCAAGAGCTGATTAACCGAAGTCTGCAGCAGCTTGCTGACAGGTTTTGAGGTAAGAGACGCCAAACAAAGAGAAAATCCCAATGTAGACCAGTAGCCCCTGAGACACTGTCCCGTGTTCGGAAAGAAAAAGCCGGACAGAGGATCAATCTCGTTTTAACAGTAAACTAACTTAATTTTTCTGAAATGCAGGCGTCATTGCTGGCCGTGGCGTCGCATACTGCCGAAGTTTCTGGACTGAAGCAGAAACTGGCAGAGGCTGAGGAGGAGCTGGGACAAGCGAAGAGGCAGCTCCAGGAGAAACAAGGTAAGCAATAACCTGTTATATGTTCGAAAAGAGGAAAATTGTATGCGATGACCAAAATGCCATGATTTGTACAGAAGCGATGACCGAGGTCGAGGCCCTGAGAAAGGCCCTGGCCGAAGCCGAGGGGAAGGCTATCCAATAGCAAGCCACCCGTAAGAAGCTCAAGGCTCGGGTCGGGGAGGTCCAGCAGGAGCTCCAAGACATGGTGAAGAAGTGTGAAGCTTTGGAGCACGAGGCGTCGGCCCGAGAGGCCGAACTTACCAAGGCTCGTCAGAGCTCAGAGGCCGCACGGAATGAGGCCCGGGACGCTCTTCAGGAGATCCAGGAGGCGAACAAGATTGCAGTGGGTAAGGCATTTAACATGCAAAGCAAGTATGTGGAGAGGAAGTACCTTTTACTAACCCAGATTCGGAATTGCCAATGGGGCTTTTGTGGATCTGCTGCGTAGTGTATCCGATGCTGCCGAGTTCTTCTAGGCCAGGGAAGGGGATTCTTTGGAGAAGCTGTTCTAGTCGCAGTATGTTGTGCCAGAACATCCGGTGGCCTTTTCCGATCAACTAAAGCAGTTGGTCGAGCTGCATAGGGTGGCCAAACTGGCCATGAAGGATTTCATAATCCGATTATGGCCGGCCGAAGCTATACCTAGTAGTTATTTCGGCCTTGTGAAGTGGGTGGTGGAGGCTTTCCGCGGCTAGACATCGTTAAGCAATCCGTCTGTATCGAGGGTGCCCGCATGGCCTTTGCTCGTTGCAAGATGTGGTGGGCGAAGATGGATGCCGTCGAGGTGGCCAGGGGGCCGCCGGAGGGCAAGGAGCACCGCACACCCGAGCGATATTTTGCGGATGTCCTGGAGGGATCTCGACTGGTAGCAACGCAGTGCGGGCATGACGTTATTCTCGAATGAATACATCCATGTTTTGCCTTGTATGAACAAATCCACCTTGTAATATATAATTTTTATTATGTTTTGATTGTTTCCTCATGTGCGGCCGCGTGAAATCTGAGGGTTAACCAGTCGTCGGCTTCAGCCCTCGCATAGGTAGTACGGAGGTGTTCGGGATGGAATCTAAACAATCTTGATCCAATTATATGGTCCTTGAAGGAGTTGTTTAGCGCAGCGAACCAGGCAACCAGACTATGCGGCTTGAACACCCTCACTTAGCCATAGGAGTTTTATAATAAAACATAGGCGCAACCCCTGGTATACGAACCAGAGTGCTGTCAGCGTCTGATCGGGAAGTATCGATCCTTCGTGAAATGCGGAAAAATCTCCAACGATTTGAGACCTCCAAACAGCTGACCAGCTCTCGCCGCATCATGACAGTCAGTTTTCGGCTTTCTCTACTGAGGTGCTCATCTGGTTTAGACCAGGACACAATCACAATAGTTCTCCCTTTACTACCCTAGCCGATGTAGCGGAACGTAGGGTAGCAAGCACAGGAGCCGGGCAACCCAACTATTGACCAAAGACATGATTCGGAGTCAATGCATATAATGCTAAATTCGGGGTGCCGAACTATACTTATAGAAGTGTTCGGACTTTTGTTGTCGTAGTGTAAGGTGCTATAAAGCCCCTGGCAAACGTCAAATGTACCAAAGTGTACGGGTGCTACCTGATGGGGTTATCCACAAGGAATCTGAAAAAGAAAAGAGAGAAAGAAAACTGAAAAGACATAAAGGTAAAAAGCCGGGGTCCTAAAGCTCCAGCTACAAACTGTTCTCATTGTAATGTAATTAGTACGTCAAGGCGCATTGATACAAATAGTGCAATAAGCAATAGGCTATTTAACATGCCGAAACCAGGGGAGAGCTGCATATGGGTCCTGGAAAACAGGTAGAGTTATCGTTAACGGAATCACCTAAAAAATGCCCCATATATTCGCGCTTCTCGCCGTCTTGGTGTATTTATCCTACAAGAGGACCGATGACCAGACCCCCCCCCCCCCGATGGGGCCTGTGGGATTGAGACCTAAAAGGAAAACAAGTAAAAAATGAAAGTATGTGTGTATCCGATGTCGGTTGAGCCGTGCCATGGGTCACAAGTTATCTGTGCCTCCGTCAATGCCCATGGAATTTTAAGTGCGTAGTTATGTACGTGCGGCACGAATGCCACCACTTGATCGGGACTGAGACGGAGGCCGGATTGCTAGTCGAGCTCTTGTCGAGCCGAGCTCTCCTGCTACAGAGTAGTTCGGACCCTCTTAAGGGTGTCCGCGGGCTCGACAACCGAATGAAGGTTCTGCTTGAGAAGGCCGCTTTGTACTTCTGCTGCTAGGGCAGCTGTGTGCTCTTCTGTACGGAGAGAGTGTTCCGTATTGCCATTGACTGTTAAGACGCCGCGTGGACCGGGCATCATGAGCTTGAGATAAGCGTAGTGTGGCACTGGATTGAATTGAGCAAACGCAGTTCGTCCAAGCAGTGCATGATAGCCGCTGCGAAATGGGACGATATCGAAGATTAACTCCTCGCTTCAGAAGTTGTCCGGAGATCTGAAGACAACCTATAATGTGATTGAGCCCGTACATCGGGCTTCTACACCTGGTATGACTCCTTTAAAGGTAGCCCTTGGAGGCTTGATCCTTGATGGGTTAATGCCCATTTTCCGTGTTGTATCCTGATAGAGCAGGTTGAGGCTGCTACCACCGTCCATAAGGAAGCGAGTCAGGTGAAACCCATCAATTATTGGGTCTAAGACTAGTGTGGCTGTGGCGACCTGACCCGAATGGATCAAGTCTACTGTGCTCCGGTGTCATCCCTGGATCAGTAATGCTGACACCACATAGTACATCGAAGGATTTATAGCAGAGTGGAAATCACACACTTATTACATCATGGTCTCAAAGAGAACTTATTACAATAACTATGGCTTAAGGCCATCTAATAATGATAACAGCGGAAGACTCGGAAGATAAATGGGTCCATCAACTCCAACGGCATCACTGAGTATAGAACCACGACCTAAAAGCACCTTACTCGTCGTCTGAAAAGTCTGCAACATGAAAGTTGCAGCCCTAAAACGGGTCAGCACATGGAATATGCTGGCAAAGTAACACATAGAGAGTAATGGAATGAAACAGCTATACTACATGCATATATGGCTGGTGGAAAGCTCTATGGTTACAGTTTTGCGTAAAGCCAGTTTTTCCCTACTGCAAAGGAATAGATTTATTTAACTATCATGGTGGTTGTGAAACATTGAGAATGGTTGACAGCATTCTCAATCCCAATTAAGTGAACAATTAAAACCCAACAATATTAATTAGAAGTAACATGTTGAGATTCACATGATATTCAAGTACTAGATACTCAAGTTGTCCATAACCGGGGACACGGCTAATCATGATTAGTTTATACACTCTGCAGAGGTTTGCGCACTTTTCCCCACATGACTTGATCGCCTCCGTTTGTTTTCTTGCACTAGATGGTGTTTGAGAAACGGATGACCGAGACATAGTCTTTCAGAAGCGCTAGCACCTTACGATCGGGTAGACCGTACCACCTACAACCCCTAAATCTGCTAGTCTACCACTGTAAGAGTTCGCACAACTTATGCAACTATGCCAGAGCCCATAGTAGCATGTGGCTGCACACGGAAGTTTCTAGCATGAATTATCTTATGATCCCTTTGAGCCTGGGTGGCGGTCCAAAATAAAACAGGCAAGTCCTGATAGACATCAGGTGCCTCAATCCACCCAGATGTGTGTTTAAGTTGCCACCTTAGATAAACCATTAATTAACAATACTCACATCTGTCATGGATATCACTCACCCAATCCACGTCTACTAGCATAGCATGGCATAATAAGCAAACGTAGAAGTAACTCCCAAAGGTTTCATAATAATACAGGTAATAGGTACTACCTCATCTACTACCCATCCCACAGTTTAATTAGATCCTAATCATGCAATGTGAGAGGATTGATCTAATGCACTAAAACATGGGTTGTAGAAAAGGTATGATCAAAGTGTTACTTGCCTTGTTGATGATTCGCGAGACCTAGGGATTCAAAGTAACATGCGGCGCAATCCGGGTAATCTATCGCAGACAAACAACAAGCACACAATGAGTACTCGACTAATGCATAGGTAAAACTGGAACAAGAGAACGAACCAGAAGGTTCAACTTAAGAACTCCGGTTGCAAAGAAAGAATGAACCGAACAAAGAAACGGAAAACAAACGGCGGAAGAAAACAACTCGGTTCTAGCAAGTTGAAACTAGGTCAAATTTTACCGGGGCAAAAACTTGTTTAAGTTGATTAGACGGAACGGCGGTTTCGAAACGAAACTCCACGCGCTTGAATCACCTGATTCCGATAAACGAGCGAGAAGATAAACTAGAACGAAGATCGGATCTGAGATCGCGATCGCGGAATAAATCCGACGAAAGAAAAGAGACGAACGGTTAAACGAACGGACGTTCGTTAACCTAGAAGAATCCGGTGATCACGTTCGTTAGGACGAACGGTCCGGCGAACGGTCCAAAGGCAACTAAATCGGAAAAGAAAACGAATCCGATCTAGGGTTTCGGAAGAAAATTGAAACAAAAACCGATCTAGAAAACTGGAACGGTTTAGAGAAGAACCTGAAAGAAAACGAATCGGAAGAGAAGAAAAGAATCGGAACGATTAGAAGAAAACGATCCGAGGAAAATAGAAGCGGGGCAACCTCCGGCGAGGTCTCCGGCGAGGGCTCCGGCGGCGTGGCGTTGGGAGGCGGCGGCGTGGGCAAGGTGCGGCGGCGCGGGTGAGGGGTGGCGCGGCGGCGGTGTAGGGCGTAGGGCTTGGGGCTTGGGGTTTGATTTGATGAGTTTAGAGGGGGGGTGTTGGGGTATTTATATTGGGGAGGGGAGGGGGTTTCTTGGGTAGGGGACAAGAAAAAGAGAGGAAAAAGGAATCCTAAAAGAAAAAGGAAAACGGAACAAAGGAAAAAAAAGGGGCTAGCCGGCCAGAGTCCCGCTGGGACTCGGCTTCAAGCGAGAGGCGGCAGCCTGGGGCGCTGGCGCCTGGCGCCTGGCGCGCAGGGGCGCGGGGGCGCAGGGGCCGGCCGGCTGGGCCTTTGGCCCAGGCGGGGCGCTGCTCCTTTTTTTTAAAACGGTTTCGCGCGCAGAAAAACACAGAAAAGAAAATCTAAATGGGCTCCAAAAATTCTAAAGTAAATTTTCCCCGACTCCTAAAAATGAGCCGAACAAAGTGAACTTTACTCCGGACCTAAAATGCAATTTTTGAAAACACGCATTTTTCCCTATCCAAATAAAATGCAAACAAAACACCGGAAAACAAAATTTGATCTATTTATTAAATCTTCATTTTTCCTAACTTTGGGAAAGTCATATTATTCCCTCTCTCATATATTTTGACACCGGAAAAAATTTTGAAGATGAAATAAATAAATCAAATGATCCTCTTTTCAAATTCAAGAAAACTCCCAAATATGAAAATAACGAAATCTCCAACTCTCTCCGAAGGTCCTTGAGTTGCGTGAAATTTCTAGGATCAACCAAAATGCAAGAAAATATGATATGCATGATGACCTAGTGTATAACATTCCAAATTGAAAATTTGGGATGTTACAAACCTAGCCCCCTTAAGATGAATCTCGCCCTCGAGATTCAGGTTGGCTAGAAAATAGGTGAGGGTGGTCCTTGAGCAAATCTTCCTCTCTCTCCCAGGTGGCTTCATCCTCTGAGTGGTGGTTCCACTGAACTTTGCAAAACTAGATAACCTTGCTGCGAGTAACTCTGCTGGCATAATCGAGAATCTTGACTGGCTTCTCCTCATATGTTAGGTCATCCCTTAACTGAATCGCTTCGAGTGGCACGGTATCTCTTAGCGGTACCTCCGCCATCTCGGCATGACATTTCTTCAGCTGAGAAACATGGAATACATCATGAACTCCTGATAGTCCCTCTGGTAATTCCAACTTATAAGCGACTTCTCCCATACGTTGCAAGATCTTATACGGTCCAACGAAACGCGGTGTTAATTTTCCCTTAACTCCAAAGCTCTTAACTCCTCGAAGTGGGGATACTCGAAGATAAACTCTGTCTCCTGTTTCGTAAACTATCTCCTTGCGTTTAGAATCTGCGTAGCTCTTTTGCCTGGACTGGGCTACCTTGAGCCTATCGCGAATCAACTTAACTTTCCGTTCAGACTCCTTAATCAAATCTGGTCCAAAGAATTGACGGTCTCCAACTTCGTCCCATGACAACGGTGTCCTGCACCTCCTTTCGTATAAAGCTTCAAAAGGTGCCATCTTCAAACTGGTTTGGTAACTGTTGTTATAAGAAAACTCCGCATACGGCAAGTTATCGTCCCAACTAGTTCCATAATCTAGTGCACAAGCTCTCAGCATATCTTCCAAAATCTGATTGACCCTCTCGGTCTGTCCATCTGTCTGCGGATGAAAAGCTGTGCTGAACTCTAGTCTGGTTCCTAAAGTTTCATGCAACTGATTCCAAAACTTTGAGGTAGATTGGGTTCCTCTATCAGATACGATACTCCTCAGAACTCCATGCAAACAAATGATCCTAGTCATGTATATCTTCGCCAACTTAGCACTGGTGTAAGTGGTCTTAACTGGAATAAAATGTGCTACCTTTGTCAAACGATCAACTACTACCCATATCGAGTCATAGCCTGCTTTCGTCCTGGGTAGTCCAGTGATAAAATCCATGCCTATCTTACCCCACTTCCATTCGGGTATCGGCAATGGTTGTAACAATCTTGCTGGCTTCTGATGCTCTGCCTTTACTCTCTGACATACGTCACAAACTGCTACATATGCTGCAATATCCTTCTTCATTCTGGTCCACCAAAATGTTTCCTTTAAATCCAAATACATCTTGGTATTCCCTGGGTGAATCGAATATGGTGAATCATGTGCCTCTTGCAAAATCAACTTCCTGATCTCCGGGTCATTTGGCACATAAACACGGTCCTCAAACCATAGGGTATCGTGCTCATCCTCACGAAATCCCTTTGCTTTTCCCTCGCTCAACTTCTCTTTTATAGCAGCAATCTCCTTGTCAGATTTCTGAGCTTCTCTGATTTTATCCATCAATGTTGACTGAATCACCAATGCTGCTACATAGCCTCTCGGAACTATTTCCAAACATAGCTCACGAAGGTTTTCTGCTAACTCCTTTGGTACTTTTCCCGTCACTAGGGTGTTGACAAGGCTCTTACGGCTCAATGCATCGGCTACTACATTAGCTTTTTCGGGATGGTAATGCAATCTCATGTCATAATCCTTGATGAGCTCCAACCATCTCCTTTGTCTGAGGTTCAACTCCTTCTGCGTGAAAATGTACTTCAAACTCTTATGATCCGTGTACACCTCACAATGATTCCCAATGAGGAAATGTCTCCACGTCTTCAATGCGTGCACTACGGCTGCTAACTCCAAATCATGTGTGGCATAATTCAACTCATGAGGCTTCAGTTGTCGTGAAGCATACGAAACAACTCTCCCTTCCTGCATAAGCACTGCTCCAAGTCCTCGACGTGAAGTGTCGCAATACACCTCATAATCCTTGGTCTGATCTGGCAAAATCAATACTGGTGAGGTGACCAAACGTTTCTTCAACTTCTGGAAACTAGCCTCACATTCCTCAGTCCAATTGAACTTAGTATCCTTCTTCAACAATTCAGTCATAGGCTTTGCAATCTTTGAGAAATTCTCAATGAATCTCCGGTAGTATCCTGCGAGTCCAAGAAAACTCCGGATCTCTCCAACTGTTGTTGGTGCTTCCCATTCGGTTACGGTCTCAACCTTTGTGGGGTCAACTGCTATACCTTCTCCGGATATAACGTCTCCGAGGAATCCAACTTCCTTCAACCAAAACTCGCATTTGCTGGATTTGGCATATAACTGATGTTCCCTTAGTTTCTCCAAAACCAAACGCAAATGTTCCTTATGCTCCTCTTCATTCTTTGAATAAACCAGGATGTCATCAATGAACACTACGACAAACTTATCCAAAAACTCCATAAACACTTTGTTCATCAGGTTCATGAAATAGGCAGGTGCGTTAGTCAATCCAAATGACATAACGGTATACTCATACAGTCCATATCTCATGGTGAATGCTGTCTTAGATATGTCCTGCTCTCGAATCTTCAACTCATGGTACCCTGATCGCAAATCGATCTTGGAAAACACTTTAGCTCCTTGCAATCGATCAAACAGATCGTTGATCATTGGCAGTGGGTACTTGTTCTTGATGGTTACTTCATTCAATCCCCGATAATCAACAACCATCCTTAAAGGTCCATCCTTCTTTTCCACTAGAAGTACGGGTGATCCCCAAGGCGGAGAACTTGGGCGAATGTAACCTTTATCCAATAACTCCTTAATCTGATTCTTAATTTCTACCAAATCCTTTGCTGGCATCCGGTATGGTCGCTTCGATATTGGGCATGTACCTGGCAATAACTCAATCAAAAACTTAATGTCTCTATCCGGTGGCATGCCTGGTAAATCCTCAGGAAATACATCAGGAAAATCCTTTACCACTGGTACTTCTTCTTGCACAACTCCTGTTAGGCAATTTACTTGTGTCCTGTTTGGCACATGCCGGGATACATACTTGATCCTTCTTCCTTCTGGTGTGGTAAGCAAAATTGACTTACTAGCACAATCGATGTTTCCTCCATACATCGACAACCAATCCATGCCTAATATCACATCCAATCCTTGAGATTCCAATACTATTAGGTCTGAGGGAAACACATAGTTACCAATCCTTAATGGTAACCGATCACACCGTCGTCTAGCCATGAACTCCGCTCCTGGTGAGCTTACTAACATGGGTGACCTAAGGGCTTAGGTTGGTAGGTTATATTTATCCACAAATCCCCTTGATATGTATGAATGCGATGCACCAGTGTCAAAAAGAACAAGTGCGGTAAATGACTTAACCAAAAACTTACCGATTACTGCATCGGGTTGATCTTCAACCTCCTCCACATTAACGTGGTTCACCTGTCCCCTATTGAAAGGGTTCGGCTTCTTCCCAGAGCTTCCATTGCCATTTCCATTCTGGCCTTCAGGACAATGCCCTGGCTTCGAACACTTATAGCAAGTGACGTGGCTCAGGTCCTTCTTGGCTGGGGTGGATGGGGTGGTCCGGTTCTGGCCGTTGTTTCCTCCATTCCCATTACCATTCTTGTGGCCACTATGGTTGTGCGAGCTACCTCCTCCATGGGTGTGCTGAAACTGAAATCCCGGTTTAGGGGCAAAATGGGGCTTCTGCTGGGCTCCAGAGTTATACTTCCCCTGTCCATACTTCCTCTTACGGTTCTCAATCTGCTGTTGCTTTCCTTCAATCATGATGGCACGATCTACCAACTCCTGGTAGTTGTTGAAAGTGGCTACCATCAACTGCATGCTTAGCTCATCATTCAATCCTTCCAGAAACTTCTCCTGCTTAGCTGCATCCATAGCAACCTCATCTGGGGCATAACATGCTAACTTGCTGAAGTCATCAACGTACTGGCCAACTGTCCTTCCCCCTTGGCGTAAGTTGTGAAACTCAAGCTTCTTCATGGCCATAGCTCCTGCTGAAACATGGGCAGTGCGGAAAGCTTGCTGAAACTGATCCCATGTGACAGTGTTAATTGGGTAAGTGGCTGTGAAATTCTCCCACCATGCTGCCGCGGGTCCATCAAGCTGGTGAGCGGCAAACTTCACTTTCTCACCATCCGTGCATCCTGCAGTGGTCAACTCCCTTCCTATCTTGCGGAGCCAATCGTCTGCTACTATTGGCTCGGTGCTACTGGAAAACACCGGCGGATTCAGCCTAAGGAAATGGGCTAAGTGGTCAACAGGTGGTGGTGGTGGTGGGTTGTTGTTGTTCTGCTAGTTCTGGACTAACATCTGCATCAATTGATTCTGCTGTTGGATCAACTGAGTGAGATCCGGTGGAAATCCATTATCACGTCTCGGAGGCATCTGAGGGTTTAGAAAAGACGAGAATTGAGAATAGAGTGAGGTCTAAAGGGAAAACACTACCCCAATGCACATGAGCAAATTCACACAAAATCACTTCAATCAATCAAACAAGGGCTTACAAATGATCTAAAACTATCGCAAAAGTGCTCGAACTATAATGTTTACATGGGGGAATACTACTACTATCTGGTGGTCATCTAGAAATTTGAACCGGTGGAAGACTCCATGATATCTGCTCCAGCTTCGTCTTCAAAGTCGGGTTCACTTGGATCCGAATCGGTGTCGTCGATGATGATGTAGTTGTCCGGACATGCGACGTACATGTCTTCCTTCCTGGATGCTAACTTCCCCTTGAGTTCTTCAATCTCCTGCTTAAGATCGCCATTGTGTCTCGCTAGAGCTACGATCTCGTCCATGTAGTCCTTGCGTGTAGACTTCAGTTCTCCTTCTAGCTCGATGATCCTTGCCTTCGCATTCTTCAACTCTATCATATCATTGCACATCTGGTTCTCGTGGCGTCGAATGTGCTGGTTTAACTCCTGGATGAAAGATGCAATGGATCTATCCTTCTTGGTGCTGACTAACTCCCATTGGTCATCTCGGCGTCCGCAAATCTTGTAGATAGTGTCCTTGAGGTCCTCTTGATAAACTTCTCCAATGCGTCCTATGGTGATATGAGCTGCCATGCTCCTTCCCAGACTCCAGGTTGGTGCATTGAAAACACTATCTATGGGTTTCGTGATTGGCGAGAATGTTCTTCCCGAAACGTGAGCTTGAATCTTCCAGCGCTCCTCTTCAGGCAGAGTGGCGTTGAAGGTTCCCGTGAAGCTTGGTAGTCCAATGTTCAGGTACTTGGTGACTTCCTTCAAGTGAAATCCAAAAGGTGTGCCTTCATCCGGTTGAGCGTACTTAATCTTCACGTTCGTCATCCTAAAAGGGTAGAAAAGATGAGGAGTTAGAAAATGAGAAAAGAAGGGTGTTCTATGGCTTTAACTTAGTGGTCGTGTCCTACAGTCAGCGTGTGCTCTGATACCATCTCTATGGCGACCCGACCCAAATGGATCAAGTCTACTATGCTCCGGTGTCATCCCTGGATCAGTAATGCTGACACCACACAGTACATCGAAGGATTTATAGCAGAGTGGCAATCACACACTTATTACATCGTGGTCTCAAAGAGAACTTATTACAATAACTATGGCTTAAGGCCATCTAATAATGATAACAACGGAAGACTCGGAAGATAAATGGGTCCATCAACTCCAACGGCATCACTGAGTATAGAACCACGACCTAAAAGCACCTTACTCGTCGTCTGAAAAGTCTGCAACATGAAAGTTGCAGCCCAAAAACGGGTCAGCACATGGAATATGCTGGCAAAGTAACACATAGAGAGTAATGGAATGAAACAGCTATACTACATGCATATATGGCTGGTGGAAAGCTCTATGGTTACAGTTTTGCGTAAAGCCAGTTTTTCCGTACTGCAAAGGAATAGATTTATTTAACTATCATGGTGGTTGTGAAACATTGAGAATGGTTGACAACATTCTCAATCCCAATTAAGTGAACAATTAAAACCCAACAACATTAATTAGAAGTAACATGTTGAGATTCAAATGATATTCAAGTACTAGATACTCAAGTTGTCCATAACCAGGGACACGGCTAATCATGATTAGTTTATACACTCTGCAGAGGTTTGCGCACTTTTCCCCACATGACTCGATCGCCTCCGTTTGTTTTCTCGCACTACATGGTGTTTGAGAAACGGATGACCGAGACATACTCTTTCAGAAGCGCTAGCACCTTACGATCGGGTAGACCATACCACCTACAACCCCTACATCTGCTAGTCTACCACTGTAAGAGTTCGCACAACTTAGTCAACTATGCCAGAGCCCATAGTAGCATGTGGCTGCACACGGAAGTTTCTAGCATGAATTATCTTATGATCCCTTTGAGCCTGGGTGGCGGTCCAAAATAAAACAGGCAAGTCCTGATAGACATCAGGTGCCTCAATCCACCCAGATGTGTGTTTAAGTTGCCACCTTAGATAAACCATTAATTAACAATACTCACATCTGTCATAGATATCACTCACCCAATCCACGTCTACTAGCATAGCATGGCATAATAAGCAAACGTAGAAGTAACTCCCAAAGGTTTCATAATAATACAGGTAATAGGTACTACCTCATCTACTACCCATCCCACAGTTTAATTAGATCCTAACCATGCAATGTGAGAGGATTGATCTAATGCAATAAAACATGGGTTGTAGAAAAGGTATGATCAAAGTGTTACTTGCCTTGCTGATGATTCGCGAGACCTAGGGATTCGAAGTAACAGGCGGCGCAATCCGGGTAATCTATCGCAGACAAACAACAAGCACACAATGAGTACTCGACTAATGCACAGGTAAAACTCGAACAAGAGAACGAACCAGAAAGTTCAACTTAAGAACTCCGGTTGCAAAGAAAGAACGAACCGAACAAAGAAACGGAAAACAAACGGCGGAAGAAAACAACTCGGTTCTAGCAAGTTGAAACTAGGTCAAATTTTACCGGGGCTAAAACTTGTTTAAGTTGATTAGACGGAACGGCGGTTTCGAAATGAAACTCCAGGCGCTTGAATCACCTGATTCCGATAAACGAGCGAGAAGATAAACTAGAGCGAAGATCGGATCTGAGATAGCGATCGAGGAATAAATCCGACGAAAGAAAAGAGACGAACGGTTAAACGAACGGACATTCGTTAACCTAGAAGAATCCGGTGATCACGTTCATTAGGACGAATGGTCCGGCGAACGGTCCAAAGGCAACTAAATCAGAAAAGAAAACGAATCCGATCTAGGGTTTCGGAAGAAAATTGAAACAAAAACCGATCTAGAAAACCGGAACGGTTTAGAGAAGAACCGGAAAGAAAATGAATCGGAAGAGAAGAAAAGAATCGGAACGATTAGAAGAAAACGATCCAAGGAAAAGAGACGCGGGGCAACCTACGGCGAGGTCTCCGGCGAGGGCTCCGGCGGCGTGGCGTTGGGAGGCGGCGGCGTGGGCAAGGTGCGGCGGCGCAGGTGAGGGGTGGCGCAGCGGCGGTGTAGGGCGTAGGGCTTGGGGCTTGGGGTTTGATTTGATGAGTTTAGAGGGGGGGTGTTGGGGTATTT